>NC_090937.1:1552667124-1552975770 GCF_040938575.1 Ambystoma mexicanum | reverse complement strand
TCGATAAAGAGTGCAGGAGCAAGTGGGCACCCCTGTTTTACACCCCTTTCCACTTGTATTTCTTCCGATAAGGTTCCCTGTTGGTTAAGCTTTACTCTTACTGTTGTGTTTGTGTGAAGCGCTATTAGTGGGTTGAGCAGTGATCTGGGGCATTTCCAGGCTTCCAATTTTTTCCATAGCATGTTTCTGTCCACTTTATCAAAGGCTTTTGACAGGTCTACAAAAGCTAAGTAGATTTTTGGCGCCCCTTCTTTAACTTTTGCTTTAAAGATGTTTATTATCAAGATGTTGATTGCTATTGTTCCATTTTTTTGGAAGCCCGTTTGTAAGATGTCTTTGCACTCTGCCGATTTTTCCCATATCCTCAGATGGTCCAAGATGAGAGAGGAGAAGATCTTTCCTAAGATATCTAGCAACGCAATTGGTCTGTAATTCACGGGGTCCTCCCGGCAGCCCCTTTTATAAATCGGGACGATGATTGCTTTAGACCAAGACTCCGGAATTTCGTGGGTTTGTTCACAAATGCTAAATATCATTCCAATTAGTTCTGACCATTCCTTCGGGAATTGCTTTAGCATTATGTTTGTGAGACCATCGGGACCTGGTGCTCTGGAGGTTTTGAGGTTTCTTATTTTTGCTTCAATGTCTTCTGCGTTCGATGTCGACACCCATGTTGTGTTTTTTGTTATTTCCAGGGGCTCAACCGATGTCTTGGGTTTCTCGAACTCTCTCGATAGATATTCCAGCCATTTTTCTTCTGAGACTGCATTTGTCGGCGCTAGATTGGATGCCCAGTTGCTCTCTTTGATTAGGGACCAGAAGTCACTGGATTTATTGGTTGCTAATTTTCTCATCATTTCTTCTGCGTCCAACTGGTGCTGTGTTGCTTTAGATTGTTTTCGCCAGGTTGTGTACTTTTTTTTTTCACATTTCCAATTTGCCCAGTCTTGTTCAGCTTTTGATTTCCTTGCCTTCCTTTTTAGTTGTCGGCCTAATTTCCTTTGTTCAACCAGCTCTTTGTTGTATGCATGGCTGGGTTGAGAGGCCGCTGGGTTTCTAGTTCCTATTGGTTTTTGATAGGGTGCAAGGAGAGGAAGGTAGTTTGGTTTCTCGCTTGATTTATAACGTTGGTTTGCTGTTACTTTTTCTTCCCAAGCTGATTTTATTTGTTGGATATTGGCTTCCGTTATTCGTAATCGAGTTTGTTGAGCATTAGTTTCAACCCTGGTTTTATATACGAGTTTCATTGGTCTCCGACTGCCCCACGTACACGTGAGTAAGTTATGGTCGCTGTTAGTTGTTTTTACCACTTTAAAGCTGACTACGTTTGCTGCCAGGGCTGACGAGGTGAAAATATAATCTAAGGTTGCTTTTGATGCTCCCCTTTCCCAGGTAGGTAAATTCTGTTGATTTGGAAACAAGTTTGCTATGTTTTGTAGGTTTCTGGAGCTGATTACTTCCAACCAGGCTTTTCCACGTTCCAGTGTTGAGGTCTTCCACGTTCTCTCAGTTGCTTTATTGCAGTTGGCGTTGAAGTCACCGCATATCATAATCTCAATTTCGTCAAACTCTTCATAAAGTTGATCAATGGTAGCACTCATAGAGGAACAGAAGACTTTCGCTGTCGTACGCTGCGGGTTCCAATAGCAATTTATGATTGCCAAGGCGTTCCTTTTGGCCCTCATGCTTTTCCCCGTGGCTGGGGACCATGTGGACAAGGTCACCAGCATTTCGTATGATTCTCTCCATTTCTTTGGTGGGTCTAAACCTAGGCCATTTTTGATGGCTGTTAACAGGCCCGATGATGGTCTTCCTAAAGGACCCCTAACTGCCGCAGAGATTTCTAAACAAAATCCATCCAGCGTTGGTTTCTCCAGTAACCACGTCTCTTGCAGACATAGAATGTCAAAGGCCCCCAGATTCACGTCTCCGGGCGTTGTTAAGTGGTTGTGTCCTCTGGTGTTCCAGGATCCTACACTGTACTGGTCTTTGTCGGGCCGTTTCTTAGAGGGCGTCGCTGCATTCTCTCCCTCGAGGCTCGGCCCTTTTTGTTGCTATTTGACAGCTTTCTTTGACCAGGTAGATGTAATCCAGTCCCACGGGCCTCTCATTGGACGAGTGTCCTTTGTTTTGTCCGCCGAAATCCTCTCTGGTGTTTCTACACTGTCGTGCCTGTTTGCTTTTGATGGTTCATCCTTTTTCCCACTGTTTCTGTTTGGTCTCGTTTCGTACGGTCGCTTGGTATAATCCGAGGCCCTTCGTGGGTGCGATCTTGGTCTCTCGTACTTCCAGGTTCCTTCCTGGTCAAACGGTGTTGGTCTTCGGCGGTGTTTCTGGTCGTCTCGAGAAATCTCGTCCTCTTTCCTTCTATTCCATCGATTCTGACAATACCGTTTTTCTGTTCTGGAATGGTAATGTACTCTGTGATTGTTGACTATTGGTGTTTTTTGGACTTTCTCCTCTTGCTGCGGCTTTGTTAATTCGGTCAACCGAAATCCCATCGATGAGAGGTCTTCGAACACCGATTTGTCCATGTGTGTGATACTCTCAGCTTTTACGTGCAAGTAAGATTTCGCAATCTTGCCCTTGTGGTATGGTTCGACCAGTACTAGATCTTTTGTTCTCACGCCCTTGAGAGTCTTAGATTTTTTCAAGATCTGCAAGATGGTTGGCCGGTTTAGGATTAAATTGGTTTTTTTGAGGTCTTGTTGCTCCAGCTTAAATAGGCGGATTGATCCCTTTTCTGCTGGTTCGATTTTCTCCTTTACTCTTGTGGGCGTTTGTTTTCTCGGACTGCTTCTGCTTCTTGAAGTTTGGCTCTGCTGCGTGTATTTGTTGTCCCTCTGAGTTTTACTAGTTCGCACGTTGGCTACTCCTTTGTTGGAAGAGTTCTTTTTATCTTTTACTCCTTCCCCTTTAACCTCTTCGTCGCTCATAGCTCTTATTTCTTCTGTGTTACTTTTTTCTTCCCTCCTTATTTTGGTTGCCGGCAAGGCGGTAGCCACCTGTAATCTACTGGCTGTTTGAGTTTGTTCCTCGTATAATGAGACATTCATCAACGAAGAGTCCAACAGAAAATCTTCTGCCGTCCTCGGTGACCTTTGAGCGAGAGATTTTGACGGGGACAGACCGTCCCGGGTTGAGCTCTCATCTTTCTTCGCCTCTGCTTTTTGTTTTAAGGTTGGCACCCGCGGTCCCAGTTGCACGTTGCTATCCCAGGAAAGTGAGCGTGATGCACTCGATGTTGCTAATTTGTTTTTGATTGATGGTTGATTTGCCATATTCTTTTCTGTGTTGGTCACCCGCATATTTAGTCCTATGCATAGGTTCTGAGGTTTGACTGTTGCGTGCTTGCCCGCTACTAGATCTTGGGTTACTGCGGGGCCGATGTTTTGTTTCTCCAATTGTTCTATTTTTCTTTCCAGGAACTCGATTTTATTTTCCCAGAGCGTTTCCTGAATACCTTTTTGTGCTTCTACAGCTGTTATGTAACTTTCCACATGTGATAATTTTGCTATCATGTTGGTAAGGATTGCTGTGTTGTTCTGCAACTCTTCTTTTAGTGCTTCATATAGTTTGCAGAAGGGCGCTAAGACAATGGACATTGCCGACATAATTGTTACCATATCCGGATTCTTGTTTGGAGAGTCTTTATGAATTGCCATGGCAATGTCGCTTAGCCGACGATTTTTTGATGATAATTGGGCTTTTTCCGTCCTTTTTGGTGTGCCTGGGGTTTGTAGGCCTGGATAGTCCATTATGGAACTGTTGTCCTGGTCTGTTCGCTGTCGACCCATCCTGGTATCACTCGGGGTGCGTGTCGGCTCTTCGTTCCTTTTTGTTGAATCCGCCGTGTTTTGCGGATCCTTAGTGAGGTGCGGTTTCGTCCATATTAACCGCTGATCTTTGTCATTCATTACTTCGAGTGGTTTTTGTGTTTCCTTCGTAAATGGGCTTGAGGTACGATTTTCTTTTGTCATCACTGCCCCCCCCCCCTTGTTGGCTTCCGAAGATGGTTGTAGTTTGTTATTTTGTTCCGAGGTGGCCTTGTCAGGGTCCCATGTATAACATTTAATTTGATTGCCTTTTGGAATACTTCCATACTATTGGGCAAGGTTCTGCAACCATTGACTCTACAAATGTTTCAGACTACAATTACCATGATATCTGGCTATTGACTATGCTCATTAGGGATGATGGGAGTTGTAGTCCAAAACATCTAGAGAGTCAAATGTTGCAGACCCCTGCTATATGGATTCATCATTATGGCATAGATTAGCAGACGGCAATGCCAGTGGTTAAGATTCATTCTAAACCTTCCAGCCATCACCTCTTTGTTTTTGATAGATTAGAAGACAGCAGGAAAATAATTCCTCTCAATTTGCGATTGAATGCAGGCGCATAACACCCATAATGTTGGCCTAATACTCTAACTGGACGCAAAGCTTTAAGCAGTAGCACCATTGCTAGGGAGAGGAAGCAGGTCATGGAGCACATTCTTTTGCTGAAAATGCTGTGAAACAGTGAGTATTAGACATGTCCATCCAGTGACCGCATGCTGTGGGTGGTTCACATTGAAGGCATAGATTAACACCTTTCCCGGCAGCCATTCCTGTCTATTTAAGATCCAAAGCCAGCAGTTTCTAAATTAAAGTCCTCCTTCCGGCCCATTTCTCTTCTCCCTTTCTCTATGAAGCTTCTGGAATCTTTAGTATGCCCTTTGGTACACCAGCTTTCTTGAAGAATCTTCCTTCTTTCACTCTTCTCTGTCTGGTTTCCATCCGAACTGGCACCTTTAGTGTCCTGGTCTCTGTTATGGACGATCTGGCATGGACCCATTTCAAGGGCGGCATCACCGCTTTGCTGCTGCTTGATCCTTCTGCCGCCTCACCATCGATCATGGGCTCAGGATGGATCGCATGGCGGCCGCTGCCCTCTCGGGTACCATCCTGGCCTGGTTCTCCGCCTTTCTCACTGACCTTTCTCTTCCTTCTTTTCTCTGTCAGGTGGCAGACCTCATCTTGGTGTCCCTCAAGGGTCTGCCATCTCCGCGGTCTTATTTAACACCTACGTTCAACCCCTGACCAAGCTGATCCTCTCACACGGCTTCCTCTGCTATTCCTATGCAGATGACATGCAGATACTGGTGTGTCTTGACCTCCTCATCCCTGGGTCAGCAGCCAGGTTCCGTGCCTGCCTTGAGCCTGTGGGGGAGTGACTGCAGAACAACTGGCTCAAGTTGAATGACGAAAATGCCAATGTGTTGGTTTTTGACACCCCTCGGCATCCTCTTTTTTGGACCACTGACTTTTGGCCCCTTCTCTTTAGGGCCTTTTCTCTTACCTGTTCCTATAGTCGAAGACCTGGGAGTGAAACGTTCTTCCTCACTCTCTATGGAAACTCAGGTCAGTGCAGTCTGTCAGCAGAGCTATTTCCAGCTCAAGCTTCCGCGCTGTGATCTTCCCTATATCCCTCCTCACTGTCACGCTCAAGTGGTCCCCGCGCTCATATCTTCTTCAATCGATTATTGCAACTCTCCCTTTCTTGCACAACCCTCCTATGTTTGTTTGTTTGTTTGTTTATTTATGTGTATGGCGCACTGAACCCTCAGGTAACTGGGCACAAAAGGTTACAAGATTACTTTAAGCTTCCTATTTACAGATATTACATGCTAGTATATACACAAGATACACATTGGAAGTATAGGAAAAACAAGACAGGGAATACAGGGGAGAATATTATGTTGCATACATCAGTGGTAGATACAGCAAGGCAACCGGATGGCAGTGAGCAAAGTAAGAACTGTATTACATGGTACAGTATTCAGTACAAGGAATGCAGTGGAAGTTACTTGTCATTGGTTCTCAGCCAGTTTAAGGTAGTGCGCCTAAATCTATGAAAGGATTGTTCCACTATGTAATACAGCGCCTTCATATCCTTCAAAATTCCACCTCCATCGCCCACTGCTCACATATCCAGGGGGACAGCTCAGGGGCAACGTGCTCGCCTTGGAAACAAGCTGACGCGGAGCAACACAGCTTTGATCCTCGCGTCCATGTTTAGAAACCTCTGGGTATTAAGCGTGATATAAATAACCAGTTAAATAAAATATTGCTCCTATTCTGCTCACGCTTTATTGGCTCCCATTGGCTAACAGCTTTCGCTTCAAAGTTTTGTGCCTGGTTCACCATGCCTACTACAGACAAGGGACAGAATATCTGCAGGCATCATTTCTGCTCTATGTCCCTGGACAGGCTCTGTTTTTTTTTCCCATGCTTGCTTCTATCCATCCCTTCAGTGAACTATAGCCACATCGGGGGTTGCTCCTTCTCCGTGGTAGAAGCGGCCCTTTGAAACGCCCTCGCGCACTCTCTTACAGCTACAGTCAACCATTTGGCTTTCTGTAAGGCCTTGAAAACTTTCCTTTTCTAAGTCCCTTTCCCATTTTCCTGCTTGGAGCGCCAAGATGCCCTCTGGCGAACGCTGCACTTAAGAAATGCCGCTCAAATCAAGTCAAATCCAATCAAGCACAAGGTCCCATGATGCTTGCTGTAGTTGGTGTTATGACAAGCCTCAGATTGAGAGAACAGCAACAATTCTCATCAGATTGAGAGAATAGCAACAGTACTGTACAGGAGCAAGTAGAAACATTCTCACAAACTCTCATAATTTTGTGTCACATAGATTGGAAAATGCGCACATATTGCGCACATATTGAAAGGTCCTGTCCATTTTGCTGCAACAAAACACAGACTTGACATGTGGTGCAATGATAGTGCCTGAGTTCACTAGTTCCCCCCTGGAGCATTGGTCAATGATGAGGGATCAGATAAGGTAATGGGTAATTGTACGGTGGAGGCTTCTAGCAGTACTGATACCTGTCTGAGACTGAGCATTAGATTTTAAGTACTGACTTCATACCTGGCCCTTTTTATTTGGAAAAAAAAACATCATTCACTGTATTGTAACCCTCCCTTCTCCTTAAATTCCCACAGCGCAGTAGAAGAGACATTTCTTTCATGCCATTTATTTTTTTTATTTTACATGTATTCATTTTGCAGTGAGGGTTTGCTATGGGTTGTTCTGGATTTCCTTGGCCAATTATCTAGTACATGAACATGATCACCTTGGCGAGGAGGATCACAGTCACAGCTCCTGCTACTGTTTGCTTCCCAGGCCAGAGTTTGAGCCTCTAATTTCTGAGCGCACTGGAGTTGTTGTCAGCCTGAGCAGCAGCTATGCATCAGCTTCCAGCCTAAAATAGCGAGCAAACAGCTGTGTGATCTGCGGGTCAAAACAGAGGTAACATGAGTACGTGAAACAGCTGTGTGGGGCGATGAGTCCAATTGTCACTCCCAAGTATAGAACTCTGAAAGATGGAAGGGCTGGATTGGCTCTGCTGGAATTGTACTCTTTGCCTTTCACGCTGAACAAAAATGTCTGGAGCACACACATAACAAGCTGAGCTATCTCACCAGGTCCTTTTTAATGCATGAATTTGAAAACATGAACACAAATGACAGTGATTACGTACATAACACTCATGCACGTGATGGTACAACTATTAACTCGACCCAATGACAAGATGATTGGGTCGGGAGGATAGCTCAGGGGAAATGTGCTCGTCTTGGAAGTGAAACGACACAGAGCAACACAGGTTCGATCTCCAGATCCGTGCTCAGAAACCTCTCGGTATTAAGCCATTCTAAATAACCTATCACGTCATATACCTTCAGATCTCAAATCTGGCCACTCTCATCCAGATACTGGCAATCTCCTTCTCGACCCAATTATAAGAGACTGCTTAACAACACCTCCCATATATTACAGATGGTACAGTGCCATGGATCCTACAAAAAACATAAGCGTAATTGGCAGGAGCTGGGGTTGCGCGAATTTGCTGATGACGGTTGCAACCCTGTCGAAGAGACCCTTCTTTTCGGGGGACCCTGTTGCCGGTGTTTCGCCTCCTTTTGGCGCTACACTAATGTGCTTTTAGGATGGCAGGAAGCCAGCTAGAAGACACTTGTGTTTGTGTAATTCAGTAACAACATAAACACTGGGAGGCAATTCTCCATCCGCGGTGCAAGGCTGCCTGTCACGCTTTACCCCTGTCTACATAGACGTCCTCTTCCCAGAACTCATTTACCAGGCAAGCAAACGCGCTGTGGGCGCTTCACAGGTGCTACGATATATGCTATTGCCCAATCATGTTGGCCACTGCCTTTCTTTATTGGGTATAACGTCCTTTCATCGCGGGATGTTTTTTCGCAGGGTTTTTTACCGCAAATGTTTTACCCCAAAAAAACTCATTGAATTTTTTCGGGGGCTTGCAATAATATATATTTGGGGTGTGGGTGTTCGGGTTCATATAACAAATAAAAGTGGGTGGGGTGCTTTGGGGGAACAAAGCCCAAACAAAAAAAATTAAATGAGTTTTTCCGTTGAACAATCTGCAGTAAAAAAACCCACGAAAAACATCCTGAGATGAAATGACATAGAGCCCTTTATTGTATCGTTTTGGTTTGTCTATGCTGTAACGCTTCTGTCTTTATGTTTTTAATGTTTTATTCACAGCGGCTTGAAGCCGAACTCTCGCTATTTGTGTGCTCAAAGAGTGAAGTACGTGCCTTTCAAATCTTGTAAACATGGCACAGAAGACAGCATCTACGTTCCTCGGGCATTTCTCAATCAATACGGCTTAGAAAGAAAGAAAACAAATCGCTCTCTCTCGCTGCTTTAATAAAAGCATTCATTGGGCCGGCGACGCAGCCCCTCTACCTGAATCAACCAGGGTTTATGGAGCCCAACAAAATATGCATCTCTGATTTTCCGAAGCTACATAATGGCCCATCTGTTCCAATTAGTCATGTCAACATGTGCTTCAACAAGGTGACTGAGCAACCAAATGGCCCAGCCATGAATATTCAGCGCAGGCGCCGAGTGGTGCATTGCCCATTTTAAAGTGTTTTGGACTGATCTGTCACTCACCATGATGGACACACCACAGACCTATGACACACATGCTTGATCGCACATACGTAGTAACCTACGGGTTATTGACAAAGAACATAGTCCAAGAAATGCGTAAACATACACATGTCGTGTTTGGATTACAGGTTTATTTTATTTTGTTTGCATTTTTAAAGCGCTCATACAGCCGGGGGCATCAAGGCGCTGTTACAGGAATATGACTTAGTTGCATATTTATAACGCACTTAATACCCATAGGTTTCTAAGTGTGGACCCGGGGATCGAAACTGAGTTGCTGTGTCATCTTGTTTCCAAGGCGAGAACGTTGGCACAGAGCTATCCTCCCACGACAGGTTCAGGTTATTGGAGTTCCTCAAAAAAAATTCTAACTTTTTTGTGTGGATTTAGGGTGACCAGACGTCCCAGTTTTGCCGGGACAGTCCCGGAACTTGCTGCTCTGTCCCCCATTTGTCTAGATTATGTTTCCATTGGAAATTGCAGTTGTTTTTTTTTGTAGTAGGTCTTCATAGCTGATGGGCAGGAATGCACAATTTTGCGCAGAAGAAATGCTGCATTTTACAATTTAGGATAGTGTTAATGTGTGATAAATTAATTACAATATGTGTTTCTTTGAATAGTAACACTTAAACCCCCTTCTCACCCAAGCGCAACTGATGTGCAGTGCCTTGACAGCCACTTTAAACAGTAAGTCCTACTTTTATGTTATTTGCCCTGTCCCGGTTTTTTACTTTTTAAATCTGGCCACCCTATGTGGATTGAATGCAATACCTACGGCCCCTATGTATTGCCTACAGTCCACACACACAAACATGTGTATGTCTTAAGGTGAGAGCACTGTTTTCAGATAACTGGAGAACCACACGCCCTTGCCTTTCCCGAGGAGGGGGCCGCGTTGGCCAGCCCACTCTGCCACCTATCGCTTGTCCCCAGTACCCACACAACCTTGAAACCCTGCTAGTGTTTTGGCTTGAGGCACCAGCCTGGCTCACGGCGGGGCGGCATACATTCATGGAGAATAATGTTTGCTGATCTTTAACCGTTTCCTATCCACTCCACGACAGTCTCTGAAGAACATCAACCAGCCTTTGATCAGTCTGGGGATAGAGACCAATCTTGCTGGCTTCCTTTGTGCAACTTGATGCCCGCCAAATGGAGGGCCACCACGTTTGGACCACAGTTTGTGAACAGATGGGCACATCTGCCATTGGTAGTAGTTATGTGAGAGTGTACTTCAGTAGGGTGTAAGCGGCCCTGGCGTTATGCCACCTCTAAGCGGACTGTCACTTTTGACAGTCTGTGAAGCTTGCTTTCGGGCCTGCAGGTACATATTTTCAGCTCTGTGGGCCTACTTCAGTTCAGGGTCTTCAGCACCGAATTCAGAGCTGAGCCATGCCGTGGTTTTCAATAACACGCTCCAGTCTCTCCCGCAGCGAGTTGCTATTGGAGTAGGAGTCTTACGTTAGTTTGAGGGGTGCGGGTGAACGCACCCACCACACAGCATCTCCCTTCACATTGAACTATGATCAGATCTTGAATGGCGCCCTAACTACATCCGGGCAAAGGGGTGCGTGTCGAATTGTGTGCCAAAAAAGTGTGCAGGGCACCTAGCAACCTAATGGTTGGTGAAGTGTAGTGGTCTCCAGTTGCCAAAGTCTGTGGACTTTGATTGGCGCTAGTGGAGTGTAAGTGGAGCGCCAGGACTATAGCAACAAATTTAGTGGCAGGGAAGCAAAATGCTTAGATTTCCAAATTCCACCACCCCCAAATGCACCCATGGCATGTATTTATTTATTTATTTATTTATTTATTTATTTATTTATTGTATTTGTTATACGGCCAAAACCCTAGGGTACCACGGCGTAGGTTACAGGGAAATTTACAAATTCCTGTAGAAACCCTGTTTAAGCTGGCGCCCGCTCTCACTGTGCCACAAGGCTGTCCCCTCTGGGGTCATCAGGTTATTGTATTTCAATTGCAATGCCCTACTGGGAAATCCAAATCTGACGTGCTGCACCCCTGCCCCATCGCCTATCCAGCGGTGCTGGCCTGATGGCAAAATATCCCTGCCCTCCTATAGGGCAGCCCTGGTACCTAAAAAAGTTAAGGGTGCCCTAATTCATAAGAGTCAGTGCCTGTGTGTGTATTCAAACTAGGAGGGGGCGATTTCCCAACTCCGAGGGTATTAAAGCACCCACTCCAGGCCATTCCATGGGCAGCTGTGTCATAGGATGCATAGGAGAGGGGCTGGGAGGGGCGATGGGCTGTGGATCTCATATGTCAAGGATGGTCTCCCATACTCCCCTGCCGGTGAATATGCTGACTAGGGCTAATGGGAGTTGTAAGGAAACTGAAGGATCAAATCTGGAACAATGAATTTAACAAAACAAAGTATTTAATCAAAAAATATATGAAATATTACTTACAATTTATGAACACAGAAACACACCATCAGTACATACAGCTGCAAAAAAACTGGTTGACGAAAAACATATGAAAAACACTTCAACCTAAAACCTAATCAAGATCACATGCATTAAATCAATTCATACCCTGCAACATTGCCATCGATGATTTCATAACATGCAAGGGGCCAAGTGTTGGGTATAGAAATCAGCAAAGTGCTTAAAGTGGGCCGGGGCCCCATCCTACCGCAACATTGGCGGGATGCATTATCCCGTCAGGCAAGCTGACAGAAGTGGCAGACAGCCACAGCGATGCTGTGACTGGCTGCCACTTCCGTCAGTCATAGTAACTGCATCTGGTGACCCCTCGCGCGAGAGGTCACCAGAGGCAGTTACTGTGCCTTTGTTTCCCCAGGTCGCCGAGGCGTCTTTAACCCCTCGGCGAACCTGGGGATTCCTCGACATATTTCGAGGTTTGTAAGAGATGGCTTTGAAAGTACACATTTCAAGCCATCTTTTATAAAGCTTTGCCACGGACAATTTTGTCCGTAGTCAAAGCTTTATAAAAGATGGCTTGAATTGTGTACTTTCAAAGCCATCTTTTATAAACCTGAAATGTTTAAAAAAGATGGCCTGAAAACTAGGCAAACCCTAGGGTGTGCACACAAATATATATAAATGTGCGTACCTTACTATGGTGTGTGTACTGTGCAAGCCATCTTTTATAAACGTAGAAATATGTTACATATTTCTATGTTTAGAAAAGATGGCTTGCATAGTACACAAACCATAGTAAGGTACGCACACAAATATATAACATTTATATATATTTGTGTGCATACCCTACGATTTGCGTACTTTTTAGGCCACGCCCCTCCCACAAGCCACGCCCCCAAATGAGGGCCCCCCTCGATTTCTTACCCCACTTAAAGGCCTGACAAGATACTGCATAAAAAGAAGAAGAAAAGAAACAATCATGGTAATGCGTGAGCAGCCCAGTGGGTGCTGCTTTGCGGTACCCATATTAGTGTGATCCCAATGTGTTTAATTGTTATAACACAAACAGGGGTCGGGGGGTGGGGGGAACCGATCGGCGTGTGGAAGTAGCCGGGAGACAATGATATCAAACAGAAGATTCATCTGGTCTCTCCAGGCTGCATGTTTGTTTAATGAATGCTCATTGTTCGTTTTTTTTGCACAACTTCTCCCTTGTCTGAATTAGTTTACATAGAAAGCATGTTGTGGATGTGGCTTTTTTGTGTATATGATATGATTGGATTTGATGCATGTTGTTTTGATTAGGTTTTAGGTTGAAGTGTTTTTCATCTACCAATATGTTTTCATGAATTGTAAATACAAGTCATATATTTGTCGATTGCATTCTTTAATTGTCTTGAGAAATTCATTCTTGCAGATTTGATACTTCAGTTTCCTTATCTCTGTGCCCAGAATCTGGAAGACAGGGACTCCTGCCTTTCTGTATACCTGATGGGAGTTGCAGTCAAAAATATCTGGAGACCGGTGTGTCACTTTTGTGACAGACTTATTGTAAAGTGCATTGTATGGTTTTGTATGGTTAGTTTTGCCCCGTGTTAGTTCAGTAACACGGGGCAAAACTACTTGCTGAATATTGAGTGTGGTAATGGAATTGTTAATTGTGTTTTATTGTCACTATCGTCTCCTTCACTGTTTTATTAATGTTTTTTCTGATCAATTTGGCGATTGATCTGACTAGTTGTTTTTTGCAGATCAACTCTTGGGATGTATCTAGTCTGCCAGGCAAGCATGTACTCCTTGGAACCCTTGGTTACAAAAATGTATTTCTTTACTTTCTAGCCAGCCCCTGGTCTTGCGATGCAAGCCCCACCACTAGTACTCGAGACCACCGGGCCATTCCTGCCCCACCAGTGGGTTACTGCCGTTAGTCTCATGGACCAGACAAGGGTGAGCTGACAACCCCAGCTTCCATGATTCTAAAATAGCACATGTCGAGACAGGCCCGGCTGGGATTAGCGGAGGCTCGGAAGGGTATAGTCTACCCTCTGTCCCACAAATCCCCTTCTAAACACAATCTTGCCCGGAGGGGAATACCCCGCAGGTCTCTGTGCCCATGCACATGCAGGCCCTGCCTCTATCTGTGGAAGTTCAGGCCATCACCCTCTCTCCCTGTGCATGTTACCATATCTCTCAATTCTCCTGTGACTGCCTTTTCCCCTTCTACACACACTAGAAACTGAAAATGAGTGTGCAAGACCAACAAGTTCAACCATTTAGTTATTTTAAAAAGGGCCAGCTCATCGTCATATGGCCACTTTGTAGTGCAGATGGGCATGAAAAGACAACGGGCCCCATTACACGGTGGGTGGTAACCATGGCGTAATTGGCGCCATGGTTGCCGCCAGTATTTTACTGTGTCCGCCTTGGTGGATGGCGGAATTACCGCCCTACTCCAAGGTGAGCGGGGGCGGTAATTCCCCATTCACCAAGGCACTTCTCCATTCCCATTTATGCCCCCATAGGGAATGGGGAAGGAGCTAATTACGGTACCGCAAATTGCAGTACCTAATTAGTGTAAGCGATATTCAATCAACACTACAGCTAAGTCAATGCCTAGTCTGGGATGCTGAGGAAAACCCTTATTGATGTATTTTTATGTCCAGTTCAGTACTCTGGATGACAACCCTTGTATAACACCCCCTCTTAGAATCCCCCTGACCCCACTGAGCCAAGAAGTAGGTTTGTTTTGCAAATTAAAAGGTTTATTTGAAAATTTAAACAATATATATATATATATATATATCACACTTCTATAAATAAATTGATAATGGATATTACATTTGTGAATATGAGCAGTAGTCAGCAAGAGGTAACTTATGAATAGGAACAGAAGAATAAGGTGGGAAAGAATGCTTTATATGGTTCAAGGAAACGCAAGGTAGAATAAAATGCAGTACAGAAATAACTTATGATTTTAGCAAAAGGTAATATGATCACTTTTTCTTTTGACAATTCACTCCCCCCCTATGCAATACAAGAAATGGAAGGAGAGCACACAGTCATCAAGAATCCCAACAAATCACACTTTATAATGCAATACACAGTTCCAGTTCCCCAGCAAGCTTAGAGAAAACAGGGATGAGTTTTAAACACAGGCAAATTACTTTAATGTGGTTTGCAAGGAAGTGAAAAGGTGCTAAAATTGCTTTTAATTCCCTCTAGAGGTTCAGGGTAGGTGATGGCTACTTTATATTAGTTCATGCTCACTTTAACAATACTCTATGAATGATTAGCAGATTTCAAACGAATTTTAGCAAAGAGAAGCAAAAAGCTGCTGATTTCTACAGATTAAGAAATCGGGCCAAATCGCAAATTGCGGTAAATTTCGCGAGTGCGTGTCTCGCGATTACGGAAAAAGTATAGGGAAGCTTTGAAATTAAAGTTAAATTTCGTTCCTAGCCCAAACGGTTCAAGAGATACGGACAATTTAATAAAGGTAGATTTTCGGATTTAAAGTAAAACTCAAAATGACAGGTGACAGTTGGCAGCGTTAGGATGACAGATGACAGCTCACAGCTTTAGAATGACAGATGACAGGATTACTAGGAGGCAATTCTACTTAGGTTAAAATAGTTTGGATTAGATTATTTTAACTAAGAGATTGGGTTCTGCACAGTTCTGGAGGATACTCACTCCTAATTTTGAAATGAAGGGGCCTCGTCACGGATCTGGTCAACTGGACTGGACTTTGGTTCTCTCTGCTCGGCGGGTCAATCAGGCACTGGTTCTGCTCACAGTGATCCGGATCTCTAGTTCTGCTCACAGCGGTCTGGGTCAGCTCTCTTGATACAGCGGCCTGTGGTTCTCTGGATCTCTGGTCTGGTCTTTGGCAATTGTTGTTGGCAAAGAATTCAAACAGCTTGCCCGGCTGTGGAATAGTTTGCAAATGATTTTAAGGATGCTGAGGCCTGCTGCTAAGAGTTCTCAGTTTGTGGGTTTAGGCCCTTGCTTTAAGTTCTGAAGTAAATTTCTGGTCTCTGAAGATTGATGGATGTGAAGTCTGGAGTCTCCCGGCAGAGCGTCCCGCAGAAAATGGAATTGAATGTCTCTACCTGTCCCAGCAGTCTCTTTTTATGTGTTTTGGAAGTGGATGTGTGCGTGGCATAACTGAGCCTGCCCCTCTCTACTTGTCATTGGCCAGTTCCTCCTCTCTCCTTTGATTGGGGGAAAGAAATGGAGTGTCAGAGTGATGCTGTAGGTTTTATGGTCAGAGGAACCTCCCCTTGTCAAATTGCACACAAATCTATTTCTGATCCAAATACATATTTATCTATGTACCAGTTTTCTCATATTATAGGTCCAGTTAACATATTTTCTGTAGCACCAAACCATCCGATCCCTGTCTTTGTACGATGTTGTGTTCACTGATGACAGAATTCTCCCTTTTTCATCCAGATGATGACCTCTAAACCTTTCCAGATTTTACACAAATGTGCACCAGGGATATGGGTTTCAGATGATAAAGTGTCAGATTTTTAACATGCAGACATTTGGAGTAAGACCCTATTTTCCGCTAGCAACCCCCCAGAATACACCACAGGGTCCTAACGCCTCTTAAAACGTGCACAGAGAAAGCACAAGAATAATTATATTACTTTTATCATTTTGACCAGTCCGCACTATGAGTTATCTATCTTTTTAAAATTATGCTTGGGTCAAAAAGGGGTGTGGCTTCCCACATCACAGGGTGGAATAACTGGTTTATCCACTTCCCCCAAGCTCAGCTGCAAGCAGAGGCACTTCCCCTCCCAGTTTCCCCCAAGAGGAAGCCTCTTTACACCCCCCCCCCCAATATAACATTTGCCTTAGTCCATTGTTCAGTTTCCTGCAGTCCCCAGGGAATTCAATCAGAGAGGTGTTTAATTCCTTTTGGTGGGGAAGCAGGATGCAGCCAGGTCTGGGAACACAGCTGTTGATCCAGTTTCAACTCCTGTCAGGGGTAGTTGTCAGGCAGAATCCAGTTTCATTAAGCCAGGTTTCAGCTAATTGTCACTTTTTGCTCCCAGTTTTCTACATTCAAATCAAACTGACAATTTTTACATATACATTAAATAATTACTTCCTTCAAGTAATTTCAGAATATAGCTTTTCATTGTATCCACCTCTTAGCAAGTCTTTCCTTGGTCTGGTTTGGGTTCCTCTGTTCAGTTTTACACAAAAGTCTGGTGGTTATAAAACGCCGGCTTTCTGATAGTGGTGAGTACCGGTATTGCAACTTTTTTGGGATTAAGAAAATGAATTCCCCACAGTTCTGAGTTGCTTTTTGGCAATCAGCATTGCCATTCCCAATGGTTTCAGGCTACTGTGTGTGTAGCCCAATGGTGGTTTTAGGCAGTGCCCTCCTGTGCTCACAACATAGGCAAAAATGGGTGGCAGCCTATTCTTCATGTTTTCCCTGTGCACTCTCTGGGGAGTTCTGGCCATCATGATGTGTTCCATGCCAGTACTGCACAGTTTTATGGTAGGGCTTGGATGCATGGGTAAAAACATCCCACAAGCCCCCCCTCTTGCGATGGCCATTCTGTCCTTTCACTGATGGAACTTGCAAGATCTGGGATGTTCGCCTCCTCTTCTTCCAATTCCATGGATGGCACAGTTCAGCATCTTTTCCTCCCTCCAGTCGATCAATCAGTTCTCCTTGCTGGTCCTGATGGGAGGATTGGGCGGTACCCAGGGCCCCTCGGGTCTCTGCTCCCGGTCCCCGGTCGTCCTCCTTGGTCATAAGACTTTTTTTTCTCCAAATCATAATATTTTAGAGACTATATGTGGGATATTTTAGGGTTGGAATTGAATTACTCTGGGGCGGTCCCCTCTGGTATTGCAGAGGACTCCCCCAGTTGTTGCAGAGTGTGCCTGGGATGGCAACACTTTAGCTGATTTATATGGACCCACTTATCTTCCCCCTCTGCCAAACTGCCTTTGGGGATGCAGATCTTGTAGGCAACAGGGGAGATCTTGTCTATAATTTCAAACGGTCCCTTTCATGTAGGCAAGAATTTTCGCTGTTTGGCCTGGTTCCTTTGGAAATTGTATAGATAGACCCGGTCCCCCACAGTATATTCCTTCCTGGTGGTCTTCAAATCATAGTGCGTTTTCATACTCTCAGCTGATCTTTCTAGATTCCGCTGAGCATAGGCAAAAGCGTGTTGGAGGTGTTTCCTTAAATTCTCCACATACTCATGAGTTGTGGAGGCATTTATAAACGTTTGCTCTTGGGTTCTGTAGAGCAAATGCTGTGGAAGCACCATCTTGCATCCGGTCATCAACTCAAATGGTGACATTTTAGTTGCAGATGAAGGGGTAGATCTGATGGCCATTAGGACCAGAGGTAATCAGATATCCCAACTTGGCCCAGAATCTGCCACAAACCTTTTTAATAAGTTCACAATGGTTCGGTTGTATCTCTCTACTGCTCCAAAAGAAGCTGGCATGTAAGCAATGTGGAGATTCCTTTTAACCCCCAGTATCTCCCACATCCTTGTCATTACTTCACTGGTGAAGTGGCTACCTCTGTCTGACTCAATCCTTTGAGGTAGACCAAAATGGGAAAAGATGTGGTTAATCATCAGGGCAGCTGCAGTTTCTGCCTTGCAGTTTGGGGCTGGGAGACATTCCACCCACTTGGTAAACAAGCATGTATGGTCAACATGTACTTGTTTCCTCTAGACGAGCGAATTACAGTGCCTACAAATTCGATTTGCAAATCTGACCATGGCAGTGTCATCCCCCTCTTTTGGAGAGGCGCACTGTGTGTGAGGGAAGATGGCTGAAATTGTGCACACACAAGACACCCCTTCAAGTATTGGTCGAGGTCCTGCCCCATGTGTGGCCAGTATGCAACCTCTCTTAAGATTTCCAGTGTTGTGTGAAACCCCCTATGACCGGCGGTGGCCGCATCATGGGCGTGACTTAACATCAGGCTTCGGAATGAGGTAGGAACCACCCACTGATCGTGGCCAGCTTTGGATTTCCTTACCAGCAAACCGTCTTGGATTCGGAACATTTTTGGACATTTCATCAACACTCTAAGGTCCTCCTTCCCAATGTAATCAGTATCTGTCAGGGGAAAGTTCTCAGGGTCCTCAATGTGTTGGTAAAACTTGCCAATTATTGGATCCCCCTTCTGAGCTGTAATCAAATCAGCATCAGGGGTCTCCTTACTCCATTGTGCAGTTGAAAGATCATTGTGAGCATTCCTCTGGGACCTAGTGATAGCAGTGTCCTGGATTTCCCCTAACAGGGACTCTATTTCTATTAGATCCCCTTGGATGGCCCCGGTTTTGGCCAGCTGATCAGCTAAGTCATTTCCAGTTTTGTCTGGTCCCTCTACTTTGGAATGACCCTTGATCTTTTTCCAGTAGATGGTCATCCCATTCGATGTGACCAGATCATCAATGTTTTGGATTAACTCCCATGTTTCAAGGGTTTGTTATTAGCACATAACATGCCTCTGGTTTTTCAATTACCCAGGTGCTCCACGAACCCGTTCCGTACATAATCCAAATCTGTGATTATGAGCAGTTCGTGGAGTTGATATTGGACAGCAGTGAGGATGGCCTGATGCACAGCCATCAATTCTGCCACCTGACTACTTCGGGGACCAATTTTGTATCCAGCGGAGGGTTCTGGTGACTCATTCACCTATGCATTCCCTACGCCGGCCACCAGTTCTTTCTCCCCGTTGTCGTCAACATGGTAAGAGCATCCATCCACATAGACAGTGGGCATTCCCTCGCACTTGTCTTCTTCAAAGACTTTGTGGGGGGAATTAAGGTATGCCTCCATGTTGTCCTTGGTTTTTAGACCTTTGTCCTCGAGACAGTTTTCTCCGGCACAATCATGCAAGTCAGCCAGAGCTTGCGCGAAGGGACTCTTCTTGTTTTGGCCATATCTGACCTCCACAGGAAAGCCTTGCATTGACAGAATCCAGGAAGTAATTCGGGAATTACTCACATTTCCGGCCCGGATTCTGTCACTTTGGAGGTATTGCAGAGGCTGGTGTGGAGTCTCCACTATGATGTGTTCCCCCTGGATGAACGGGCAGTAATTCTTCAATGCCCACACCGTTGCCAGGAGTGCCTTTTCACAATCGTTGAATTTTGACTCCACAGAGGATAAAGTTTTGCTCGCATAGGAGATTACTTTATTGACCTTGTCATGTTTTTGGTATAATACTGCCGTCAAGCACGTATTAGAGAACCCTATCTCCAGGAAGAACTCCTTGTTTCTGACAGGGTAAGCTAGGCAAGGCACTTGTGAGAGGCTTCTCTTGAGTTGTCTTACTGCCTCAGATTGTTCTGGACCCCATTCCCACTTGACCCCCCCCTTCAAGAGATGAATCAGGGGTCTGGTGATCTCTGCGTAGCCCTCAATTAACTTTCTGCTGTAATTAGTCAGTCCAAGGAGGCTCCTTAGTTCCCGCAGAGTTGTGGGATCCTTCAGTTTCTGGAGTGCTTCCACTTTCTTTTCCTGGGGAGAGAGACCCTGAGGAGTAATCTCATGCCCCAAGAAATGAACACAGGTTCTACACCACTGTGCTTTCTGAAAGGAAAGTTTTGCTCCGGCGGCCCTCAACTGCATCAGAACATAACGGATCTCCGCTATGTGTTCTTCCACAGATGAACCTTTGATGAGGACATCATCTACATAAGCCAGGTTACCACTCGCACCTAGGTCGGGCATGGCCTTATGTAGGAAAATGTTGAATTAATTGCCGGAGTTGAGGTATCCAAAGGGAGTCCGAGTCCATGTGTACTGCTGGCCCCCAAAGGTAAAAGCCAGTTTGTATTGGTCCTCCCTACTGACAGGTACGGTCCAGTATCCATTGGTCAGGTCTATTGCTGTGAATACCTGTGACCCCTGGATCTGGGCCAGCCCTTGGTCAATGTAGGGCAGAGGCCATCAGGAAGTATGGACCCGCTTGTTGAGCTCCCTAAGGTCGGCGCAGAGTCTCCACTGGCCGTTTGGCTTCAATATTCCCAGCACCGGATTATTGAAGGTGCTGTGTACTGGACGGATTATTCCCCCGGGACTCAAGGTTCTTAATTATTTCAGTAAGGGACACCATGGATGCGAGAGGCAAGCGATATTGCTTCACAAAGACTGGAGTCATTCCAGGGTCCGTGGGAATTGTTGTTGTGTGGATGTCAGTGCGACCACAGTCATATGAGTCTACCGCAAAGAGATCTTTGAAATCCAAGAAAACTTGTTTCAACTTTTGCTTCTGTTCCAGAGTCACACAGACATCAGCTAGGTTGACTCTCTCTTCCACCATCTGCCTGAAGCCTGGAAAGACTTCTGGTTTGGCTATCTAAGCGGCCTCCTCCAGCTGGGTGGAGAAGGCCCTGGTCAGAGTGCTGATTTGGACTGGAGGCTTCAGGTGGGAAAGGCAGCCCTCATGGACCTGGAAAATCACCTCATCCCTCCTGAAGTCACAAGTCACATCTTCCTTACCATAAGGGCAAGAAGTGTACACCAGGAAGTTCCCCCCATGCCGGGTGAAAATCCTGTCTGGTGTTGTGTCAGCATCACTGTCACTGTCAAAACAGTCCTTGGGGATTGGTCCTAACAGTTAATTTCCTAGATCAATGGAAAAATGTCGGTCATCAACCGCCATTCCAATGATGGTGCCTGCGGCTAGAGTAATACTCTGTAAGTCGCTGTTATCCACCTCTATTGGAATGGTGTCATGTTCTATGTTGACTAATGGAGTTGGGTTTACCCCCAACCCTTGTTGTTGGAGAGAAGCATTTAGATGTATGTAAGCATCAGGGTTTTTCAATTTTTGTCCTCTTTTAACTTTCACTTCCAGGGAGAATTGTCGGGTCCTTTCTGGGATGGTGACTTCCTCTTTAATCTCAATTTCAACTGCATAAATAGCAATTGAGCTGACCTAAATGCTTTTTCTGGATCATCAAAGCCCATGGGATTATCCGCTAATCGGGACCAACCTTTGAAGTTTATTAGGTCCAAACTAATGGCAAAGCGATTGAGAATGTCACTGCCTAAGTAAAAGGCGGCAGTGACGTCTCGCACGACGCAACAATTATGGACTATGCTCTTGTTGCCAATGGAGATTTTGAGCATACACCTGCTTGGCAGGTGATGTTTTGAATTGGGTGCTTCCAGGTCCATTTCCCATTTGTCTATCAGTTTGAATGTGGGAATGGCTGGATCTTTTGGAAGTTGGCGGAACATGGCTTCGCTAATGAAGCTCTTACCGTTGTTCACACCCACTCGAGCGAGAACAGAGTCCTTCCCATCATTTAACTGAACCGGGATGAACAACTGCTCTCCAATTTTCTGAAATCAGCCAGGCTCTGAGCTGATTTCACATCTTTCTGGACTATAGGAGTGGGAGTGTCTGATTGTGGATTGGTGAAGAATTTCAGAGTGTTTCCTTCCAGTGTGAAATACCACATTAAACTGGAAGGAAGGTTGATTTTTAGAAATAGAGAGGACCCCCCATCACCAGTCTTTTGTCCTACTGCTATTACTGTCACGTCTGGAATTTGGTTGTTCTGGAAGTGAAATTCTACTTGGTCAGATTTTTGTTCAACCATGTGGCAGGTGCCGTTTAAACTAACATGGTTGACACTCTGTTTTAATTTTATTGGTCGGCTAGTCTGGGTCCAGAGGACCTTGTTTACGCAATCTATTAGGGGTGACAACCTTCTCAGGAGGTCATTCCCTATTAAATAAGGGGTGCCCTCTGGAGTCACTACTATGACCGGGTGTTTCACCTTGTGTCGCCCAATTTTGATGTCCAAATCTGCAGTCCCCTCGACAGGAATTTCCTTCCCGTCAAAGTTCTGCAGTTGTCCAGGAAGAGAGGTGAGAAGAATACGGTAATTCTCCCCTTCCTGCATTTAGTTCCTCAAAGGCCCTTTTGGACAGAAGGGTAGCTTGGGATCCAGTGTCCACCAGTGCCAAAATTGTACCCTGCCCCTGTACTTGTACCGGGGCATAGTATCTTCCCTCCTTCTACTCAAGGGGGCACAGATAATGCACATTTTTGGACAACTGGTGGGCTAACTTTCTGGTTTTGGACATTGCTAGAGAAGAGATTTGGGCAGAATTCTGTGGAGAGCCTTGGGAATCTGAAAGAAAAAGTTGGCAACTGGAGATCTGAGCCATTGTGGGTTCCCCTGGTTCCGGTTCTGGGCCGCCCCCCCCCTTTTTGGAGGCAGTCACCAGGATGGGCTTGACCCATGGGATTTTGGTATTGTCGGTTCTGGGATGAGATGATGGGCGGCGGTAGCTCAGTCTCCACATCTCACCAGTCTGAATTGGCATCCCTTGGGACCCATTTTTCCTTGGGAGGAGTTCCCCCATCTCTGAAGGAGAAGATCCTTTTCCCAGGATCTTCTGAGGATCCCTCTCCCTCAAATTGGAAGACCTGTACCTCCTCCACAAAGTGGGTCTGTTTGGGTCCTTTGTTTCTCCTACCCCCCTCTGCTCCTTGGGAGGCAGGCTTTCAGGGGCAGGAGATTTTGTTTCCGGTCCCTGTTTTCCAGGGGCTGTTTACAAGTTGGGAAGGATGCTTCCTCCAAGGCTTTACACACCCCTTCCCCTTGTGCCTCCTCCCTGGGAACCGGTGGGTTATTGGGGTGCTGCCCCGTCATTGTTCTGGAGCACCAGGTCCAGAGTTTGAGGCATTCTGCGGTGGCATGCTCATCTGAGGGTTCTGTTGAGCCCTCAGTATGTGACCCAGATCCTGTGCCATATTTTGGACCTGGCGCTCAAGTTGTGAAACCCCCTCAGGCTGATACGGGGCTCTATTTTCTCCCCTGGGCTGATCCCGGGAAGGGTAGCTATCCCTTCCCTGGTAGTACCCCTGGTTGGGAAGATTTTGGTACCACTCCACCCTTGGCCTCCCCTCTCCCGGATTAGTTGTCTGGGTTCAGGGAATTGGGGAAGGAAGGATGGATGATTTTGGGGCTAGAAATTGGGTGGATTCCTGGGGAAAAAGTTCTGCCCATGATTTGGTGAATTTCTGCCCTCCTGGGGGAAGTTAGGAGGGAAGGTCCCCGGGTCAGGTGCTTGGCTGGATCCCCCCCTTGGGCTGGAGGTGTCCACACATAACCCAGGATTGGTCGGTTTCCCTTGTAGCGGTGACCTACATAGTCAGGCGAGCGGGGGACCCCATTTGTGGGACTACCTCCTCGACTCCCTGTCTGTGACTGGCCCGAGGGCCTTCTGGGCTGTGAATTATTTGGTGCAGGCAGGTTTTTAGGCCCCCCATCTCCAAATCTAAAACGGGGACAACCTTTACCTCTGCCACCTTGGCAGCAGCAGGGGTGCTGTTGGTTTTGGGGTTTTTCGGCGCATTCTTTTTATTTTCGATGGGCTTCTGCACCTCATAGATCCGGGTAGCCTGTTCAATGACCCAGTCTAAAGATCTTCTCTCATGAAAATCTCTCACGAGCTGGGTCATTATGTATTTGGGTAAGGCATGGAAAAACGTATTGATAAATTCTCTGCTATTCGTGCGCACCCTTCTGGTGGTCTGCGCAAAAGCACGCTTTAATTCTTGCACAAACTCTTGTGGGGCCTGATCCTCCCCACATTGCAAATTGTAGGCTGTCTTGCGAGCCTCTTGAGGATTTCTGTGCACAGAAAAATGTTTCAAGATGGCCGCCCTGTATGTGGACCACCCTGAATGGTTTTGATCCTCCAGCCCCGCAAAGAAACTGGAGTATTCTGGTGAGAAGGTCCACTTTACATATTGAATACAGCTTTGGCTGTCCTTCAAATGGAAAGCCTCCATCATTTTCTCATAGAGCTCCAAGTGTTCCCAAACAGAATACTTGGCGTTCTTATGATAAGGCGTGATGACACTCCTTATTGCCTTTATTTGTTTCAATGGGTCCTTAAGCAAGGCCCTTTTTGCCTTAGTGGCCTTTTTGGTTTGGGTAACCCTGGTCCATTCATCCTCTGACTCAGAAGCACTGCTCCCAGAGGTGCCCGTCTGATCTTCCAGGTTTTCCCGGATTCTGCAAGCATGGGAATGGCTGGCAGAATGTGGGGACCTGGTCTCCTGTGTCCTGTAATGCTCAGAGGAGTCTTCAGATCCCTCCTTGCTGCCAGGATTTGATGGGTACCCCCCCACTGACCTAACTGGGCAGAGGTTTTCAGGATGCCCTTAATGGGCCTACTCTCCTGGGGTTCCCCACTAAATTGCACTGTGCTTGGGTGCCCATACCCGGATATCCGCCCATCCATTCCTGGGAGGTACTGGCCTATGAGCCCCATACTTCTAGCTGGATAGTAATCTGCCATCCCCGTGGCCCTGGGCTCATGTGCGTGAGGGGACATGGGGGTGGCAGAGTCCAGGGACTGGGAGAGATGAAGGCCTCTGGTACCAGGGCTCCTGAGGTTATGCTCAGGAGTTTCTCTTTTCCAGCGAATCTCATCTCTATCCGCCCCTGCTTCCTGTTGCAATGCAAGAGCCTGCGCTTTCAGTTCCTCAGTTAAGGCCTTACTAGACTTTATCAGTCTCTCCTGCATCGCTACCTGTTGCTGGAGCCTATCATTGTGCTGGCAGAGAGCGTCATTCTCTCTCTGTGCCTCCTGATTGGTCCTGGAGTACTGGGCCTGTCTCTGCTGCAGGAGGGTTACCTCCTCAGTCCCATCCCTACTGACCTGCTCCTTTCTTGCCAGAGCCTTCTCCACCCTCCTGGTGTGGTCTAGCAAGCCCTGATGCTCTTTTTGGAGGTCACTCAGCCCCTGGAGGGCCAAGTGATTTTCTTCAATTTTTCTTTTTAAATGGCAGACTTCCTGGCCTAAGTTATCCCTTTCCTGACCAAGAGCCTGCATTTGTGATGCCAGGTCGTCCCTCTGCCTTTGAAAGGCACCAGCTTTCTGGCGTTCTTCATCAAACTCTGCCTGGGTATCCAGGTCTTTCAAAATCAATTTATTGCTTTCCTCTTTCTCTCTGTCTAGTTGGATTTGCAGGGTGACTACCTGCTCTGTGCATGCCCTGTTGAAATTGATCTGTTGCTCCAGATTTTTCTGGCTCTGCAGTAAGGAGTCCAAACTGTCTTGGTGCTCCTTCTGCAAAGCCAGAATTCTGGTATCCTGGTCTGTCTTTTCCTGTTGCAGTATATCCATGTCCTCTTTTATTTTAATGCTCAGAAGAGACCAGGTCGGATTGGGCCTTTTCTAACGCCATCTGTTGCCTATTTGCCAGATCCTGGCCTTCAGCACATTTGTCCTGCATGGCTCCCTTATATAGATACAAATATGCCGCTATCCTGGCAATCTTATTGTGTTCATCTTTGGCCTTAGAAGCCATATATAATTCACTCAGGGCCACATGTAATGGACCCTGATCTCTCCATATATCTGACCCTGTTTCTTTGACCTGTTGCGCGATTGCCTGCAAACAGACCGTTTGGTCCTGATGAGTCCACTCACCTCTCACAAATATCTTATGTAAGAAGTGCTCTCTGGCTATTTTCATATCTATCAAGGTCGTCATTCTGGAATTTGAGTTCCTGCCTGATTTACAGAAGTTTGTATTTTATTTTGCAAGACAGACTGTTTCCTTAGAGCGTTCCTTTGAGGGATGCTTTCAAAGTGTAAAACAGCATGGTGATCTAACCGGATATGTGTATCTGGTCAGTTGGCACACTGTATTAATCTGCACAAGTGGTAAATCTAACCCAGAATATCCCGGCTCCGAGCCCCCACTTTTGTAAGCGATATTCAATCAACACTACAGCTAAATCAATGCCTAGTCTGGGATGCTGAAGAAAACCCTTATTGATGTATTTTTATATCCAGTTCAGTACTCTGGATGACAACCCTTGTATAACACCTCCCTCTTAGAATCCCCTTACCCAACTGAGCCAAGAAGTAGGTTTGTTTTGCAAATTAAAAGGTTTATTTGAAAATTTAAACAATATATATATATATATATATCACACTTCTATAAATAAATTGATAATGGATATTACACTTATGAATATGAGCAGTAGTCAGCAAGAGATAACTTATGAATAGGAAAAGAAGATTAAGGTGGGAAAGAATGCTTTATATGGTTCAAGGAAACGCAAGGTGGAATAAAATGCAGTACAGAAATAACTTGTTATGATTTTAGCAAAAGGTAATATGATCACTTTTTCTTTTGACAATTCACTCCCTCCCTATGCAATACAAGAAATGGAAGGAGAGCACACAGTCTTCAAGAATCCCAACAAATCACACTTTATAATGCAATACACAGTTCCAGTTCCCCCAGCAAGCTTAGAGAAAACAGGGGTGAGTTTTAAACATAGGCAAATTACTTTAATGTGGTTTGCAAGGAAGTGAAAAGGTGCTAAAATTGCTTTTAATTTCCTCTAGAGGTTCAGGGTAGGTGATGGCTACTTTATATTAGTTCAGGCTCACTTTAACAATACTCTATGAATGATTAGCAGATTGCAAACGAATTTTAGCAAAGAGAAGCAAAAAGCTGCTGATTTCTACAGATGAAGAAATCGGGCCAAATCGCAAATCACGGTAAATTTCGCGAGTGCGTGTCTCGCGATTACGGAAAAAGTATAGGGAGTAGGAAGTCGGTTCTAGGTTTGTTGGAAAGCCTAGAATCACAGCTTTAAAAAATGTTGTTCCTAGCCCAAACGGTTCAAGAGATACGGATGATTTAATAAAGGTAGATTTTCGGATTTAAAGTAAACTCAAAATGACAGGTGACAGTTGGCAGCGTTAGGATGACAGATGACAGGATTACTAGGAGGCAGTTCTACTATATATATAAAATAGTTTGGATTAGATTATTTTAACTAAGAGATTGGGTTCTGCACAGTTCTGGCGGATACTCACTCCTAATTTTGAAATGAAGAGCCTCGTCACGGATCTGGTCAACTGGACTGGACTTCGGTTCTCTCTGCTCGGCGGGTCAATCCGGAACCGGTTCTGCTCACAGCGATCCGGATCTCTGGTTCTGCTCACAGCGGTCTGGGTCAGCTCTCTGGATACAGCAGTCTGTGGTTCTCTGGATCTCTGGTCTGGTCTCTGGCAATTGTTCTTGTCAAAGAATTCAAACAGCTCGCCCAGCTGTGGAATAGTTTGCAAATGATTTTAAGGATGCTGAGGCCTGCTGAGAAGAGTTCTCAGTTTGTGGGTTTAGGCCCTTGCTTTAAGTTCTGAAGTAAATTTCTGGTCTCTGAAGATTGATGGATGTGAAGTCTGGAGTCTCCCGGAAGAGCGTCCCGCAGAAAATGGAATTGAATGTCTCTACCTGTCCCAGCAGTCTCTTTTTATGTGTTTTGGAAGTGGGTGTGTGCGTGGCATAACTGAGCCTGCCTCTCTCTATTTGTCATTGGCCAGTTCCTCCTCTCTCCTTTGATTGGGGGAAAGAAATGGAGTGTCAGAGTGATGATGTAGGTTTTATGGTCAGAGGAACCTCCCCTTGTCAAATTGCACACAAATCTATTTCTGATCCAAATACATATTTATCTATGTACCATTTTTCTCACGTTATAGGTCCAGTTAACATATTTTCTGTAGCACCAAACCATCCGATCCCTGTCTTTGTACAATGTTGTGTCCACTGATGACAGAATTCTCCCCTTTTCATCCAGATAATGAACTCTAAACTTTCCAGATTTTACACAAATGTGCACCAGGGATATGGGTTTCAGATGATAAAGTGTCAGATTTTTAACATGCAGACATTTGGAGTAAGACCCTATTTTCTGCTAGCAACCCCCCAGAATACACCACAGGGTCCTAACGCCTCTTAAAACGTGCACAGAGAAATCACAAGAATAATGATATTACTTATATCATTTTGACCAGTCCGTACTATGAGTTATCTATCTTTTTAAAATTATGCTCTGGTCAAAAAAGGGTGTGGCTTCCCACATCACAGGGTGGAATAACTGGTTTATCCACTTCCCCCAAGCTCAGCTGCAAGCAGAGGCACTGCCCCTCCCAGTTTCCCCCAAGAGGAAGCCACTTTACGGCCCCCCAATATAACATTTGCCTGAGTCCATTGTTCAGTTTCCTGCAGTCCCCTGGTAATTCAATCAGAGAGGTGTTTAATTCCTTTTGGTGGGGAAGCAGGATGCAGCCAGGCCTGGGAACACAGCTGTTGATCCAGTTTCAACTCCTGTCACGGGTAGTTGTCAGGCAGAATCCAGTTTCATTAAGCCAGGTTTCAGCTAAATGTCACTTTTTGTTCCCAGTATTCTACATTCAATTCAAACTGACAATTTATACATATACATTAAATAATTACTTCCTTCAAGTCATTTCAGAATATAGCTTTACATTGTATCCACCTCTTAGCAAGTCTTTCCTTGGTCTGGTTTGGGTTCCTCTGTTCAGTTTTACACAAAAGTCTGGTGGTTTTAAAACGCCGGCTTTCTGATAGTGGTGAGTACCGGTATTACAACCATTTTTGGGATTAAGAAAATGAATTCCCCACAGTTCTGAGTTGCTTTTTGGCAATCAGCATTGCCATTCCCAATGGTTTCAGGCTACTGTGTGTGTAGCCCAATGGTGGTTTTAGGCAGTGTCCTCCTGTGCTCACAACATAGGCAAAAATGGGGGGCAGCCTATTCTTCATGTTTTCCCTGTGCACTCTCTGGGAGTTCTGGCCATCATGATGTTTTCCATGCCAGTACTGCACAGTTTTATGGTAGGGCTTGGATGCATGGGTAAAAACATCCCACATTAGCACGAGGTCTGAAGCACCCTACTTTAACAGCTGGTAAAACCAGCCGTTAAGGTCGGGTCCCGTAATGGGAACTCGTAGTAAGGCAGTAAGGGTTTACCGGTACCGGTGCCCTTAGCGGTACCGGTAAACCCTTACCGCCAAAGTGCCATCACAACGGTGGGGACATATTTAGTTGAGAGTGGCATGCAGCTCCCAGTCTTGCCTACATTCATCCTCTGTTTCACTACAGATTAATATGTCATCTACGTACTGAATTAACACACTTTTGTTGATTTCGATGTTGCCTAAATGCATCCGTAAGACCCTATTAAAAATCAACGGCGACTCACAGTACCTTGGGGCAATTGAGTATGTTGTAGTCTATTTTGTCTGAACATAAAGGAAGTAAGGTCTTTTGAGTCTTTGTGCAACGGGATCGAGAAAAACGCTTTTTTAAAATTGATCACTGTGAAGTACTTAGCTTCAACTGGGAAGCTACACAATATTGTCGCAAGATTTAGAACTAATTGAAACTCTGCTTCTACAATCCGATAAAGAGGGTGCATTTAGATTGTTTAATTAGATATACAGCAGTATTGCACAGGGACTCTGATGGCACTAGGATTCCCTGTTTCATCAATGCTGAGATAGTCTCAAATATGACTTCATCAGCTTCAACAAGACTTGGGGTACTGTTTTGCATGGGGTATAATTGCTCCTAGCTTGAGTTTTAGTTTAACCTCCCATATTCCTTTCAATAGTCCAACATCATATGGGCCCGTACTCCAAAGGACACTTGGCACCTTTTCTATGTCTTCCTGAAAAAAATGCTTATTTTTGCTGCATTAGTGCCATTTGCAGAGCGATTCCCCTCTTCTCAATCTTTATCCAATATGTAATGCTTATAAAAAAAACTACCTCCTCATCTAAACGTTCGCCTCTGAACATATCTTCATCTGTTATATCAGTCTACCTGTATCCCACCTCTAGAGCTATCACTGTTCTCCATGCTTTGCCTTAGTCATCTACTCGAAGCATTGCTATTTTCCCTCCTACTATAGCTGCTTCCAATTCCGTAGGAATAGTCTGTCCTTCTTCCTCATCCACAGGTACTTGTGGTCTAAATAAAAATGAATCCGCTATTCTCATAATGTTCCCAACTAATACAAGCAGCCATGTCAATAAAATGGATCTGTGTGGTCTCAGCAGGATAGCTCAGCAGCAACGTGCTCGCTTTGAAAGCAAACCGACACAGAGCAACACTGGTTCGATCCCTGGGTCCGCGCTTAGAAACTACTGGGTATTAAGTGCGTTATGAATAACCTATCATATTTCTGCAGCGGAAAAATCTGCGACGGAAATGTTCGCATGGGAAATGTACGCACTACAAATGTTTGTACATTTCCCATGCGAACATCCAATACAAAACCATACATACATACACCCCCAACATGCCCCCACCATCCAATTTACCTTTCCTTACTTCGCACTGTGTCCCTGCGGCACCGGTTCCCTTTCACTTCCGTGATTGGGAACCGACGCCGCAGGGTCCTTTTCTTTTTCGTTTGTTTTCTTTTTTTTGGGCAGCTGCAAGGGTACGCCCACAACCCCCGCTCTCAATACTGTACAGTGACGTGAGCGGTGTGGTGGGGGGGATGCCCCTGCAGCCCCCGTCCTTTTTTTTCTGTTGGGTGAGCTGCAGGGGTGTCCCCCACAACTCCCGCTCCCTATACTGTACAGTCTAGTGAATGGGGTGTTGTGGGGGAGACCCCGCAGCCCCCAGCAGGCTTTTAAAAAAAAATGTTTTAACTGACTTCACCAAAACACCTAACCACACACCAAGAAAAGTTCAAACTTTTGGTAGTTAGAACTTTTCGTGGTGTATGTTTTAGGTCTTTTGGTGAGGTTGGTCATTTTTATTCAGACATTTCATCCTATGCCAATAAAATGCTCACTCCATACATGAAGACTTCTAGATCTACCGAGACTCCTCGTAGAGCCACTTGTCCTGTAAATGCCAGTATAAACTCTCCCACATTTAAATAGTGTATTCCTGGAGTGTAGCACAGTATTCCTTGATCAATGAATGAAATTGTCATGTTAAGTGTTGTCATAAAATCTCCACCCAAAATGTTAACTGGAGTTTTTCACAATTATAACACGGGGACAGGCATGTCGCATTCCCTTATAGAAACAGGTAATTTATTAGTAAAAGGAATTAAATCTCTATCTGTAGCTCCATAAACCCTTGAGCATTCAAGGCAATACTTGACATTGGGTATTTTACCTCCCTTGCACAAGAGCGAGTCGCCCCAGTGTCTACAAGAAAAGAAAACCATTTGTGAGCTCTCCTATTGAGGGTCTAAATTCATCCCTGCCCCCTTAAAAGGATTCCCTCGTACCCCAGTGACAACCCCGATCCTAGGTGTGAGTATTTGCCCTGTGTTTGCATTATGTTGTGTTTGCATAGTTGCTTGTTGCGTTTGCCCTTGCGGTGGGTGACTTTGCACAGACTCCTGATGCTGTGCCTGCTGTGCTTGTGGTGCCTGTGTCTGATTTGATGTGTTTTCCTGGGCGTAGCCCATTTGTGTTTCTGTACTATATGGGGGTGGCTGACCTGTTTCACCTCTTGAATTTGGTCTGTTCTTTTGCATGGTTACCTCAGCTTCTACATACATGTGCAATATGCCCTGTTATCCAACAATTCCAACACACTGGGGGTGGCCGTCTGGCAAACCCACCATTATATCCTTCTTGAGCATACTGACGTCCACCCTGGGCATTTTGAAATCCACCGTGATTGTTCTGAAATCCACCTTGGGTGCTCTGAAATCCACCTCCTCTTTCTCTAAATCCTCCAAACCCATACCCACTTTGTTCCATTGGGTGTAGGTGTACATTATTCACCTGCGATGCACCTGTTATTTTGTGTGTTCATACTCCTTCTCCACTTGGCAATACCGGCCCTTCTACAGAAAATGTTGACAATTTTGTCTGAACCAACTTGGCTTCCTCAACCTTTCTGTTGTCCTCTTTCTTTCTATTCTTCTCTTGTAATAATTGGCAATGAAGCACAATAGTCAACTGTATCTAACCCCACGGCTTATCTCCTATTTGTCTCTGTACTGCGCCTGCCAATCCCTGTCAAAAATATGATAGAATAGGGCCAATGTTTATTCCCACGGTTCACTCGTCTCAAGCTGCCATCTCTCTTGAATTTCCTGAATATAAGCAATAGGCTCTTCATATTTCTTCATTTAACATGTCATATTTGCACCCATATCTGACGTATTGTGATCCTGTACCCTGAGAGCCCTCCATGCAACTGCCCTGCAGTTATTAAATGGCGCTCCATCATGTGATGTGTTTTGTGCTGTCACACTTGCATATCCAGCTTGTCTCCAAATGTCGTCAGCTCTGTCTCGTAGAATAGCAGCCAATAGACCTTTTATGTCCCCTATTGCCAACCTATTTCCCCCTGTCATTTTCTCGAATTCGTAGATCTTTTTTCCAACAACTGAAGTCAAACTAGGTAACTTGCATTTTAAGTTATCCTTATCCATCTGAGGCCATGGAATATATTGTGGTCTTGCACCCCCACTTCTCTTGCAAGGGAACTGTAAGAACCCATCCCATAACTGGATCCCATTATTTGTTTACCCAATGCAGGGATAATCGTCCCTATCCATCTTCGTGTTGGTAATAACCTTAACTTACTCACATAAGGTGGAGATTCTCCTCTCACACTACATGATCGTCTTTGGGGATGTTCGGGATATGATATTGGATCTGGTGTTCTTTCCTTAGGGTGTTCCAGATCTAACCATCTTACCTCCTTGTCCAGATGTTGACTTCCCAAAGGGAAGCATGTACCCTCCTCTTCTATCTCACGACCTGACTCCCTTTCTTCATCTGACATTGCTCTACCACAACTAGTATGACTATCATCCTCCTCTTCGCTATCTAAATGTAATCTACTCAAAGACAGTGGTCTGCTTTAAACACTAAATATATTTACCTCCTCCTCCTGTGGTTTTGGTATCGGGGATTGTCTACCGCTCCCTTGAGTCCCATACTCACTGTTCTGCCTCATTTGCTGATATATCTTATCAATCATCTCTCCAATACTTTCTGCATCATATCTTTCCTCTTCTTGTGCTACTTTAGCCATTTCTCTCATTGGGAAAACTTTGCTCATCATGTCCCCTCATCCCTGTATTTCATCGATCGGTCTTATTCGTTCTTTAAGAATGAGACTGGAATGAAGACCTCACTGCCTTCTATTCTAGTTTATTCCTTCTTCCACTTCCCTTCACGCTCTTGTGTCACATCATTCCCTATCTTCTACTTGCTTTCATGCTTCCCTTCTGACTCCTTGTCTTCCTTCTTCTCCTTCTCTTCGTTCTTCTTCTCCTCTTCTTCTGTGTTATCTTTTTTCCTTCACTCATTGTGCCTCGTCTTCCTCTCTCTTTATTTCTCCCCTATCTTTTTCTTCCATTTATTTTTTCCGACAGTCCTACTTCCTTTGTTCCTCTGCCTGCTTTTCGTCTTTCTCTTGTTCGATTGTATATATCTTTTCCCATCGTTACCTGCTTTTCCTTCCTTCCTCATCCTCCCTCAACTGCTTTTCACGTCCCCTATCCTTTTTTTCTTGATCATCTTTGTCTTCCCTTTGCCTAAACTCCTCGATGGTTTTCCCATCTAACTTGAGTAATATCTGTCCTCCATCCATTCGTTCTGTGCAAGCGCTACCTCACGGCCCTATCCTTTCTCCTTTCCATCTCTTAATTTCTCTGTCTATATCTGTTGATATAGTCGATCTCTTGACTCGTTCCTCTTTATCTCGTATGAACCTACACTTGTCTTCCTTCTTTTTACTCTCGTCTGGACTATCTTCCATACTATATGCGGCAGATGCATATGTCAGGTTACTATACTCGCCACTGCTTTTAATTTTATTAAAGGATAAAATCCTGTCTCTTCTGCATCTACGTTCTTAGTCACGGGCTGAGTAAGAGGATCTGAGGGGTTGATGCCCTCCCCTTTATGCTGATTAAGCATCCACTCCTCCGGTAATTGGTCTTCTTTCTCCTCTTGGTACAATTACCAAAGTACTAAAACTCTAATTTCTTTCTCGTGTATGCAGTGTGCACATATGTGGTCATGTGTTGTAATAATTTCTTTGACAATGATCCCCCTTGTAGCCATGGCATGATCATTTTATCAACTGTGCCCTTTAACCACTCAGCACTTTACTGTTTGAGCTTGGGCGCATGTTGTGGTAATGATATACAAAGGTGCATAAGAGGAGTGTCCTCCATAATGACAAGTCACAATTAACTGTCGATACTTACAAGGTTGGTACCTTAAGTATATTTAATACATCTCTACTTATCTCAAGGTTTGTTGCTCAACATGTTTAATCTCAAAAACAATAAATATGAGCAAGCACCATCAATCGCCGCTCAATCCTGTTTTGTCTCAAAAACAGATCTGCCCTCTGACTGGCGCCAACTCAAACCTACTTCATTTTCAACTTTAACAATTGATCACTTTTCCAAACTTCGTACATCAACTAATAATTAAAATAATAACACAATATGCATTAACGACCCCTGTGAACACCTTCTCTTTTCCCTATAATCATTTATAGTAAGAGGTATTCTTTCCTCGCAGCCAATTATATTACCCTGTACTGCATTTAAGACATCACCTTCCACGGTTCTGACCGTGTGTATTCTCTCTCTCAATATTTCGACTGGAATTTGAGACATCTTCTATCTCCCTTGAAATAGGATTAACGAGGCGTTCCTTTATCCACACAAACTTTCCCGTCAGCCACTTATTTTCATAAACTATCACAATCCTGTTCCTTTATATTGCCATTTCCCTTAGTTTACTTACATCCGTTTAATTGACTTGATGCCTCCAATCCAACCCTTCGCCTTCCAGCTGCGGGGTGCCTGTGGAAACCGAGCAGGGATTTCTTCAAAGAGGGACCTGCCCACCATCTTGATTCTACTTGCAGGTTTATTTCTGTCTGCCGCTCTCCATAGGAAACTCCATGATCTTCCAGCTAATGGCGGAGGATGCCCGATCGTCTGAAACTTTTAAGACAAACTAGTTTATATTAAGACTGTCTACACCGCTACGACATGAGCTTATGTCCCTTGGAATGTGCATCTGTATTGGATAGGATTACACCAGAATAATTCTGAGTCCAAATAACCCGAAAAACTAAGGAAAATAGCATGTTTTTTTTAGCAATTATCTAAAACAGGGAGTTTATAACAAACATCAAAGTACGTACGCCCATTCTCTCAGCAATTTCAACCACAAATTGAATTATATACTTCTTTGTACATCAGGATGACACCATGCTACATGACAATAGTGAAAAACCTATCAAGGGTTGGGATTGGTTAAGGGACACATCTAGATATACAATTATGTAGGAGCTAGGTTTGTTATTGGCTGTCTGATATGTAGACAACTCATGACTACCTCTTCAAACATGCAATTTAAAGAAAAATCAGTAACACAGTGTTTTATTGGTTTCTCAAGCTTTATGGTCTTTCGTTATATGGACAAATACAATTGCATTGGCATGCTAGTGTCATGTCTGGAACATTTGGTTCAATTAACAGCACACAAGCCAAGACACAGGTACAAGTAGATAAGACATGAGCATGCCCTACCACCCAATTAGCCAAACATCTCTCATCACCCATGCCATCTGCCATGAAATTCTCTTTGTACTTGGCTTTGCAGAGTATTTTTGTCCTGGGAATGCAACAGGAGCGAGGGCACTCGCTGTCGTGTCTGGAATTCCAAGTTCAAGCCCTATTTCTATCCACGACTCACATGACCAGAGGCCACAATTCTGTTCATTCTGCAAGCTTTTAAATGCTTTAAACGAATTAGGCTTTTGCATACTTTGTGTTCTTTCTTGCACCTTAACAGGAGAGGATTTATCCGCAGCACACATCTTCCTCTTCAGCGTAGATAGCTGACATCTACTTCACAGTTCTTGACTTCAAGCCAGACAGCCTCCCAACACAGCTTTGACAGTCTGCTATTCAACTGCACCACATCATTTCATTATTTCTTCATGATTCTTTGGCTTATTATTTCATGATACCAATGTCCAGTGTCTGTACAATGGCGGCTCTGCCTGCATTCCATTAACTACTTGTAGTTAGCCTATACGATGACTTGATCTCTCTTGCGTTTCAGCGTATATACATTCATTATACTTTGGATTTCTGCAGCACCTTTTACTGTGTGATGTTCTTCTTTTACACTTTGAGGTTCACTTGATTCCGTACTTCATAATTTCTCCTCCAGGATCCATAGATTGTATTCATTCAGTATTTCAGGACTTTACACAGACTTTCATGTGATGTCATTAGTCCATTTTCTTAGCTCTTTCTCATGTTCCTTCAGGTAGTCCCTCCTGCAGGCTGTTATAAACTCGAGGGTATATTCGAGGCAAAACTCTTGTGTGCACCAAAAACCTCCACAACCACCTGTTTAAACACGCAAAAAGATGGATGCACAACCTGCCACCAATGGTGCATATGAGTGGGATAGAGCACATACTGCAGAAAATGTTCCAGTGGGCTCCATGACCAGCAAACAGAGTGCAGAGAGAGAAGCAGCACTTTGCAAATGAAACTCCAAAATGTGCCTATAAATGATATTTGCTTTGTTGCCAAAAACTCCAAAATGCCTATACACAACCACTTCACAACATTCAAAATCTTGCTTGGTGCTAACATTCATGTAATCTAATGAAGCATGGTGAATATACAAAGTCCTAAAGTGTAAAGAGCAAAACATTTCCTCAGACAAACTGGATTGTCTGTAAACTGACAGCTCCGGTCACCATCTGTGTGCAGTACACTGGGCTACCTGTGAATGACAGCTGTCAGATGAGCTCCTAATGAAACTTCAAAGTATCTAAACTAAATGTCTGCCAGATAGCAAACATTAAAGGCTTCTTGCTAAAAGGAATACAGATCTAAGTTGTGTTTTTGATCCCACAGATTTAAAGCTAAGAAAGTAATGTATTTATGTTTGATGCAACAAGTTTGATTTCTGATGGGATTAAGAAATTAAGAATAAATTAGCCTGGCTGAGCTACAAGAAGTGGAAAAACAGGTTTCTCCCAAGGGGAGGGAAATCCTCTCAGCAGAAACTCACTGATAGATTATAATTGTGGGTTAGGCCAGACTCTTGTCTACAGAAAGAGAATGAACAATGCCAGATCCTTCAGCCCAGGAAATGGATGTGTGAAAGGGTCATAAACTGCTCCTGTGAGGAATACCCCAAAGGAGGGGGCCTCTCCTGGACCCAAGGGAGAGGCAAAGGGGTGGACCATTTGCTGTTAAGAATGAACAATGAACAATATTTAGAGACTCATAACATGTGATTCAAAGTGGTGAAAAATATAAAAAGGATAGAGTTGTTGGTCTAAGTTTTGGCTGCACGTTTTAAGAGGCGTTTGAACTGTGTAACCTATTCTGGACAGGAATGGCAATATATGTGGTTTTATGTGAACTGTATTAATACTAGAATTGTGAAAAATTACACACACATCCATATGTTAAACACACACATTTGTGAAAGTTTTCTGAAAATTTGAAAATTGTGTTCATGGCGAAAAGGACAAAATTCTGTAGAAAGATGAAACAAGATCCCACAGTTGCGGGATTTTGATAAACAGATGCTACATAACATATGGAATCTTTGTGTGTGATTTGTGTAGAGTTGACCAATGTAGAAATATGTATTTAGGTTAAAATCTGATTTTGACACTAGTGGCTGAGGGGAGATTTCTAAGGTCTGTAAAGCTAAACCATAAATGTGACATCATCCGGCCTTGATCCAATCACTCAGATGCAAGGTGGAGGGGGCAGGCTTAGTTAAGCCGGCCCATACACCCATTTTGGATTTCATTTGAAAGGATAAATAGAGACAGCTGACAACACATAGACACTCATTGATTCACTCACTTTCCTGATTCTGGCGAAGCACTCTGATCCAGCATTCTATATCCAGCTTTAACATCCTTCCAGATCCAGATGCCACGACTCTTGCCAAGCAGTAGAGAACTATTGACTTTCAGCAAGGCCTAAATCTTCAAATGTATTCTTGCAACCCAGTGGAGCGCTGTGGGGTGGGAAGGCCTTCTGAACTAGTATCCTGAAACTCTCTGGCTTGCTACCACAAGGCTTGCCTGAGAAACTCGCTATCCCGCTGATTTGAAATACTGAGAAACAAGAAGGGCAGACCCTGTGCAGTGCAAATCCAGTGACCGGCCTAGCTGATCCAGTCCCATGCCTGATGTGCTGTCCTTCCTTGACCGACCCAATCCATGACCAGAACTGACGGTCCAATGTAATAACTTATTCTCTATGTATTAATAGACAGAACAGTGACCCATAATATATCTTTTTTTTATTTTATTTTTTATTGTATTTCGTTAATTAAATAACTTTTACAATATTCTATACAAAAGAAATGAAATTTACATAGTCATTTTTTTCTACAAGGGTTAAAATTGCAAGAATTTAACAATTAAGAATTGAGAACACAGTTAAAAATTGAAAGTGGAAGGTTAAGAAACACACTTCGCAGTTTCAAGAATTGAAGTACAAGTACACCGAGCAGAATACAAAATTAAAATTTGAAAACACAAAAATAACAAAATTGGGAGAAAGGAGTACAGGAAGAATTGCAACACTAAATACTGAATAATGTGAGCGCAATGTACCATACAATTAATTGTTGCTGCTCCAAATTCATTTCTCATTCCTCATCATCGTGGAAGTCAATTTGATCTCTCTCACATGGGTACTAGAGGTATAAAACATTCAAAAAATTGACAGTTGCAATTCTAATTCTCACTAAATGTGCTGATACAATTATTTTCCAACGTAATTCTTGATTCACATCAGCCAAAAAAGCATGCAAATCTGCAAAGTATGTCATTCTTAAAGTTACCAGCTTAGGGCATTCAATGATGAGATGTTTCAGTGTTTCCCCCACATCAATTAGCTGACAAAACCGACAAATATTATTTGATGCTTGAATTATGTGCCTTTCGGCTAGAACTGCCCTCGTGGGCCATAAGTTGAACCTTAGGCGCATAATTGCTGATCTCACAGCCAAGGAAGGGCTTCTCACTAAATAAGGCGACATAGATCGGAATTTTTTGTCTATCATGCAGTCGCCATAAAAGTGTTTGTAAGTCATGCATCGTTCTCTTTTTTGAATCCAGTCTTTAGTAAAGATCTGCCATTTTACTTTAGCCGGATTTCTAACAAGCAGTTCTATTGTAACATTTGCAGTAGCTAATATATGACATAACAATTTTTTGGCAAACTCATCTTCAGACTGCAACAAATAAAATGACAATATTCTTAGGAGGGTTCTGTCATCATTGCACAGAAGACATTTTCTGAATAAAGTGCACATGCGCCAGTGATATTGCGCTACCAAAGAGATTAGGCCCAACTCATAGCGGATCCATGCTACCGGAACCGCTTGAGGTAAGTGTAGTATTTGCCTCCAAAATGACGCTTCTATCTTATCAAAGGTTTGTAATTTCTGTTGCAATACTTGTAGATGACCCTGATTACGTTGACACATATCGAGGGTAATGCCCAAGTAAACATATTGGCTCACAACATTGATTGAAGTGTTCTGGATGGTCCAAACCTTTGTATTGCGAGCTGTTTTTTTTCGGGGCATACATGACAATTTTTGTTTTCTCAAGATTTACACTCAGCAAGTTGGTCTGTATGTACTGAGTCAAGAGAGTTAATAGTGTCTGTAGCCCCATCGGACTCTTAGAACAGAGGACTAAATCATCTGCATACAACAAAGCAGCTATGGACACAACATTTAGCTTCAGGGCATCTGTGACTTGACCTGAAAAAACTTCTTGGATGTCATAAATGAAGAAGCTAAATAGCCCGGACACAATAATGCATCCCTGTTCCAGGCCCCTGGCAGTTTCAATTGCTAATGAAAGAAGCCCTGCAGCATTCAGTTTTATTCGTATAGACGTACGTAAGTGTAAGGCATGGATGATGTCTTTTAGGGTTTCAGGGCAATTTGCTTTTGATAATTTGGCCATAAGTAACGATCGTGAGACCGAATCAAAGGCCACATTAAAATCACAAATGCCAGGTAGATTGGCTGTCTAATGCTTCGTGCTTGATTCTTGATAGCATTTATGCATGTCAAATTTATACTAGTGCCCATTCCTGGAACGAAGCCTGTTTGGTAAGGATCGCGTTTTCTCTCATGTTTGGACCAGGCATTGAATTCTTGGAGCACAATTCTTGCAAGGATCTTGCCCGGCGCATTGAGCAAGGCAATGGGCCTGTAATTGGATGGCTTAGATCTGTCACCCTTCTTAAAAATGGGCACCACAATCGAGGTGTGCCAAGAGTCAGGTAGGATTTTGGTATACATTACTGCTCTAAAGATTTTTTCAAGGATGACAGCCCAAGCAGTCGGGTTTTCCTTAAACATTGCATTACTCAGAACATCCGGTCCAACAGCTCTGGAACTACTTGATCGTACTATCAGTTCTCTTATGGATGTTATTGAGAACTCTAAGTTCCATATGGTTGCTCTGGGAAATTTGTGCTTTATATTCGAGTTGGTGACATCTCTGTATAATTCTGAGAAGTGATGTATCCACTGCCATTCTAAAACGCCATTAATCTGGGCATTATTCTGCTTGTCATATTGGGCGTTATTTAGTAAAGCCCATGTTTCAACAGTACTTTTATTATTAATACTGCGCAGCATAAATTCGCTGTCCACCTGAAACAAGAGAGCTGCCCTTCCACGAGTCCAGTTTCTATATTTGGTCTTTGATCTTCTGGTAGCTTGCGCCTGATGCACTCATGGTAAAAGCTGACTTGCACGTTTTTCTCTTCTCCATGCCGCTTTTCGATCTTTCACCTCCTGATCAAACTGATGTTTATGATGGAAAGCCTTTTGGTCATTTTTACAAAACACGTTTTGTACTTGTTCATGGGGCCAATGTAAAAGATTTCATTTTTCCCACAACCATCTAGGTCATTTCCTAGAATGTACAGAGTTTTGTCAGTCCATCTAAATCTAGATTTTGCATTATTCACCATCACACTTTGTTTCATTCTGCTTTGTGAGTCGGAAGCTTTTTGATAGGACCAAGACCATGTTAATGAGAGCAGATGCTGATCACTGTTGGATTGTTCTACAATAGGAAAATTGGTAGCTTGACTGAATAAGTTTTCATCTACGTAGATGTAATCAATGATGTTGGTCGATACACCACGATGCCAAGTATTCTTCGGGGGTACATCTCCAGGTAAGGATCCATTGGCCAGTGTGAAATTTCTGTCTGCCATGAATCGAATCGACCTATCAACTTGCACTGACTTCTTTTGTATTTGTTTAGATATGCAATTTAGGTTAATGCCCCCTAAAACTATGGTGGCCGAGATGTCTGAAGTGGTCAAGATTAAATCCAAAAGTGATGTCAGAGCACAATAAAATGCATCATCTGTAATGCCCACTGGATTTCTGTACATATTTATCAGCGCAAAGGACGAGTTCTGTAGATTGATCCTTACCAGCTGGAGGAAATCATTTGGCGCAGCCCAAGGTTTGACAGTTAGGCCATTGGTTAATTTAACTGCCACTAACAGTCCTCAAGTGGGTCTGCCCATAGATGCTTTGGCAGCTGGTGACAATATGACTTTGTGATTGTTCCAAAGAGGAGTATTTCTCAGCCATGTTTCTTGTAAGGCTATGATATCATAGTCCTCCAAGCAATTTCCTTTTTCTTGCTGTAAATGATTGTGGCCACGGGTGTTCCAGGAAGCAAGGCAGATTTTCTGGACACAATTGGCTGGTTGTTATGCTCTTTTTTGCATGAAGGACTCTGCTGCAGCTGTTTGATAGATTTGAGGTGCATGTTTAGCAGCCTGGACAGTTTGTTGATCAACTTGCCCTCTTGCATGCGGATCTTGGGCGATTATGAAGCCCAGCTTGAATATCTCCATCTTAGCTTTCCATAGAGCATTCAGGACTACTCTTGATGTTAACCATAATCATACAATCGAAAGATCCTCATTGTTCAGGAATTCAATCTGGTCTATGTCGCAGTTGATATGTCCTCCAGTTCAGGAATATCTACAAATATGTTTAGAACACTCGTTCTACACAAGTCGTAAGTGGCATATGGGGCAGCACGACATTTCATAATCAATGAATATCTCTGGTTTGCTGGTTCTTTTTTATCACCTTTATTTGAGTGGTCTAAGTTCTTGTCTTGAGGCTGTTCATTCTTGGTATCCATGGTTTGTGCATTGCTCTCTTTGGGGCAGAAGGACTGTGGCCATTCTTCAAGATTCTGTTGTCTTTGTTCTGAAGCTCTGTTGGGCAGCAATGTCATTGGGTTGTTCTGATGTAATCCCTTAAATCCATTACTGCATACCTTCTTTCCAAAGTGCTCATCTAGGCAAGATTTGATCGACATTTCAATGCGAGTCTGTTCTTGCAGCAAGTGTCTTGAGGCTTGTGCTTTATTATTCAGATTCATGTCTTCAGTTGGTATCACGGCAAATCACACCCTTTGCTTGTGTACTATGAAGCAGTCGGGTTGGGAGCTTAATTTGTGAGAATCAATCTGATCTCTGAGTGATTCTGGGTTTCTCCTGTCGAGCGCTGGGAATTGGTTCTTATAATTTTGCGTTATGGTTGACGTTGCACCAGACGTTGCACCAGAGCTTGTTAGGTAACTGAGTTCTTAAATTTACATTTCTTTGTTGTGCATTTATGTATGCATCCACAGCTTCTCGATTGGATACTCTTTGTTAATTGGGTAGGGCCTCATTGGGCTTGAAGGATGGTTCTCCATATATTGTTTTTGTTTGGTTAGCTTGATTCATTAGCAACATCTCGGCACACATATCGCTATAACTGAAGTTATTTTCCATATTCGTGTTAATCATTGAAAACTGTTTGTTGCTCACAGGTGCCTCAGCCAAAATAGGTCTCAGAAACTCCTGTGGAGGGTGATTGCAAACACTGTTTTCTTTTATTTTTAACATATTCAAATATGTTTCTTCTTTTCTAATGTCCTGCCTACGTTGTTCATGATATGGGTCATTATTAGGATCACTAATTTGTTTTTTCGTTGTCAATGGAACTTGCACAGTTTTTTGTTCTTCTGGTGCTTTTGGGGTAACATCCTTAATTACTGCGGGGTTGGTCTCATTTCCCAAATTGGCAGATTGCTGGTGTTTATTTACTACATTATGTAGGTCATTTAGGGGTGGATGCGTTAGCGTATGATCTCCTACGGAGGTAATAGAAGCATTTTCACACACCTTTTCACAGCAGTCTTTGTCACCATCCAATTTGTTCTCTGTCGCTTCATTTATTTTGTTCTTTCGGAATACTGGCGCTTGTTGTTGTTTCTTCCTTCCTTATCTTGATTTTTGCATGTTTATTGTGAGTTTTTGTTTGAACTGCTGCATTTTTTTGTTTTTTCAGCGAAATTTCGAAATGTCCTTCATCAATCAGTGTTTGATTTGGTTCTGATTTATTTTCCAGTGAGTTTTGTTCTATGCTGATCCACAAGTTGTTTTTTCTTGACTCTATTTCCAGTTGGGGATCAACTTGTGGATCAAGGATCATCTCTGTAGATAACACGGATAATATAATATTTTCAATGAGCGGAACAGCTGAAAAATTCTCATTCGTGGTTCGCGTGGTGACTTCAGATGATTTTGCATAAGGGGTATTATTAAGTCCCCGTTTTTCAGTTTCTAGTGCTTGTTTCTTTTTTGGTGCAAGTTCTTCCGCAATCCAGCTAGAAATGTCTTGTATCAACTCTGTTTGCCTTGTCAATTTTGACTATAACATTTCAAACAGTTTGAAACGGCTTGCTATGGTCATATTTACAGCCGACAGAGTAATTTCTACCATGGTAGAGGGAACTGGAATTGTTTCACGGGGCTCCGATCGAGGGGCTGTGCTCCTATGTGGCGTAGGGTGCACGAAGGAGACCCCGGAAACACCGAGCCATTTATGCTCGGCGTTGAGGCAGAGCAAGTCTTTGATTCATTTGAAAGGTCATAGGCATCAGCATGCAATGAGATGTCAGGTATTACATGGCTGGTATCAGGGCTTTCATCGACAATTCCGTGTGTTGGAGTTTCCGCTCGGGGCAAACGGGGGGTACCCAAGAATTTCCCAGTAGTGTTTCATCTGATACTACTGGAACCATTTCGGTCTCAATGTCAATCTCAATCTCCGCCTCCGCGCTCAAAGCGTCAGAGGCTTGTAACCTTGAATCAAGGTTGCACGGAGGTATGACTGTCTGCAGAATATTGTGACTTGGGGGCACATTTAGAGTTGGGGGAGGTAGAAAGGAGTCTGGGAAAAATGTGCAAATATCGCGTGAGGGGTAAGGGAAGCACATCGAGTCACAGGTGTAAGTGGTATTGCTTTGCGCAATATGCGCATGGAGCCCCCTCCCTTTAAATTCCCTCCGCTCCCCCCTTATTTGCGGTGTAAGTAGGTCAACTGGCATATCAGATTTTAGCGAGTATAAGCGTTGCAACATAAATGTGATCAAAAATGCAGATGCTGTTTAAATGATGTTCAACGCAAAACAAACCAAATGCAATGCCTCAAAATAACCAATAGTGCCTAACAAATAATGCACTCGTACTTGATAACTGCGCAGACAAATTCAAACACAAACCTCCATTCAAATGAAACCCGTTCATGGCACTAAGCACTAAGCTTTGATAGCTCTGCTCGAAAACTTGAAATGTTGTTGAGCAAGGTGTGGGCTGGACACACGAGCGCACAATGCTGCAGAAAAGTGGCAAAGTGGTCCTTTCCAGTCCTTACGTCGGAGCGCGCGCGGTTTCCATTTTATGGCAAATGGCGAAAAAGGGGGCGTGGCCAATATTTAAAGCCTCTTGAAAGACAGCAAGTTCAGCAAGCAGAAAAAGCACTGGAGGGAACAGGAGAACAGGAGAAGAGACGTCTGTGGCAAAGTGGTCCTTTCCGGTCCTTGCCTCGGTGCGCGCGATAATATATCTGCATTGTATGATCCCAATTTCAAACCCATCCCATCTTTTATTCAGAACCTTAGTATTGCCAGAACTATCTTTGCGCTGACTTTTCTCTCATCTGTGTACTAAACCCTAACTTCTTATTGATTTGATTAAGAAAAGTAATTCCCAAACCAAACGGAAACTAGAGTATCACACATGAATACGCTATGAGCGACCGTGAATAACTGATTCCTGTGTGGCATTCTCTTTTTTGTAGTCCTTAACATAGTATGAGAAAACCCATCTGTAGTGTTAAACCATAATTTCTGTTTCCAATTCTCGCACCTATTTTAGTAAAAAGACTTTCACTAAAACCTCCATAACTCCCTCGGTTTTTATGATAGAAGCAAAATTGCAACTCCTACTTGTACCTAACATCCTTAGCTATTCATAGAACAGTGTGATTGGCACATTATAGTGACAATTACATAAGGGAAAGTTTGCAGCGATTTGACATTCTGAACTGTTTTACAGGTGTGAATTAGCTTTAAAGTATTTCCTACTTGAACTTGGAGATTTCAAATGTTTTCTTCTGACTAAATCATTGCTTGTGATTGATTGCCTCTGTTCAAAGCGGCTCCCATAGGAATGTATCATAATTTAAGTATTTTTGACAACATTTGGTGTTTTTGCTCAGCCAATTCCAAAGCCATTCTGCAGTTAAAAAGTAAATTCTGTTTTTCTCTTGTGTTTGAAGGGGGAAAATGGTGGTGATATTCTATTTGATTTGTTTTATTACTGAGCACCTGCTCTCTCCTCACATCTATTTAATTGCCTATTGGTGGGTTGAGCGGTGTTGCAGGAGGAGCCTCTAACCATAGTGCTATCTGTTCCAAACCAACCCAAAAGTATTCTTTTCTTTGCTGTGTAATTGATTTCAATCCGGAAAACACCCAAGTCAACGCCTAGCGTGTAATGCTCAACTGAAATCCTTATTTATTTTTGTCTGGTAGTTATTTTATTCTGAACGATGTACCACTCATGTCACACCCCTCTCCTGGAATCCCCCCGGTCACATTGAACCAGGAATCAGGCTGGTTTGCAAAGTAAAAATATGTATTTATGTATTTCTAATTTAATCGCACTATGTTTTAATGGGTATACAATAATCACCAATGGGGTGATGTAACACAGAGTAATCTCTTTAATACACAAGGAGTAATAATGAGCAAAACAATTCAGCACAGAAATAATACTTTTGTGTGTGTGTTCAGATCAGATTGCACTTGTGGTTAAAGGTTCCCCCTGCACACCCCTCAAGCCCCTAATAGGCAATGTAAAGAGATGGGAGTAGAGAGCCGGTATTCAGGAATAGCAGAATTCAAACAAAATAACAATCCCACTTTATCCCAGCAAACACAGGAGAAAACTGAATTGACTGTCAAGCTATCTGAATGGCTTTTAAAGTTATCTTGAAAAAGGACTGGGCAAAAACACTAAATATGGTTTAGATTGCTGAAATTGTGATAATTCTTATGAGAGCCGCTTTGGATAGTTGCACACAAACACTAGCAATGATTTAATACCAAGAAACAATTTAAAATCTTAAAATTAAGGTCGGGATCAATCACACGCTATTTTAAACGTGTAAGAATTTCCCCTTAACGAAATTCGCGGCAAACTTTTCACTGCACGATAATCGCGATAACGGGATAACTGTAAGGATTTGGGATGCGGTTTTAGATGTGATCTAAACCTGTGGATGATAGCTACAGGCAGAAGTTGAAATTCTGTTTCTAGCCAAAAACTGAGGAAGTTATGGACGTTTTAGTTGAGGTCCTTTTTTCGAGATTGGCGCAAGAATGGAGAACAGGAATGCACTTTTAAAATGACAAAAAGGATTTCTTACACTAGAGGATAACTATGAAGACAACGAATAGCACACAGGAACACATCTACTTGATCAGGGGGACTGCCTGCAGTGGTCCCGCGTTCTTCAGATGAGAAAAGATCAGCACAGAGATAGTATTAACAAAACTAGCACAGGAGGAAGATAGGAGGGATTGGATAGAGAGTTCTGGCAATTCAAACGTACTCCTAACAATATCAGGTTCTGAAGACAAGATAGGATGGGTTAAAGATAGGGATTGGACTAAGCAAGGTACATAGGCTAGTGACACAGTTCTATCCATAGATACTCACTAGATATGTTTCAAATCAAACAGTCAGGATTCTGGTCAGGGATTCTGATCAGGGATTTTGGTCAGGACAGACTGCTGGACACATCAGATTTGGACAGCGTCAAGGCACTCTGGACACCGCATTGCACAGGACTGGATCTGATCTGCAATGCACTCTGGTCACAGCACGGCACAGGACTGGATTGGATCTGCCCTTTTTGGTTCTGATGATAATTATTTCAGCAGGAAAGCAGTACAGCGCAGCCAGGCTGTATTTTAATTCCCCTTAGGTTGGTGGGGTTGGTTCTGGTTCTGGAAATTGAGGCCTAGCTGAAAGTGGTACAGCTATGCAATGGGTTCTGCTATGCCAAGTTTCTGGAGTCTGGAGCAAGGAAGATGGAAAGTTCAGCAGCAGGGTGCTCTGCCAGCATTCAGATAGCGGGTGAATCTGTTTTTTTTCTGCCCTCTGCTGTCTCTATTTATGCTATGATACAGGGTGTGTGTGTGCTGGTTTAGCCTAAGCTCTCCCCTTTGACAGAGATTGGTCAGACTCTCCTCTCTGCCTTGATAGGAGAAGAAACACAGGGTGGCACCTTTATGGTGTGGGTTCATGAGGCTTAGAATCCATCCCTAGCCTCTTGAGCACAAAATCTACGTTTGACATAATACATATTTACACATATGCAACCTCTATAACAACCACATATATAGGTTACATATTTTGTACAGCAGCTACTCCTCCAAACCCGTAGCTGTGGGATCTTGTGTCTGCTTTTCCCAGAATTTTACCCTTTTCATCAGGAACACAATGTCCCATTTATCAGCAAATTTCTACAAGTGTGTGCATATAACGTGGGCATAAGTGTATACAGTTTCATACTGCTAGCAGAAATACATGTGGTGTAAAATCACATTTTCTGTCATTTCCCTCCAAATTATGTCACACGATCGTGCCGCCTCTTGAAATGTGCAGCCAAAAATTAGATTTACAATTCTGTTATTTTTGTGTTTTTGACAATTTTAAGTGGCAAGTTATATGTATTTAAACAAAATATTCTTTGTGAATGTTTAGCCACAGATGGCTGTTTGTCTCCGCCTCCTTCCATCTCCCTGCAATTCAGGAGCAATCTCCTCCCTGTTCTCTTGGCAGAGGCCCTTTTACGACAGTCCTCACACTTAGCCTTTCCTGCTTTGCAGCTGTTCATTTGTGTTCCTTCCCCACTGCAGACCAGGTTCTTCCCCACCCTATAATTATCATTTAGGTGTGATTTCCTGGTGGAGGGACCTGGAAGGAGGGGTCTTGCCTCTGTGAGGAAAGCTGTTATTCCAGTGTGGTTGCTTTAGCCAGGCTTAAATTTAAATGTTAATTCTGTTGCATTGTTCCTTAGCATACAACAAACTTGTGGGATTAAATCACAGCTAAATACTTCTTCAAGATTTTAAACCATGGAGTCAAAACGATTACAAGATGGGTTACTCTCAATAACAGGCCTCTTAGCTTGCAAACATTTGATTTTAGTGTATACATGTTTAAAGTTTTAATCCTGCAGGCCCTTGACAGCTGAAATTCAGGCAGCAGAAGGTACTGAGCCCACATTTTGACAGATTCACAGAGCCAATTTTGCTTTGGAAATCCCTTGATGCTTTCAGCTTCTCGGGACATTGTAAGTTCACAATGGTTTCTTGCACTAGGGGAATTGTAACACCCAGCAAGAATTTTGGATGTTTGAGGACGTTTTATACCGGCATTCTGCAGTTTCAGCAACAATGAAAAAGGATTTAAAGCAAGATTGCGGGTTTCCTTTAGCCAAGCCAAGCACTGCTTTTCCTTCTGTCCTCCAGTGACATGTTTCAGGAATCAGATCTCTGTTCCACCACTGACAACATGCATGGCAGATTGGGCAGCCATCTTTTTGGGGGTTGCAGAGCACGTTTTCTAGAGGTTTTGTCGCGCACAAGGGTTTTGCGGCCATTTTGATGTTTCCGGCACCATCAGAACACAGTGATGCTACATGGCAGAACAGGAGTGGGTTGATACATCCCACAGCTGCATTTATTTTTGTGCTCATTATTTGACTCCTAGCGCATTAAAGACATTATTCAGTGTTCTGTCTGCCCATTGGTGACTGTTGTTACCTATTAAAATATATTTTGATTTAAATTCTAACTACATAAATAATTTTTACCTTTGCGAACTAGCCTGATTCCTGGTTCAGTGTGACCGGAGGGTCACAGGAGAAGGGTGTGATATGCGTGGTATATCGTTCAGAATATTGAATTTATAGATACAAATAAATAAGGGTTTTATTTGCGCACTGCATACTTGGCGTGACTTGGGTGTGTACCAGATTGAAATCACTTACAGCTTGGGGGCTCGGTGCCGGGATCCTGAATTTGACATACCACTCGTGAAAGTCTAACGCAGCATGCTAGCCTGTGGGGTACATACACCTTGTTGGGTCGCCATACTGTGCTACACTGTACAAGCACCCCTCAAAATAAATACTCAAAGGAATTGGGCCTGTTTGCAAAAGTAAATTAACCCTGAGATAAGTCAGAAGGAAATTAATATTTCCAGAATGGCGACCCCAGTGGAAATTAATATTGCTAGTGAACACTTCCTGCACAAATTGTTTGTCAGGGGTGAATTGCCAGACCAGGACAAACAGGTATGGCTGCAGGAAATAATACAGCAAATCACTGAAATCATTCTTGATACCTGGCGGGACAAGGGTCCTTTACATCAAGCACTTAGCAAATTGTATATGGCCCCTAAAATAAAAGAGGAGCAGTGCAAAATTGCCAAAATAGCGACCTACCTGTACCTTCACATAGGAGTCATACAAGAAAAGTACACAGACAATATAGATTTGACCAAGAGGCAAGGGGAAGTACTGCAGAAAATCCAGAGCAATCTGGCCTCTTCAGAGCAAAGGCTCCAGGAAAGTAAAGAATCTGAAACAGAGGCTAGGCATTATGTCACCAAACTCCAAGAGGATCTGGCTCTCTTACTGCAGAAGAATGCAGAGCAAGATGCCCAGGTACCGACACTGCAAAAAGAGTGTCAGGTTGGACTCTCTACAACCGAGTCAACAAAACCTGGAGCAGCAATTAACTTTTAACAGAGTCTGTGCAGAAGAGTTAGTTATCCTACAAGATTGCATAGACAAATTAAAAAAGCAAAATAATAAATTAATTATTAAAGACCTAGAATCCGAAGCAGAGTTTGATGAGGAGCGCCAGAAAGCTGGTGCATTTAAAAAACAGAGGGACGACCTGGCTGAGCAGAGGGCTGCTCTAAGTCAGGAGAGGGACGCCTTAGGCCAGGAAGTCAGCCATTTAAAAACAAAGTTGTAGGAAAGAAAGCTAGCCCTTCAGGAGTTTGGGGAAATCAAAACTGATTATGAAAAGCTGCTAGAGCACACCAGGCGGGTGGAGGATGCTTTGGCAAAGAACAATCAGACCAATAAGGACCAAACTCAGGAGGTGAGTCTCCTGCAGCAAACATTGGCCCAATATTCCCAATTCAGGCAGGAAACACAGAGACAATGAGGCTTTCTGTGAAAAGAATGACAGGCTCCACAAACAGATAGCCATGCAAGAACAAATCATAGAGACCAGTAAGGCCTTAATAGAGGAGCAAAAGGGTCAGATTTTGGTATGTCATCAGGGAATAGGGGCTGAAAGAGATGAGGTAAGATGGGAAGGAGAAACTGATGAGCATAACCCCAGGACCAGTGGCATCAGGGACTTTAATCCCTTCAATTCCATGGATTCTGCAACCCTCATGTCCACTGGCTCGGTTACCAGTCAATTGGTCGAAAACATTTGGTCGACAGGACAACTGGTCGACACCATTTTGTCGAATGCCAAATGGTTGAATTGTTTTTTTTTTTTTTTACCCTTTTTTTGTTTTTTGGGGGGGTTCCCCCCCCCCAACCCCCTTTTTTTTCTTTTTTTTTTTCCCCACACGAAAACCCACAAAACACATATATATATATATATAGATATATAAAAAAAATTCGACCATTTGGCATTCGACCAAATGGTGTCGACCAAATTGCAGTCGACCAGTTTGCTGTCGACCAATTGACTGGACACCCACTGGCTCATATGAACCCAGGGCCATGGGGATGGTAGACTTCAACACAATGGGAGATATGGGACTGACAGATCAGCGCCTCCCAGAAATGGATGGGCGGGCACCTATGTACAGGTTCCCAAATATTAGAGTCAGCCTCTCTGATCAGGGAGACTCCAGTGAGGGGAGAATCAGAGAACTGGATCCTCAGAAATATCACCTACCAAGGGATCAGTCAGTCAATTTCTGTGGGGTATTCCATGCAACTAGGCCCACAAAGAGCATCTTAAAAACCTCTTCCCAGCTAGAGCAGTGGAGGGAGTACTCAGCCAATCCTGGGAGCAAAGGAGAGTCAGAAGACTCTTCTGCCAGCCATTCCCAAGCCCGCAGAATCAGGGAGAGCCTAGAAGATCATACAGCCACCTCCATTAGCAGTGCCTCTGAGTCACAGGATGAGTGGACAAGGGTCACCAAAAATAAAAAGCCCAACAAAATTAAGAGGGCCCTACTGAAAGATCCCCTGAAGCAAATCAAGGCAATTAGGAGCACGATAACGCCCTACCATAAAAATGCCAAATATTCAATTTGGGAGCACCTCAAATTTTATGAGCAAATAATGGAGATTTTCCACCTGAAGGACAGCTAAAGTTGTATTCAGTTGTATTCAGTATGTCAAGTGGACATTTTCCCCTGAATACTCCAGCTTCTTTGCAAGACTGGAGGATCAGCACCACTCAAGATGGTCCACCTATAGGGTGGCCATCTTAAAGCATTTTTCAATACACAGAAACCCTCAAGAGGCCCGCAAGGCAACCTACAATCTGCAATGTGGGGAAGACCAGGCCCCACAAGTATTTGTACAAGAGCTGAAACGTGCTTTTGCGCAGACTACCAGGAGGGTGCGCACAGACAGTAGGGAGTTCATCAATACCTTATTTCATGCACTCCCTAAATACATTATGACCGATTTGGTGAGGGACTTTCATGAGAAGAGGTCACTAGGCTGGGTCATTGAACAAGCAACTCGCATTTACAAAGTGCAGAAACCAGTAGAAAATAAATGTGCCAATAAAAGCCCAAAACCGACCAACACCCCTGCTGCTGCTAAGGTGGCGGAAGTGAAGGATGCCCCCATTTTAGATCTGGAGATGGGGGGGCTTAAAACATTCTGCTAACCAAAGACCAAGAAGGCCCTCGGGCCAATCCCAAATAGTGAGTCAGGGAGGTAACCCCACAAATGGGACCCCTAACTCTCCTGAAAACATCAGCCCCCGTTACAAGGGCAGCAGACCCATCCTGGGCTATGTGTGGATTTCCCGAGCCCCAGGGGGGATCCAACCACGCAGCTGCCAACCCAGGAAACTTCCCTGCTAACTTTCTCCAGGAGGGCAGTAATCCCCCAAATGCCGGGTTGAGTTTCTTTCCACGGTACCCGCCAAATATCAACCCCCAAAACAACACTTCTTTCTTTCCCCACTTCCTGAGCTCAGACAGACCAATCCAGGAGAGGAGGAGCCAAGGGTGGAGGGGTAACAAACCTATCCCAAGGGTATTATGGGGCAAGGGAAAGTTACCCTTCCCGTGATCAACCCAGGGTAGACCAGAGGACCCCCTACCAGCCAGAGCGGGTGTCCCAACTGGAGCGCCAGGTCCAGAACTTGGCACAGGATCTTGGTCGCATGTTGAGGGCTCAGCAGAACCCTCAGATGACCATGGCTGCCCAGAACACCTCAAATCAAGGGTCTGGTACTCCAGAGCAATGACGGGGAGAGAACCCCGACAGCCCACTGGTTCCCAGGGAGGAGGCACAGTGGTAAGGGGGCTGTAAAGACTTAGAGTAAACTTTCTTCCCCACTTGTGAAAAGCCCCTGGAAACCCAGGAACCGGAACCAGAATCCCAAGCCCCCGAAAGTCTGCAACCTAAGGAACAGAGGGCGGGTAGGATAAATAAAGAGCCTAAAAAGACCCATTTTCTAGAGGAAGTTCGAACCTTCCAATTAGAAGGAGAGGGGTCGTCAGATGATTCTGGGAAAAGGATCTTCTCCTGCAGGGATGAGGGAACTCCTCCCAAAGAAAAATGGGTCCCGAGAGATCCTGATCAAGACTGGGTAGATGTGGGGACCTAGTTTAAACCACCCATTATTGAATCCCAGAATGACCAGCAAGAAAATCACCTTGTTCAAACCGATTCGGGTGACTTCCTCCAAAAAGGGGGGGCAGCCCAGAATCAGAACAAGGGGAGCCCATATCTCGCCCCATATCCAACTGTCACCTTTTTCCCAAGATCCCAAACAAAATCCTGCCCAAATCATCCATCTGTCAGAATCCAGAGCAAAGAAATTAACCCACCAATTGGCCAAAAATGTGCATTATCTTTGCCCCCTTGAGGAAAAGGAGGGAAGATGTTATGCCTCGGTCCAAATACAGGTGCGATGTACATTTTTGGCACTGATGGACACTGGATCCCAAGCCACCCTTCTGTCAAAAAGGGCCTTTGATCAGCTGAATTCGGGAAGGGGGGAGAAATACCAAATCCATCTCAACTCCCTTCCAGGACAACTTCAGAACTTTGATGGGAATGAGATTCCTGTCGAGAGGACTGCAGATTTAGACATTAAAATTGGGTGACACAAGGTGAAGCACCCGGTCATAGTTGTGACTCCAGAGGGCACACCATGTTTACTAGGGAATGACATCCTGCGTAGATTGTCTCCCCTCATAGATTGTGTAAACAAGGTCCTCTGGACCCAGACTAACCAACCAATAAAATTAAAACATAGTGTCAGCCATGTTAGTCTAAATGGCACATGCCATATGGTTGAACAAAAACCGGACCACATTAGGTTCTACCTTCAAAACAATGACACAGCCAACGTCACTATCATAGCTGTGGGACCACCAAACGGTGATGTGAACTCCTCTCCATTTATGCAAATAAGCCTCCCTTCCAGTCTCAAGTGGCATTCCACCCTGGAGGGAAATACATTGAAGTTGTATACTAATGTACAATCCGAAAAAACCCAAGTCCATAGCCAAGATTGATATCAAACCAGAACAAAACTTAGCTGGCATTCTGAAAAAGGGTGAACAGCTCTTCCTCCTGATTCAGTTAAATGACGGGAAGGAGTCTGTCCTCGTCCGAGTTGACTTGAATAGCGAAGAAAGCTTCATCAGCGAAGCATTATTCAAAAAACTCCCAAAAGACTAATCCCTACCTGCCATAGAGTCAGTGCAGCAATGGGTACGGGACCTGGAAACGCCCCGCTCAAACCTCCTCTGCTTAGCAGTTGTACGATCAAAATTTCTAGGGATAACAAAAGCATAATACATACTTGTTGGGCTGAGCGAGGTGTTCCTTCCACCTTTTATATGAGCCGTGACCTCCTCAACCAACTTGAGATTAATTTGGATCATAATTATTGCCAAGCCCGGTCCCAACTGGAGAGTAAATCTCAGGGTCCGGGCAAACCTAAAGGAAACCTTCTGGTCAACACTAGTGCTATGATAGGAAATGGAATTTCAGAAATGGAGGAGAGGTGACCATCCCAGGCCTCACCTACAGAATCCACCTGTTAAGACCATTAGTAAACATAGATGATGAATATTGCCAATAGTTAAGGAATGCAAGTGTCTTTCCCACTTCTGACATCCCCCAGAACATTAGTGGGAACATTTCCATAACCATTCTATGTTCTATTTTCTAGCATAAGGACTCAGTTGAACTAAGAATCATCTCAAGAATCACCAAGAAGGACCACTCGGGATCCAGGAGGAAAAACCCATGGAGCCCGGAGTACTGCTCCATACTCCCAACCAGAACCAGCAAGGAGAACGGGTAGCCTCAATCCCTGATGGGAGAAGCAACTGAATTTCTCCACATAGACAGAAAAGAACATCCCGATTTCCTGATTTCCCCTTGATGGGGGTCAAAACCAAGTCGGGAGGGGGGGATCTCTTGGATGTATTGACCCATTCCGCTATCTTATGTGGCATCACTCTGGTAGTTATGGTGCAAGAAACAGCAACAATGGTGGCAAAACTCTTGTGTGTACCAAAAAACTCCAAAACCACGTGTTTAAATGCAGAAAAAGATGGATGCACAACCTGCCGCCCATGGTGCACATGTGGTGGTATAGAGCACACTTTGCAGAAAAGGTGCCAGTGGGCTCCATGACCAGCAAACATAGTGCAGAGAGAGAAGGAGCGCTTTGCAAATGAAACTCCAAAATGTGCCTATAAATGACATTTGTTTTGTTGCTAAAAACTCCAAAATGCCTATACACAACACTTCTCAACATTCAAAATCTCGCTTGGAGCTAAAACTGACGTAATCTAATGAAGCATGGCGAATATACAACGTCCTGAAGTGTAAATAGCAAAATATTTCCTCAGACAAACTGGATTGTCTGTAAACTGACAGCTCCTGTCAAAATCTGTGTGCAGTACACCGGGCTACCTGTGCATGACAGCTGTCAGATGAGCTCCTGATGAAACTTCAAAGTATCTAAACTAAACGTCTGCTGGATGGGCAAGCATAAAAGGATTGTTGCTAAAAGGAATACAGATCTCAGTTGTGTGTTTGATCCCACAGATTTAAAGCTAAGAAAGTAATGTACTTATGCTTGATGCAACAAGTTTGGTTCCTGCTGGGTTTAAGAAATTAAGAATAAATTAGCCTGGCTGAGCTGCAAGAAGTGTAAAAACAGGTTTCTCCCAAGAGGAGGGAAATCCTCTCAGCAGAAACTCACTGATAGATGATAATTATGGGTTAGGCCAGACTCTTGTCTACAGAAAGTGAATGAACAATGGCAGATCCTTCAGCCCAGGAAACGGATGTGTGAAAGGGTCATAAACTGCTCCTGGAAGGAATTCCCCAAAGGAGGGGGCCACTCCTGGACTCCAGGGAGAGACAAAGGGGCAGACCATTTGCTGATAAGAATGAACAATGAACAATTTTTAGAGACTAATAACTTGTGATTCAAAGCAGTACAAAATATAAAAAGGACAAAGTTGTTAGTCTAATTTTTGGCTGCACGTTTTAAGAGGTGGTAGAATTGTGTAACATAGTCTGGACAGGAATGACAATATATGTGGTTTTATGTGAACTGTATTAATACTAGAATTGTGAAAATTTACACACACATCCCTATGTTAGACACACACATTTGTGAACATTTGCAGAAAGTTCGGAAATTGTGTTCATGGCGAAAAGGACAAAATTCTGTAGAAAGGTGAAACAAGATCCCACAGTTGCGGGATTTTCTTGAACAGATGCTACATAAAATATGGAATCTGTGTGTGTGATTTGTGTAGAGGTGACCAATGTAGAAATATGTATTTAGGATAAAATCCAATTTTAACACTAGTGGCTGAGGAGAGGTTTCTAAGGACTGTAAAGCTAAACCATAAATGTGACATCATCCGGCCTTGATCCAATCACTCAGATGCAAGGCGGAGATGAGGTCCTGATCCAATCCCAGTTCCCAGGGACAGGCTTAGTTAAGCCAGCCCATACACCCATTTTGTGATGTAATTTGAAAGGATAGATAGAGACAGCTGTCAACACATAGATACTCACTGATTCACTCAATTTCCTGATTCCGGCGAAGCACTCTGATCCAGCATTCTACATCCAGCTTTAACATCCTTCCAGAGCCAGATGCCAAGACTCTTGCCTAGCAGTAGAGAACTATTGACATTCAGCAAGGCCTAAATCCTCAAACTTATTCTCGCAACCCAGTGGAGCGCTGTGGTGTGGGAAGGCCTTCTGAACTAGTATCCTGAAACTCTCTGGCTTGCTACACAAGGCTTGCCTGAGGAACTCGCTATCCAGCTGATTTGAAATACTCAGAAACAAGAAGGGCAGACCATGTGCAAATCTGGTGACCGGCCTAGCTGATCCAGGCCCGCGCCTGATGTGCTGTCTTTCCTTGACCGACCCAATCCATGACCAAAACTGACGGTCCGATGTAATAACTTATTCTGTAAGTATTAATAGGAAGAACATTGACCCATTATATATCTGCATTGTATGATCCCAATCTCAAACCTATCCCATCTTTTATTCAGAACCATAGTATTGCTAGAACTATATTTGTGCTGACTATTCTCTCATCTGTTTACTAAACCCTAACTTCTTATTGATTTGATTAATAAAAGTAATTCCCAAACTAAACGGAAACTAGAGTATCACACATGAATGGGTTATGAGCGGTCGTGAATAACTGATTCCTGTGTGGCATTCTCTTTTTTGTAGTCCTTAACATAGTATAAGAAACCCTATCTGTAGTTTTGGACCCAAATTACTTTTTTCCATTCTCGCGCCTATTTTGCTAAAACGAAATTTCAACTCCTGCTTGTATCTAACATCCTTAGCTATCCATAGAACCCGAGTGCGATTTAGCCCATTACACTGAAAATCGCATAAGGAATAGTTTGACGCGATTTGACATTCTGAACAGTTTTACATGTGTGACTTAGCTTTAAAGTATTTCCTACTTGGACTTTGAGATTTCAAATGTTTTCTTCTGACTAAATCATTGCTTGTGATTGTTTGCCTCTGTTCAAAGTGGCTCCCATAGGAATGTATCATAATTTAAGTATTTTTGACAACATTTGGTGTTTTTGCTCAGCCAATTCCAAAGACAATTTCAAAGCCAATCCGACAGTTGAAAAGTCAATTTCCTATTTCTCTTATGTTTGAAGGGGGAAGGTGGGAGTGATATTCTGTTTGATTTGTGTTATTCCTAAGCACCTGCTCTCCTCACATCTATTTAATTTTCTATTGGGGGGTTGAGCGGTGTTGCAGGGGGTACCTCTAACCATGGTGCTTTCTGTTCTAAACCAAGCCAAAAGTATTCTTTTCTTTGCTGCATTTATTTTTTTGCTCATTATTTGACTCCTATGCATTGAAGACATTATTCAGTGTTCTGTCACCCCATTGGTGATTGTTGTTACCTATTCAAATATATTGCGATTTAAATTCTAACTACATAAATACATTTTTACCTTTGCAAAATAGCCTGATTCCTGGTTCATTGTGACCGGGGGGTGGGGGAGGGGCTCAGGAGAAGATTGTGATATGAGTGGTATATCGTTCAGAATATTGAACTTATAGATAAAAATAAATAAGGGTTTCATTTGCACACTACATGCTGGGTGTGACTTGGGTGTGTGCCAGATTGAAATCACTTACAGCTAGGGATAGGATCTCCTGCAGATATGTATGTCTGCTCCTATATGTTTTTTTTATAATTAATAAAACAATTAATATTGATAAATGTAAGTATGAACATGCCACACCTTCATGCAGCATATCCAGACTTGGGAGTGCACCTGGTATTACAAAAATTGATATTTCATCAATGTGGCATGTTGCTATGACAACATATAGCATAACAATGATTTTGCATTCAATAATATTAAGAGCAGATTGGGCTCAGAATCTTTTCTTTTTACATGTACAGAAATTACAATCAACTAATAAAGAATGGGGATGTATTCTATAGCAGAGTTTGACTCTGAGGCAAGCAAATGGAAAGATTTGACTTATTAAACACTGTGACATAAGTGTTGGAATATTGTACATTTTAAGAAGCAGGAACACACAGGGAACAGATGTATGGCTCTTAAATTAACATTGGTGGTAAAATAAAATAGCTGATCCAAGCAAATTAGTTCTGAGCATGGAATATATCTTGAGATGATCAGGACTTGTCTATGAGGGCGTCTGACTTTGGAATTAAAAGTTGCAAGGAAGGAAACACCTGTTCCAAAGGGATGGGATTATATATGGAGAAAACCAGGCCTTGTCCTGAGGGAGTCTGAACCAACTTAAACCTGTGGCATATCAAAGTTCCTGAAAAAGGAGGATGAGATCAGGAGAGGCCTGCTAGCTGAAAATTCCCTGTGAACAGCTGTGTGACTCTGTAGGCTTTGTGCCTTAAATAATTATTCAAAATGAGTTTGAACACACTCCAAATGGAATGGAAAAAAAAACTCATAGTGGCATTACCCTGCTAGGTCCATGGGGCATGAGGGAATTAGGATGTAGCATTAATTAAACATAGAAAATCATGATGTTTGTGTGCAAAATGCAACAGTGTGTTACGCTCACCTGATCTCCGCGTGGGTGTTGGGGCACGGTTGTGGCCCTCCCTTGAGTTGGCTCCCCTGGATCCCATTCTACCCCCAGCTGCTGTAGGGTGGACTGCTCTGGTCCCTGACAAAGCCCTTGGGAGAAGGTGAGAGGCAGTGAAAATCTGGCGGTTGGATTGCGATCCCCCTCAAACTCCTCTTGCCAGAATGAGAGAAGCATGCGTTTCCCCATAAACTCTCACCTGTTCTTTAGTAAAGATGAGCTCTCCGTCCTGCTTCTCTTCAGCAGGGGTGCTGTTGATAGACCTAGTTGCTTCACTGGTCTGTATACATGATGGCCCAGAACAGCTGCGACCAATCCCCTTTTTGAGGTAAGTGTTTGTAATAAGGATTATTGTTTGTAAGTTTTTGCAATGTCTTTTCCAACGGTTCTGGCTCGATTACCAGAAGAATTTTTTATTCTTTTTTAGGAGAGAAGTGATAGGATGGACGATCTGTGAGAAGTTGGGGATAAACCATCTGTAGAAGTTAGCAAACCCGAGCAGACTTTGTACTCCTTTGGTAGTGGTCGGGGAAAGCCACTGAAGAATGACATCTACTTTGCGTGTGTCCATATGAACTCTTCGTGGAGTAAGCATGAAGCCCAAAAACTCAACATCTGTGACACGGAAAAAGCATTTCTCTAATTTGGCAAACAGCCGATGCTGACACAGTTTTTCTAGAACTGCCCTTACATGGCCTACATGCTCTTCCTTGGATGCTGAGTAAATCATTATTGTTCGTAAGTTTTTGCAATGTCTTTTCCAATGGTTCTGACTCGTAATTCTAATAATGTCTTTCCTTTTCCCAATAGATGTGAAGATGGCCCCGCAGAGTCGCAGTGTTGGGAACGAGTATGCACGGTGCCAGAAGGGTGAAGGAGTAGCCCCACTGGCAGGTAAATTGGGTTTATAGGTAAAAACGCAAGGCTTATGTATTGTGCGGCCAAGCGTTAAGTGTTTATGTCGTTTCTAACCTTGCGCGTTCCTTTTCTCTTGCAGGGATAATCAGGCATCGACTGGTGGAGAGCGGCGGTCTGAAAACCTGTCAGCGGCTGGTAGATGGAAGATCCCTGAAGATCCTGGATGAGAAGAAGACTCCCGCGTAGGTGCGCTCGGACAGGTAAGGATGAGGCAAGCTGCAGGCTATGAATTTGCAGGAACAGGTAAGGTGCGCACTGCGTTGAGAACAAAGGTATGGCTGGATTCAGATGAGATGCACGCGGTGCTGTGAGCGATGGTATGGCTGGATTCAGGTAAGGTGCGCGCAGCATTGGGAGCGATGGTATGGCTGGATTCAGATGAGATGTGAGCTGTGCTGTGAGTGATGGTATGGCTGGATTCAGGCAAGGTGGGCGCAGCGCTCTAAGCGATGATATGGCTGGATTCAAGTAAGATGCGCGCGTTTCAGATGAAGTCCAGGCCCAGGGTGCAGAGCTGGAAGCAGATAAGAGCTGCAGTCGGCAGTGAGCGTTATGCTGTCCAGGGCAGATTAACTCAAAGCCTCTTCATGCGGGTGGGGCTGGCTTAAATAGCCTGGCTCCAGCCACTCCCCTTTAGCCACACCTTGTGGCCCCACCTCACCACTCCTATAGTCTCCTGCACGTGCCTGCCAATGTTTTCTAATGGCCACGCCTGGCCTGAGTGCACGTGACTTGGAATCAAAGTGTGCAGAGCACACTTACTTATGAGCCTGGCACCAAAGGCGCAAGGACAGGGTCCATTTGGACCCTTTAGAGGATGAAAGTGTTGGCCCTGGGTTGGTGGCCATGACACAGTGCTTCTTATTTTCTTTAAAGCACAGTGATATTTGGATGTATGTGGAAAACATAGTAGTTTGTGCTCATAGAGCACTTGGGCTGACGCTTTATTATTCACAGAACGAAAATATGATATGGGGCCTCATTACAACCCTGGCGTTGGACCATGGTGCTGTTAGCACCATGGTCCATGCCGGATTCCGCCATGGTGGATGGCGGATTTACCGCCCCATTCCAAGGTTGGCAGGGCGGTAAATCCCCATTCACCATGGCCCTTTCCCCATTCCCATTCTTGGCCCATAGGGCTCAATGGGAATGGGGAAGGCGCTAATTACGGCACCGTAATAACACCAAGATCCCTTAGCGGGTTGGACTTTAAGGCCTGCAAAAAGCAGGCGTTAAAGTGTGAATCAGGCGTTAAGGGTTTAACGGCGCCGCAGCCTTTTACGTCGCTGTTAACCCCTTAACGCCAGGGTTGTAATGAGGCCCATTGTAATTTGTTGAAGAGAGTTACATCCTTTTGTTTTCACTGTACTCAAAGCAGGCACAGGTTACATTTAATTAAAGGCAAACATGCATTCTCTGTGTAAAACAGGGGCTATTATGCAGCGCTAATAGTTGAGCATGTGGTAAATGATAGTTAAGGATACTCCTTGCAGTTTTCACAGATAGCAGTTTTCACAGATATATTCAACATCAGGCTGTGGTTTGAATGGGACCCGCGCCATAAGGAAGAATTGCTTGATAGTGTGTGATCTGTGAAAGCCATCGACACTTAAAAAGAATTATCTGTGAATTGAAAAGGAGTTTAGTCTTCCTAATTCTATTCCCTTGGAAGAATACTCCCAATATAAATATACCATATTCTTTCTCTTGATGCTGCAAAGAAAAAAAAAGGAATTTGTATTAGTGAGTCCTAATTCACAAATTGAAGTGGGAAGGGTACTCATCCTTGTATTAGAACATCACAAAACCATGTTCCTATCTTTGGTTGGGGGTCTGCCATCCCGTGCATTCTAAATTGGCACTGCTTTTCAGACCCAAACCTGCAGAATTCTGATGTAATTCATTTTAGCCTGCCTTTAAGTCATATGCACACATGCTAGAACCTCATAATCCCACATTCACACAGAAGAGGGCACTTATTTATTCATAATTATATCAATGTCAGTTAAAGTCTTTGAAAAAGTTGTTACAAAGTACCATTTGAAATGCAATGTTTGGATTGAAGACAATACTTTAATACACTGGCCGGTAAGTGGTAAATGTTATCATTAAAGATGAATAACTAAAAATACATGTAATTGAGGTAAGGATTGATTGTGTGTGCCAGATTGCAACAAGCAAGCCTACTCTAATTGTGTACATATTTTCGCATATCCACATATATGATTGTGGATACTTCCCATGCATAAAGTAAGGGGAACATCTGTGACTCAATTTATTTCATTTAAATACATGTGAGTTTTAACCATAGGTTACAGAATGTTTCTGAGCCTGAAATTGGGATGGGGATGACTGTACATTTTGGAGCGTTAAATCAGTGATTCCGACTTTATGAAATGTATGTTACATGTTCTAACACATATATCTTACATGTTCTAACAAGCTGACCAAGTACAGAGTCTTTTTTTGGGATCAAATAGTGTGAATGTTGAACTTAATCGTGGAGGGGTAGGTTGATCTTCTAGCATTTTGTGTAAATATGTGTACTGCATGGTTCAATTCACTAGTCCTTCCTTAGATACATTAGAACATCCCAAAATTGAAATATGCAGAAAAATTGTATGCCATATGATCACTGACTACAATGATTTTAGTAACCACATATGGTACTACTGCAATACCTAAACGTGTTCCTTGTAAACATGTGAATACATATGCATTGATTTCAGGACCCCACTTTGCCTTACCTCTCCTTACCACCCACTAACCTGTCATGACAGGGATAGAGGCCTACGGAAGGAAGTATTGTCTTTTATTATTTTGAGAGTAGTTTTTGTGGATGTAGTGAAGTTAACTTTATGTCATGCGTTTGTGTACCCTTTGCCATATTTTTTTTTCAAAAGAGCTATAAAAGATTGCAACATTTTGGTTAGAGTTAAACTGCAGCAAACCCTAGCACTATTACAAAAAATGTAGACAAACCCATGTATATGACAGACTCTACAGAAACCCAGAAGGAAAGAAGAGATGCGTGTGCATTCCCCAGCATTATATCTAAATAAAGGCAGCACTGCCTCTTGAATAAGTCAATAAATGGCCTGTAAGAAGTTTATGGATGATAGAGAAAGAGGCGTGGCTTTGTGTCACTGCTGACAGAGCTGTTCTTGCGTGGTTGCTCTGCTGCTGCCATTTCACTGTCCTTTACGAGTGCCTCTTTGGTGCCGTTGGGTCCATATTTGTTGCGTATCTTTAGTGAGCCTTATGTTTATGCCTTACAGAGGCATTGTTATTTTCATGACCTCTGGAATCAAGTCTCCAAGCAAGAAAGAGTTTAGCTACTTTTTATTGTTTGAAACTAAGCAATGAATTAGTCTCCAATGCTCTTCTTTTATACTGAAAACCTAGATTTACACGTTTGGGATGCTAATGGACAAGTTATGCCAGTCAGCAGACTGTAACCCAGTCTGCGTGCAGAGTCATTTTATTATCCCCAAAATGCTGTTCCAACATGTGATATGCCTGGGAGGCCGTGGGAGGAAAATGAAGGGATCCCCACTAACTATCTATCTTGGGGGTGCTCTTAACCATGATACTAGTGTATGTGCCATCTTTCATCTGCAGCTTTGTCAAATAGAACCTGAAGCGAACAGGAAATACACACTCACTACCCATCCATCAAAGGCCAGTGCGAACTGCAGCTTTCTACACCGGTAACAATATGCAGGATGTTCTAAACAGATGACCTGTGGAGAAAGAAATAGTCCACTCAAAACCGGCCTACAAGAAACTTTCTGAAATTGGTCTAATACACAACAAGCAACCACACCGCCAGCAACTGATGTTGTTATCCTCCCGGTGCACTGCTTAATAATATGTGAGGATGTTTGCCAGGGATCAGCCCTGCCACTTATTCCCAGCACTTATTGTCTCAGAATAAATTTGACTAAAATGTGGTGTTTTGCCCAATCTATTATTGTGACTATCAGGCAGTCAGTGAGTCCCACAAAAAGCAACAACACTGTGCACTAGCCATATGTCTCTCCATTCGTTGCCAGATATGTGGTATTCATGAACAGCATGACCCACGATTGCACCGCAATGCTAGTTTTCCATTTTCATGAATCACAATGATATGGAGGGGGACATTGCTGGGTGCACTTGCTGGCCATGCCTGCACACTGCTCCAGTCAGCCTACAGGACATTGGTGCTACCTTCCATCGTAGGAGCGGCTCTGTGTAGTGGAAAGAGTGGGCCAGGAGCTGGCCTTGCCGTTGTGTCACAGTTGTGCTAGACAGTGTTTGGGCCTTGGCACTAATTATTTGTTTTTAATTAAGCGCTGTCCCAGTGACTAAATCAGACAATACTACAATCCCCCGCGTTGCAGCCACACCACGCACTCACACAATCATTACAACAACCTATGGTAGAAGTAAGGAAACATGGCATTCAGGAGTGACACAGGAATAACTAAGATAGAAATACATTGACCCTCAACACACCAATACCTCAAGGCCACCCACTGACATCCAACTGCCCACCCTTTGCTTCACATGTGAGTGGCTTCAACTATGACTATATGTAAGACGTGGAAGCATATATTGCCAATGCATGTCAAATTGGGGTGTGTAGCGCCAACACTAAATAGTAAAATAAAAAAGTTCATGTAACATCATAGGGTGATTTCTTACCACAATACCAATATGCTCATGGATCCACAGGTCGTTCATTAAGCAAAGTACGAGAAGGGAAACCCCTTATTTCACAATAATGTAAATTGTGCTTCAATCGCTGCATGCGTTCAGCTGTATTGTTTCCATTTGCCAAAATGATTTTTTCTAGATTAGATCTAATTTTGTAGTTAAAAAAAGAGAACATCTGACAAGGGATGTTGCTGATGTGTGAATTGATTACACCTGGTAGTGTGGAACCAAACCGACCTCGGGCCTGCTTGCAAAATGGTGCTTTCAGGAAAGGCCACCATTTTATAAACTCATTAAGGCTACTTAGTGATGTTTGCAGGGATGCATTGTTTTGCTTCCCAGGGTATTTCTGATAGCTGAACTATATTGCACTGTATGTATGTTCTTTCTTTTCATTCATCAATTTTTAGGTTTAAATTACCCGGTTTGGATATTAAAGATGTACTTAAAGTTTGTTTGAATTGTTGTAACATGGCACATTCAAGTTTTTATTGTTCTCTCAATGACATCACTAATATCTGGTTCAACGCTGCCAACGTTGTGCACACGCTTTTGGGATGATTTGTACCACGTCCATTGAAGTGCTATTTTGACAAACCCACAGTTTCAATGGGACAATGTTTGAGGATTTTGTGATTAGGGGTGAGTGAAATTTTCACCCACAAAGTGAAAAGTGCGAAATCCCTGCTGGAATCTGCTTATGCCCATTACGTGAAATCAGGATTATAGTGGTTCTGCTACTGTCATTTTACCCGTTTTTATGCAGTTTCCCAGAGAGCATGGTGTTTCCTTCCCATGTTAGTTTCGTGTAGCATGACGAGATACTTTGCACATGTCTTTTTTTTTCCGATCCGTGTTGGTTTCGCGCAGCAACACATGAAATGTTGTTCAGGTTTTTCCAAATCCTGCCAGCTTTGTGCGTTTTTTCATTTTGTGCTAGGTTCATGCATCACAAGGAAGTTCGTGCTGGTCTTTTTACGATCTGTGCTAGATTTGCGACACAAAATCCTTTGTAAAGGTCTTTTTTTTTATCCATACTAGTTTCGTTCAGCGGTACAAGAAACTTTGTGCAGGACTTTTTTGATCAATTCTTTCTTGCAGCTGCATAAGAAACTTGCCATGCTTTTCCAAGGTCCATGCTAGTTTTGCGTCGCAACACGAGAAACTTTTCATGAGCTTATTTTAGATCAGTACTAGTTTTGCACTGTGGGGCAAGAATCTTTGCATGTTTTTTTTCAATCAATGCTATATTTGCATATAACAACATGACAAACTTCACACAGCTGTTTGTGAGACTCGTACTATGGTCACGCAGTGGCACGGGAAACAGTGTGCTCCTCTTTTTCGATTTGTGTTAGGGTTGTGTATTTACATGAGAAATTTCGTGCCGCTATTTTCAATTCATGCTAGGTTTGTGCAGAAGCAAGAGATCCTTTGTGCTGCTCTTTTCGAACTGCGCCATGCTTGGGTAGCGGCACAAGAAACTTTGCACCACTCTTTTCGTTACGCTGGGGTGGTGCAACGGCAGATTGCAGTGAAACAGATCTAAATCTTACATATTTCGCGCCTGCGACTGGCGAAATGCAATTTCACCATTTTGCCCAGGCCTAATCATGAACAAGATGGCACCCTGGGGCCCTGTGTTTGTTGCACCAGAGGCAGTTGTTTAGCATTGTTTTTTTTAGTTTTTTTTAACACCTGTCCTCCCTTTTAAACCAGCGAAGATAATCTGATATTGACGTTGGTGCTGGACGTGGTTCATCGGATTTTAGTCTCAGCACGGGCCCACTGGTCCTGCAAGAGGCAGAACAACAAACACGTGATGGGGCTAAAAGTGGGTCAGATTGTACATACATTTCTCTTGTGAACCACTTTTTGGACCGTGCTTATGAGCTACGTGGACGGCTAAATCATGTACTTCCAATAGAGCCCCCATCTGTGCGCCTGTAGTGCCAAGAGACCACCCCAGCGGCGAATGTTGCGCTTTACAAATAAAATAAATAAATAAACAGCACTGATAAAAAACAACATAAATGTATTGCATCATTCTGCGTGTATTCCGTTGTGTTTCGGTTGCGTTGAAGCTGACTGTTACATTTTTCTACTCGTTTGCTGCTACTGATTTTAGGTTTTAAACCACAGCCAAAACATTTGCTTCCCTGCAGCAGCATTATAGCAAAATGGAGAAAGACATTTTATCATGCGGCAGCGAGAGGGACGAAGGGACGCTGCACACACCCACATCCTCGTAGAAACGGTGGATGAACCTTTCAGCACCGTTTAAATAATAAGCAGCAGTTAACATTTTCCCGGGTTGAGCAAAATAGCTCTTGACCTTCATCAGGCATTGGTTCGGGTCAGCGCGACTTCGGGAAGGATGCTGTCCCATTCAATCAACCGGGGCGTGCGGGGGATTTAAATTATGGTGACGTTTTTAATATACTGAGAGCACACAGTTCAGACAGCCCTGCTACCCCCAGGAAATGCCACCCTAGAATGCCTCTCAAAGGCGAAATTTATGTGCAGTGAGGAGGACTAGGCAAATGGATGTCTGTGTACTTTGCAAATCCTACCAACATGAAAGGCATTGCCGTTACTTGGACAAAGGACATTCGGCGTTAAGGTAGCTGTGGACACAAGCTATAACTGGTTTCTATTGATAAAGCTGTGTAAACAATAGTTTCCTGCGGAAATTGGTGCCGAATACACGTCTGTTAGGAGCAATAACAACTGCAAACAGAAGATTTTTTCTAAACCAATACTGTAGCATTTATTGGCAATTTCGTGCTGCTGGCATTATTCGAATGCGCCTAAAAGTGTTTCAGTTAATCCAGACAATTCTGTTATTGAACTTTGCATAATCTCATTTTTATTTATTTCCATTTATTTTGTAGTAAAGAATAACACATTTTTATTTGGGAACATAAAATGAGAGACCATTCATATCCTAGCCAAACAGCTATTGCTTGCCACACACATCAATCAAGCCCGGGGCTAGCTTCCCAATTTAACGAGATATTCTAAGGCGCCTTCAACCTGTGGTTCTCTAGATGTGTTGAGCTACAACTTCCATGATCCCTTGCCTTTCACAAAATTGATGAGGGGTGGTGGGCGTCCAGGGTTGCAGACCCTTGGAACTTTCTCATATGACATGATCTCTTCCTGTTTGCTCTAATCTCATTGATCCCATTTTACAACACTCATCAAAAAGAATGTTATGTTATGTCATGTTATGCAAAATACCTTTTTTTACTGTACCCATTAACACCTGACTGCTCTTAGAGTCTTGTCTGGATAGTGGTGTTTTGTGTCCCACCCATAGTGAACCAGATCAGGGTAAGACAATAAGAGAAGCAGAAGTAGGATATTGAAGAGACTGACAAATAAAATAAAAGGTACAAGAGGGTTGAGCAGGAGGGTGTTCGCATATGGTGATAACTGTACGCAAGTAATCATTGGTCGGATCAAACAAATGTTGATCGTAATGAAAGGGAGTATAACCTAACTGTGATATCAAGTAATTTTTCATGATGGCAGTTTCTAGTAAAGTGGGTTTGGTTGTCTGGTAGTCTCGAGTTGTACCCACAAAGTGTGCAAGCTTCTTCACCAGAAAGGGTTTAAAAGTCCCTCCTCGTACACCGGGAGGATAACCCAAAGGTGCCAAGCCACCATTTAGGAGCGTAGGAACCAAGAGTTGGCCATGAAAAGGTGAATGGGGAGAACACAGGGAAGAGGTAGAGCAACCTGGGAGCAGGCTATCAAAGTCGAGCAGCTACAGTGAGAAAATATACCCTGACATCCTTTTCAAGGACTTGCTTAATAGACTGTGCAAAGACAGGAATGTGCATATGCGACAAACTTGGTCGGAATGAGTGGAGACAGGTGACTGCCCTTTTCCAGAGTGCCTGACACCCTTGCAATGAATCACTCTGGATACATTTCTTCTTGTGCTTTACTTACATTGAATTATTGTTCATAGTTAATCCATGGCCGAATACACAACACAACTGAAGACCATACTATCATCTATGATGGACATGCATCATTGAAGGCACAAATAACAAACTTTCCCTAAAGAAGCTTTGTTTACATGAAACACCTGTTACAGTGGTTTTGTTCAAGAGGTTTAAAATGACAACACGAAGTAAATACGTTGCAATATCTAATTAAATGAGCGTTTGTAAAACAATTCAATTACATATTATGTAAAAGAAGAGATATATAGCTAAGGAAATGATTCATTACAAAATTGCAAAACACAAATTGTGTTGAAGGATGTGCAACACAAACCAAGCAGAAATATGAGTGGAAGGCCCTCATTTCCCAAGCTCTTGAACAGATAAGGCTTTTTTGTTTTCTCTTTGGATTTTAATATAATAGTACAGTCATGCCCCCTTTTGTGTGAAAAGCCCTATAGATGCAAGTATTTCTTTGGATCATGGGTTGTTAGACTTGTAGAAACCATGCACATGGTGACTGGGCAGCACCTAATCATGCTAGGTTCTATGGTGAGGGAAGCAGGCAGAAACTATGGTCCCTTTTAAATTAGGGTGAGTTTTGATCAATGGCTCCTCAGGGAGCAAAGTCCAGAACTGGAATTCCTGGGAGTTTTTGAGGCCATCTAGGTACTTTATGAAGATAGTTGTAGTGGTGTGGAAGGCAGGATTGATTGCGGCCGGAGACTGGGCTCTTATGGGAGTTAATCTGCATAATCCAGCCTTGTCTTCCTTTCTCAAATCGACTGCAGTTACCATGTCCTGCTAAAAGAGGGCAGCATAGGGACCATAACTCCAACATGTCTGTTGTGATTATATGATCTTTAATATAATAATACAGAATTTAATTGCAAAAAAACAAACAAATCCCATATAAAACAATCCCCTAGAGTCTCAAAGAACTGCAATTAATCACATTTCCATTTCGTGGAATGAAATACAATTCAAGTAATGTTACCTCTTATGGTACTTGAGCGTTACCTTTGAGTAACACATCAGCTATAGCTGTACTTGAATAAACACAATTATGCAATTTTAAATTGCACCTTCTTATCAAACTTTCTAATTCCTTATTCAGATCAATTTATATTAAAAAAACTGCCAAATTCAATCACTTGCTCCTGCATTAATACTTAAAGCATGAGAGCACACAAAATAAAAAGCGCCAGCAATGCAGCCCTCTCGTTTTATCAATAACTTAAAAGGAGCAGACACTGCCTTGAAGGCAACTGGGATTCAGATGCCATTTTGAAAATATTATTTCAAATAATGTTTTAAAAAATAAGCAGAATGCTCAGTACAAATCTTTTGTGGATGACAACGCACTGGGGGTTATTTGTTCTTTAACTCCTTAGGCCAATGACAATGAACGTTCATGATTATATAACAAAGTAGCAGCCCTCAAAAGTCCAGTTTTTCAAATGTATCAATCTGAACAAGGAATTAGAACGTTTGATAAGAAGGTATTATTTTAAATTACACATACGTGTGTTAATTCGAATACAACTATAACTGATGTGTTACTCAATGCAAGTACTCAAGCACTATAAGAGATTAATCTTTACAGATGACCCGAGTTGAACGAATTTCTAGACATGCAAATGCAACGCCCTCGATAAAGAAGAAATGTTGTTGAATATTCCGGAGCATAGAGTCAAAGACAAAGAGATGTAAAGCTGATCTCAAATTAACAGAATGTATTCATAAAAATGTATCAGAGGTTATAGGCCACTCATAGGTTACATCTATTATGTCATCAGACCCCCAGTGTGACTGAGAAAAAAGAATCCAGAGTTTCCCTGAAGAAGCTCCAGCAGTTATATGCACGCATGTCTGAAACATGTGCATTCAGGGAAGGAATGCTACTGCTACAGGGTGGGCGGAGTCAGCACTGAAATATCACAATTTGTCTTTTAACTAGAAGTGTGAGATATTTAATAGATGTTTGCAATTTAATTCTGTGTTATTACATTATTACATTTAAAAAAAACATGCTGGGATATGCTTGGTCACAGTGGTGATTTCTTAGTCTTTCTAAAGTAATTCAGTTGTGATTGTCAGCAATAATAGGAAGTGGTCAATCCTGCCTGTTTCCTTGTTTGATGTAACCATATATGAAGTTCATACAGAAAAAACGGCAGATTAATCGAGAGACTTGGATAATATTTAAAAATGACGTCAGACATTACAAAAAGATTTGATGAGGATTACAGATCACTGTGTGGACCCTAATGTGAATCGCCTGGCACCAACACTTTTAATTGTCATTATTTCTTAAAAGATGCCTGTAAATGATGTTTTTTTAAATCGAAATTCAAATATTAATCTTATAGGGCAAACTATGATAAAATGACCAAATGTACATGCATAGAGTCTCATGGAAGTAACTCATCACTGTACGCGAAAGGTAAATTCGATTCGTCTTTGAGGAAACCCAATAACCCTATGCCCCATAGTAATAACAACAAAATTAAGAAGAAAAAATGCAAAAGGAATGGAGCTCAAATGAATAGTTTTAGGGTAGGGGTTAGCAAAATGCAAGGAATGGCCAAAAAAAGATACAGGCACGGTTGAAAAAGAGTCTACATTATTAGGCGACCAGAGGGAATTATTGAATCCTTTTAACATGACAACCCGACAAATCCTTAAGAGAAAAAAGGGAGAAGAAAATATGATAAGGCAAGTATCAAAGCAAGTATCAAATGTCTAAAGAGATTTAAGACAGAAGTGGCCAGGCACCTAAGATAGGACTTGTGATAAGACAGAGTATTTGAACGGTGTGAAACGCAAGAAAGGAACTGAGATTTAGGGGAACATTCAGTCAAGAACATGACTTAGTACAGTTGGGGAAGAGTACGTCGCCTAACATTTCAATGATTCGCGTTGAGTAAACACAACCACCAATCCATCTAAGTGTTGCTTAGATTGACAGTGAAGCCAAATTGGTTCATATGTCAAAGCCAAAGGCCATTTTAATATTTATAAGGAGGGGGAATAAGTATGTGCCGGTACCTCATTCTTAGAGTTTATACAGAGTTTTAAAGTAAGGAATGTGCCAGTCTCCTTAAATTCTCTTGCTTCCAATGGACCACTGTGTCATAGTCATAGCCGCAGGTCCACGGCTGTAACTTGTAAGTGTCACACTGAAATCCATTTTGTAGAGTCATTGCAACCCTCCCCTTCAATTCTATTCCTCAAAATTGGGATTTTGTAATCAAGATCGGGTTTGTTCATGCTCACTGTAAGCAATCAATCCATTATGCCACTGCTGCCACATTTGCACACCCCTCGGTAACCCTCCTCCTCCTGTTTTATGTCTCACAGCCCGTCATTCATTCAGCGCATGCCACCTTTGGTTATTTGATATCCATAAGTTTCAGGACTCTTAGTTACGGCCCAAGAAATCACACAGTTTTGTAGTGAACAGGATCTATCTTCAAGCCTCTTAGGTTCATCTGACTGCATGCATTCATATTTGGCATTCAGGTTAGGAATCTCAAATCTGTGAGTGATTTATGCAGATTTCCCTGTAGGGAAATCAGCACTATGCAGAATGTATAATTGATATGTAATGGCTATTGCCAATGGGAGTTGTAGTCAAAGTCATCTGGAGAGCCAAAGGTTTTAAATCCCTTCTCTAGGTAGGTAATTTCTGAATCACCAGACACTGTCCTACGTTCTGTGCTGAAGGCTGTGTAACAAAACGAAGCATGCTGGGTGTATTGATAACATGATACATCCACAACTGGTGATGACTTGGAAGCAAACAACTGTTTGGATATCAAATTCTACCTGTACTTCTTTAAGGATATTCAGAATCGCATAACGAATCATCCACTTGATTTCCATATTGGAAACAAATCATGTAACTATTGCCTATGGTTTCTTTACCATTTATATGGCTATATATCAACACTGCTTGTTAAGCTGTGACTTTGCCTTTCTATTATATTCAGATCTGACTGTAGTTGCTGTGGCAACTCAGAAGGATGAATGATAGGTGTGTCAGAATGCCATCTGCAAAGGTTTACAATCCGGCGATAATTTGATTTTTTCTATGCAAAATGAAGCTAGTTATCTCTTTCAGAAAGTGAGCTCTCCTCAACAGACCTCACTTTCTAAATTCTATAGGTATAGTTCATCCATGTGCACTGGTCTGGACCATGTCTACTGATAAACCTGCAGCTGCAATGTCATTTGGCGACATGGCAGTCACAGTTTAACATGTGAAACAGCATATGATGGAATCAAATAATTCCTACAGCCAATGGCTACCTTTAAGAGTGGGCACTCAAAATAAAAACTATGCATAACTAATTATCCCAATGGCCTGGTGGAAGAACTGTGGTGGTTACATGAAAACATACAACAATATCTAGCTTGATATAATTCACTATGAGGAAATATATCTGTACATAACAAAAACACAGATGTCATTTCATTGTCAAAATGGATCCCTGTGCCACCTACAACGGACACCCACAAAAGATGCTGAGTCCAGCACTGAATGCCCTTGGATTTCTGCTGGGAAGCACTGTAACCTTACCAGGAAGACATGACATACCCCACATAGTAGTGTGTGCGCTATGCACATCAAGGTCATTCCTGAAATGCAATGGTGAAGAGCAGTCAGTGTGATAATTTCGGGAGAATTTTAGGTCTCAAGCAGACAGGAGACGGCCAAGTACAGAGTAGGTGAGGAAGGGCCCTGTAGAGTTAAAGAAGGGACCTACCCTCATGAAAATGCCTCGGCCGCTCTTCCTTCCTGTGAACCCTGCTAACTTCTTGAAGGCAAGGCACTCAGTGAGCTGACATCAGAATATTAAATCCCAGCAGCAAGGATTAAAATGGGGCAATCTTCTTTGGCAAAATTAGTAAATAAGGCGGTGAGGCCATCCCCTGATTTCAATCTTTCTTGAATCTTCTTACAAGAACCATTTTCTTGAGATGTCTTACAAGATTTCACAGGAACCTTGCTGGAGTAATGGTTGCCCAAAGTCTTCAGCTATTGTGGTGAAGATAAGGATTTCCAAGGAGGGTGCAGACCTCCTTAAAAATACTTTGGGGGGAATGTTTGAAGCAACATGCTGTTGGGAAACCTGACTAGAGAACACAGACGCTTTTCGATTACCAAACAGGCCTGCTTGGTGGGGATGACAATGGCAGTATTGGATATGTGTTTAAATGTTCAGCTAGAGTGATACATTCTGTTTTTTCTGTCTTCATACTGATTGTATTGGAATGTAAAGTCATCTTGCATAGCCCAACGTCTACCCATTTTTACAGCCACTTGGTGGAATACTAATGTTGTTGTCTCTAGTGTATGAGTTGGTTGGTTGTTTCACATGAATGAGATGACTGATTAATTACTGAGGTAGTTGAGTAATGTCAGTTTGCAATGCTGCAATGCACTAAACATCTAGTGATTAGCACAGACTGTATTGTCTATTGTCCACTTCTCAATGTGTTGATAGATGGTGTTATACAGTATGTAAATGCATTCTATTTTTACACATTGAGTCACAATGTTGTATGCAGATAAGGATATATGGGGCTTATAGCTAAACAAGCAGCTTAAGATCCTACGTTTTCTGTACTTACACTATATTTATTGAGCTTAATAAATGTAGTCTTTCATAATCTACTTATTTAGTTTAGTAAATCAGCTCCATACATCTGTCTTTTTATCTAATAGCTGAATGCTGTGTATTGTAGCCTTTATCATCCAAATTTATCTCATAGTTAAACTGTCCCATATGAACATAATACATACTGGGCCTCATTACGACCCTGGCGGAAGACCATGGTGCTATTAGCACCATGGTCCATGCCGGTAGGTTACCGACTCCGCCATGGAGAAAGGGGGAATTACCACCCCATTGCAAGGTTGGCGGGGCGGTAATTCCCCCTTCCTCCTCCATAGGGCTCAATGGGAATGGGGAAGGCGCTAAGTACGGTGCCGCAAATTGCGTCACCGTAATTAGCACCAAGGTCCCTTTGCGGGTCCATACTTTAACGGCTGGTCTACACCAGCCGTTAAGGTCGGGTCCCGCAAAGGGACCTCGTAATTAGGCGCTAATAGGTTAACGGCGCCGCAGCCTTTTACGGCGCCGTTAACCCATTAGCGCCTGGGTCGTAATGAGGCCCACTGTCATACTGGTCATTTCATATGCCGATCTAGAGCTGTCTCTATCTGTGCACCCGGTCACCATACCTCTCTCTCTCTTTCTCTCTGTTTCTCTCTGCACTCTCTCTCAGTACCTCTCATTTTCACTCAAGGTCTCTGTTTCTTTCTCTGAGGGCGAGAGTTGCATTGTCAGATGCGTGTTTGCCAGAGCTATCCCAACCATTACAGACAGTAGGCTGCCCAGAAGAAAAAGAAAGAAACCTATGGATCAGAATGTTCCTTGGGATGTCCGTCTTCTCTTTGGGGTACACTTGAAAATACATTTTGGAGCAAAATCTTATGGCTACCAAAGGGAACTCCAACAGCTTGCATTCGATGTGAGATGTCACTCATTTCAATAAATGCAAGAGTGATATGGAGAACGCTTTCACTATATCGTAAGATGATTGCAACAGACCCACTTCCACAATTCTATGCAAATAGGGGAACAATGTGAGAAAATCTTACAAAAACTAAACACGAATAATGACACCCTGCAAACTAACCCAAATTCAGTGGAAAAAAACTGTAGAAGCAGGATTGGGTGGACACTATTGAACAGCATAGTCACCACGGACTGATGCAAAATGCAGCAGCAGAAAGCAGAGGGTACAATAAGTTACCAAACTATCTGGAAAAATTCCCATCTAGACATCACAGACTAGTCTGCATGAAGTTTCAGCTAAATCTCTTTGAAACAAAAGAGAGAATTTCTGTGTTGTGGACCCTAATGCATGTGGATCTGCGTTGTAGATTTTGCAAAAGGACAGAAGAAACTTTAAAACATTTGACCTTGTTTTGTCCCGCTTTGAGATCATTGTGAACCAAACACCTTGGCGCACACATACTGCAGAGAACACTGATAAGTGCTGAAGAATGGTGCACATGCTTCATGGAGGGAAACAACAAAAAAGAGACCTTTGCCTCAAAGTTTTACTTAGACCAAGTGCATAAAATGCTAATGAATTGCTCCTTATATGTCAAGGAAAGATGATTTTTTAAGATGACTCATGACATGATGGCTTTATGAGTATGGAGTCCTTGTGCATGGATCCATTAAAAAAAAAAGTTTGTAATAAACTAATTTTAATTTAAAAAAAAGAAAGAAAATATATTTTGATGGAGTGGGGGCGATATGCTTTGTGCTTAAAAGCAGAATCAGAACAGCAATGGCCAAGGCGGCCGCTCAGTTGGGACTAGCCTAGCATTTGGAGAAATAAATTGCCATTACATGTGTACTGCACAAATGTCACCATGAAACTGGGGGTGCATTCTCTATATGAACAGAGGTGAGAAGGAAGGGAATACGTTCTGCGGGCATTGCTGGGGTTATGACAGACTTAGTTAGGGACTAGAGCTGCAGGTTCGACAATTGTGTTTGTTGGTTTTTATATTTTTTTAATTATAGAAAGAGACCATTGATTTTAAGATGAGTGGTTCCCTTTCCAAGAAAGAAGGACAATTTGGGAGACCAAATCCTGAGTTTTTTTTAACGAGAAAAAGCTATTTAAAGGAAGACATTAATTGATGTTTCTAACATTGTGAACTAACTCTGTTTAAAAATGTACCAAGACAATTTCTAATTTATTGTAGTCATAGTAAGACGGTTATGCATGTCTTACTGAGCATAGCACATTGTCAAAACCTAGAATAACCATATGAGTCATTTTCTAATAGAAGATTATCAATACACTCCTACACAATTGTGGACTTGTAGGGCAACAGGACACACACCACAAGTGAGGGTTCTTGAATGCTTTACATTCAATAAAAGAGTCTTTAAATAAAGTAAGAATGGGCGCAGAACTTTATATTCGACAAATAAGTTGATGACAAAAGTGTTGTTTGCTTTAATGAAAAAGTATGTAATGCACATTGAACTTTGTACTCATTTCATTTTTCATAACACTCATCCCAACATTAAACCATGAACTACATATGCTTATTCAGACAGGTTTAAGATTTGCAATGATTTAAAATTGATTGGGTAACATCGTGTTGGATTACTAAAGTTTTGTTAGCAGCTACTAAACAGATTTTGAAGGTCTGGAAGACGAGGAAGAAACCGATAGTGGATGACTGGATTTTTGATGTGCAAGTTCTTTCTAATTACGAGAAGACTATGTTTTGTAGGTTGAACAAAGAAGCATGCTTTGAAGCACAATGGGGGAATTTTATTGATCTTTATGGGTGAATTTTGGTTAATCCAATATAACTTATTGAAATGTATATTTGGTCTAATACATATATTGTGGGGGGTGGGTGTTTGTGTTTTATTGTTTTGTTTTATGTGGTCGATTGTGGTTATGATTGTGGGGTCGTTGATTGCAATTATTTTATGAACTATATTGAAATGTGTTGGGGTTAACATGTTTTTTTAGACTTTTTATATTGTCTATTTATTTTCTTTGACTGATGTTTCTTATTTGATGTGGTTTGTGGTTGCTAACGGCCTAGTTATCATTAATTTGCATGCACTATGCTTTTCCTTTGTTGAAAATGTAAATAAAGTTAATAAAAAAAAGATTTGCACGTAAGGATAAAATGGCTGCAACATCCATCACTTCAGTAAGGTCCATAACCATTCTTCTCATTTTGTGATATAATTATTTCTCTCCCATAAGGAGAGATCCTCACAGGATTTGGGAGTATCAGATTGTTTTGCTCATTTGTAGTCATAAACGCACAAAGATACTTTACACGTGCCATTACGTACCGTAATCGTCACTACGCCTGGTTCTCCTGACTCATTACATTCCTTACAATTTGAAGGAATCTACCTTCCCAGACAGATCCCTTTCCGATAACGTGCATGTGCTTTAACCTCTGTGAGGTATATAAGCCACACAGCCTTCCCTTACCACCTCTTTTGAAAACTGAAGACGGCCATGCAACAGGTACGGAAGGATGGGTGGGGAATCGTAGGACTGTGATGAGTCATGAGAACTGTGAGAAATGAGGATTACCATACTTACTGCCTCATCATGAGTTTGGCAGTTACCCTTAAATGTGGTGGTAACGATATTACCGCCACACTTAAGGGTCCGCCAAATCACAGGTTTTGCAGGATTTACCCCCAGCTGTGAGCTGGGGGTAAATCTGCCACGATTTTGCCAATTTTCAGTGCTATTACTGTGCGTTAATACCACTGACGGTAGTAGCACCGAAAATTCCCCATTGGGCCCAATAAGGGAATGGGGAATTCCTGAATGGGCCCAACAGGGAATGGGGAATTACTGTTCCGCCAAACCCATGATCCAGCGCTAACAGCGCCGGGGGGTTGGTGGTAACGCTAACTGCCCTGGCGGTATCACGGCGGTATTACCACCGGGATACCGCCCAACTCGTGATGAGGCCCTTAATCTAGCATTACCTCTCGTTCTCCCTTCCTCATCAAAGTCCTTACATTTCGAAGCTGTAACAAACAGTACCAGACAATCCAATAAAAATCAGGCCGCATTAAAATTCTTCAAATATATTTTTTTAATTACACAGAGCTACCCCGTAGAACTGTGTTGTATGCGACATGACATGTTGCATAGTAACTGGAATGTGGAATCCCTGGGGTGCATTCCTTTATTGAGGCTCTAGAACAGACTAGTTGAGAGCAAGGCTGTTTGTAGAAAGAGGAGGGTGGTGGCCATCATATTATTCAAAATAAACTTCAACATAAATCAAGATACTTTTTTTGGATTATTGTTATCTTTTTTTGTTGGGTTATAGCCGAATTTGCGACTTTTCACATTACATTACAAATACATTTTTCTGATACGAAACTGAGAACTTTGATCTGTACATTTCTTAAATAAATTTCAACTTTGCCAACAAATTCACGACTGCCCATGTTAACAATGTTTCAGGTCCTGAACATATTCATTCCCCGAAAGAGGCCGTTTCGATCCACCAATCATGATTTACCAATTTTGAAAATTTCTGAATTCTTAGATTCCTAGTCTCACAACAATTTATCATGATGTATCTGAGTTTTTGAATGCTTGCATTTTTACAAAGTGTTCATAAATTGTTGGCATATTGGTCCTTGATTATGACAAAAAGAATGTCTCTAGTTGGAGTGAGATTCAAACAGAACATAAGGAAGTTGTTTCTGCATTTGGAGTTAGGATAGCGTTTTAAATATCCCAACAAAAGGCCCTGTGGGTTGTCATAGAAGGATGGTGACTGATGTAATGAAGCAGTACACATTTCCGTTATTGTACGTATCCAGTCAACTCTTTTTAAATATTTTTTTACATGCATAGGATTGTATATTAAATCGCTTTCCGTACAGTTACATTCCAGAAGTATCTTCAAGGCATAAAATCTTAAACTGCACAAGTATTCATTGTAATTAGACGGGCGAATGCTATTTATCTCCTCATATAAGGAATTTCCCATGGGAGTTAGAATGAGCCTATATAATTATATTATTTTCCACTGAACATGTGAGCGCTTAGAATGCAAGCCTAGTTTGTATCTTAGACAGGCCATGGGCAGATTTGCAGAAGATTCAAGGCGTTTTTCCATGTTTTGCCCTCCATTCTGGTCCTATTTAATGTTCTATTTGATGGTTTCGTATCCTGACCATAAATTAAGGCGGGAATGGCCTTGCCAGTGTAGAATCTGATTAGGGGTGGCAGAGAGAATCTACAGTAATGGTTATTCAATTTCTTCATTTGGCAACTTACAAGGTAATTCATAGAAATTCGCACAAAAGTGGCGAACGCGGCTGGCGCACAGCGTGCCCGTGCGAATGTCTGCGCCAGCCGCGTGCGCTAAAATCGATTCCGCGCACAGCGTATTCATGGATTTTCACATCCAAAACCAGCCGTGGCGCAGCGTGGTGCAGCGACCCTGCAGCAGCGCCAGTTACGCCCCCAGGAACGCCCTCGCGCAAGGAAAAGCCTTCAAAATCCCCAAATAATCGCAAAGGGCTGCGCTAACCCTGGACCAGTTCACAGGGCTGGCAACCAGCAAATGCCAAGCGGGGAACGTGTATTTCAGTGGTTCGCGGGATGTTCCACACGCGATTGTCCTGTGTACGTGTGCATCAGGGGTGCGTGGGAAGTAACACACGCAAAAGCAGCAGGATACGTGTATTTCAGGGGTGCGCGGGAAGTATCACACGCAAAAGCAGCAGGGTACGTGTATCTCAGGGGTGCGTGGGAAGCATCACACGCGATTCCATCAGGGTACGTGTATTCCAAGGGTGCGCGGGAAGTATCATACGCAAAAACAGCAGGGTACGTGTATTTCAGGGGTGCGCGGGAAGTATCACACGCAAAAGCAGCAGGGTACGTGTATCTCAGGGGTGCGCGGGAAGTATCACACGCGATTCCATCAGGGTACGTATATTCCAGGGGTGCGCGGGAAGTATCACACGCAAAACCAGCAGGGTACGTGTATTTCATGGGTGCGCGGGAAGTATCAAACGCAAAAGCAGCAGGGTACGTGTATCTCAGGGGTGCGCGGGAGGTATCACACGCGATTCCATCACGCAATTCCATCAGGGTACGTGTATTCCAGGGGTACGCGGGAAGTATCACACGCAAAAACAGCAGGGTACATGTATTTCAGGGGTGCGCGGGAAGTATCACACGCAAAAGCAGCAGGGTACGTGTATCTCAGGGGTGCGCGGGAAGTATCACACGCGATTCCATCAGGGTACCTTTATTCCAGGGGTGCGCGGGAAGTATCACACGCGATTCCATCAGGGTACGTGTATTCCAGGGGTGCGCGGGAAGTATCACACGCAAAAGCAGCAGGATACGTGTATCTCAGGGGTGCGCGGGATGTATCACACGCGATTCCATCAGGGTACGTGTATTCCAGGGGTGCGCGGGAAGTGTCACACACAAAACAGCAGGGTACCTGTATTCCAGGGGTGCACGGGAAGTATCACACGCAAAAGCAGCAGGGTACGTGTATTTCAGGGGTGCGCGGGAAGTATCACACGCAAAATCAGCAGGGTACGTGTATTTCAGGGGTGCGCGGGAAGTATCACACGCGATTCCATCAGGGTACGTGTATTACAGAGGTGCGCGGGGAGCACCACACGTGACTTGCACGTGTGGGTCCTCCCAGGTGTTCCCTCTACACCCTCCACAGCCCCTGCAGGTGGCCCACACCACAGGGGCCTACCCTGCACATGTCCTGCAGGCACCCCATCCACCATGGCCACGCCCCCCAGCCAACCCACATGTCACCTTGCACTACTGCCCACCAACGCATGTCCCCCTGCACCCCCAGCCACTAGGGGCAGCCTCCACCAGGCCCCACCAATGTCTCCTATCACCCCCGCCACCCAGCAGTGCAGGGGCAGCCTCCACCAGGCCCCCACTCATGTCTCCCTGCACCCCCACCCACCAGCCACCAGGGGCAGCCTCCACCAGGCCCCACCAATGTCTCCTATCACCCCCACCACAAAGCAGTGCAGGGGCAGCCTCCACCAGGCCCCCACTCATGTCTCCCTGCACCCCCACCCCCCAGCCATCAGGGGCCGCCTCCACCAGGCCCCCACCCATGTCTACCACCACCCCCACCCCCCAGCAGTTCAGGGGCAGCCTCCACCTGGCCCCACTCATGTCTCCCACCACCACCACCCCCCAGAGACCAGGGGCAGCCTCCACCAGGCCCCCACTCATGTCCCCTATCACCCCCAACCCCAGCCACAAGGGGCAGCCTCCACCAGGCCCCACCCATGTCTACCACCACCCCCACCCCCCAGAAGTGCAGGGGCAGCCTCCACCAGGCCCCCACTCATGTCTCCCACCACCCCCACCCCCCAGCAGTGCAGGGGCAGCCTCCACCAGGCCCCCACTCATGTCTCCCACCACCCCCACCCCCCAGCCACCAGGGGCAGCCTCCACCAGGCCCCCACTCATGTCTCCCTGCACCCCCACTCCCAAGCAGTGCAGGGGCAGCCTCCACCAGGCCCCCACTCATGTCTATCACCACCCCCACTCCCCAGACACCAGGGGCAGCCTCCACCAGGCCCCCACCCATGTCTACCACCACTCCCACCCCCCAGCAGTGCAGGGGCAGCCTCCACCAGGCCCCCACTCATGTCTCCCACCACCCCCACCCCCCAGCAGTGCAGGGGCAGCCTCCACCAGGCCCCCACTCATGTCTCCCACCACCCACACCCTCCAGCCACCAGGGGCAGCCTCCACCAGGCCCCCACCCATGTCTACCACCACCCCCAAACCCCAGCAGTGCAGGGGCAGCCTCCACCAGGCCCCCACTCATGTCTCCCTTCACCCCCACCCTCCAGCAGTGCAGGGGCAGCCTCCACCAGGCCCCCACTAATGTCCCCTATCACCCCCACGCCCCAGCCACCAGGGGCAGCCTCCACCAGGACCCCACCCATGTCTACCACCACCCCCACCCCCAGCCACCAGGGACAGCCTCCACCAGGCCCCCACCCATGTCTACCACCACCCCCACCCCCAGCAGTGCAGGGGCAGGCAGCCTCCACCAGGCCCCCACTCATGTCTCCCTGCACCCCACCCCCAGCCACCAGGGGCAGCCTCCACCAGGCCCCCACTCATGTCCCCTATCACCCCCACTCCCCAGCCACCAGGGGCAGCCTCCACCAGGCCCCCACTCATGTCCCCTATTACCACCACCCCCCAGCCACCAAGGGCAGCCTCCACCAGGCCCCCACCCATGTCTACCACCACCCCCACCCCCCAGCAGTGCAGGGGCAGCCTCCACCAGGCCCCCACTCATGTCTCCCTGAACCCCCACCCCCCAGCAGTGCAGGGGCAGCCTCCACCAGGCCCCCACTCATGTCTCCCACCACCCACACCCTCCAGCCACCAGGGGCAGTCTCCACCAGGCCCCCACCCATGTCTACCACCACCCCCACCCCCCAGCAGTGCAGGGGCAGCCTCCACTAGGCCCCCACTCATGTCTCCCACCACCCCCACCCCCAGCAGTGCAGTGGCAGCCTTCACCAGGCCCCCACTCATGTCTCCCACCACCCCCATCCCCCAGCCACCAGGGGCAGCCTCCACCAGGCCCCCACTCATGTCTCCCACCACCCCCTGCCCCCAGCAGTGCAGGGGCAGACTCCACCAGGCCCCCACTCATGTCTCCCACCACCCCCAACCCCCAGCCACCAGGGGCAGCCTCCACCAGGCCCCCACCCATGTCTACCACCACCCCCACCCCCCAGCAGTGCAGGGGCAGCCTCCACCACGCCCCCACTCATGTCTGACACCACCCCCACCCCCCAGCAACCAGGGGCAGCCTCCACCAGGCCCCCACTCATGTCCCCCAGCCAACATGTCACCACAATGTAGATCCCTGGCCCTTATGGTCAGCCTCCAAATGCCAAACACCCACCCGAGTATTGCATCCACCCACTTAGAAATGGCAAAAACATGATAGAAGCCCAATTGCAAGTTTGGAAATGAACACATGTCCCTCACATACACCCAATGGGTGTCAGTGAATGTCAAAACCCATATCATGAAATGCATGAAACCAATGAGATGATACTACACATTGAACTTTGAATAAAAAATATGTATTAAAAGCAACATAAATTGAATAAAAAATAAACAGAAAATAATAGAATTTTTTTTTAAAAAAAAACAGCAGGTCCGTGAAATAATGCAAAACCACAAATCATAATGCAAAGGAAAGGTGTCCAAAGTCACAGTCCACAAAAGTAAATCCAATGGAAAATTAAAATTGAAAACCATTGCTCCATGGCAAAATCATAATAAAAATTGAAAATCCAAAAGTCAACTATGTACAGATAAACAATCCAGGGTCCATGATCCCAACCGAAGAAATGAAACCTATCTAATAACACTACCTAAAAAAAATAACTATATACAAAATTATGGCCCATTGTCCAAAAGGTCCAAAAAAAATGCTAAACCAAAGGAAACCTAACACTAACTATAGAACTATTTACAAGGGCAGCGGGCTAGTCCGACGGCTCACTTCAGGATGTTCTGGGCCAGGCCATCATCGAACTCCTGCTCAATGTCCCGGAGGTCCTCCTCCTCCATGGCCTCGAGGGTCCGCAGGGCCGTCCACATGTTCCCCCCAAACTCCCTGCGGATTGCCTCGAGGCACACGGCACGCCTCAGGGCCCTCCCCATGGAGTTCTCCGCCCTGACCATTGTGAGCCGTGCCTCTTCCGCCCGCTGCCGCTCCGCATCTATGGCGTGGCCCAACCGCTGCCACACGGAAGACACTTCCCGTCCTGGGTCCTCCTGCCCTCTGGCCGATGCCTGCCCCTCCGATTTCCGCGTTGCTGCTGCTGCGCCTCTGCCCGTGCACTGCCTCCTGCTGCCTGCACATCCTCCGCTGGCTGGGGTGCAGTCGTTGATGTGGCCACCCCTGCTGGACGTCCGACACCCGACTGTGGCAGGGATGCCTCCTCCACCAGCCTGGCCACACCGTCAGAGGCAGCTCCACAGGGCACCCGGGTGATGATGGGTGGGAAGATGGCACGGAGGACGACTGGCGCATAGGGGGTTCAGTTGAGGAGGGGGTCGTAGCAAGCCCCATCAAACGGAGTAATCTGGCCTGGGTGACCTGTCCCAGTAGGCCGACGCGGTCACCGAGCCATTCGAGATGATGTGCAGTCTCCTCATGAAAAGACTGCAGGTCACCTCGCATGGCCCGTTTACGCAACGCCACAACAGTCAGGACAGACTCAACCCGGACGCGGATAGCCACGTCCGCAGGCAGAGGAAGGCCAGTTGTCGTGAGCTCATCCCCGGCCTGAAAACGGGTCTGGACGTAGGCATCCCTGCTGGTGCAAGATGATGCAGTGACAGGATCAGGGACAGGATTGCACACAGGCACCTCCGCGGCGACCTGTGCTGCCTCCTGTCCCTGGTCCTGCACTGCACCACTAGCACCAGTGGAATCCCCACCACCAGACCCCGTCTCTGTTGCTTGCACGGCCTCCTCCTCCACCAAACCCCCCACCAACCTGGATGACTCCGTGCCACTTTCCCCAGTTGGGCCCTGTGGGGTCCCATCTGCCCCTTCTGCTTCCGAGGAGTCCAACTCCGACCTCCGCCTCTTGGACCTCCCCCCGGCAGCTGCGGCCTGGGACGCGGCACCGGACTCCTCACTCCCAGACGAGATCACAACCTGGGAGGGGAGCCGGGCCTTGCGTCTCCGGCTGGCGGTGCGATCCCCGCCGCTGTGCTCCACAGCACCTTCTCCGCCCTCTTCATCAGTTGACGCTGCAGACAGGGAGAAATAAAACACAGGGATCAGAGCACTGTACAATGGACACATACACACATGACAGTTGTACATGAGTTGCATTGGCAAACCTCAGACATGACATCACAAGCGGCAGCACACATGTCATTTCAACTTGCACACATGAGCCATACCACAGCCACATCGCAACTGCCAGCACCATCCATACACATACAACAGCATGAGCAGGCAAAGGTGAGCCAGACATCACATGCAACACAGGGAGTGCACTACACATGCACGCACACCACCACACTTGCATGCATTTGTACACCTCAGCCAACTGTCGCAGTGTTCCGATGGGCATCCATGTCACATCTGCCAATCAGACTTCCACATCCCGCTGTCACATGCATCCATGTTGCATCACTGTTGCACCCTTGTCAAATATACACACATGCACATGTACACAGTGCTGATACATGCAGCTGAAAACAACATACATGTGTGACATCACAAACATGCCCACTTACATACACATTCATCCAAACATGTGTGCCCACACAACTGCATTTGGCATGCAAGCCTACACACACAAGCACCATCCATGTGTTAGCCTCACGGTCCTGTACTCCCCCAACCATACTCGGCCCCATACAAACAGATGTGCAAGCGGCACACTACTGGCACATCACCACACGCACAGTTTACAATCATGATGCATGTACACTTACCGCTCGACTCCAGACGGGTCTGCCTCTCAAGGACCTGGACGTGAAGCGCTGGGGATATGCGTTCCAGTAACCCTCATCTGATCTTCCGACAAGTGGCCCCGGTGCCCCTTAGCATCCGCTGCCTTCAAGAGGCCCCGGGCCTTGTTCAGGGTCCTGGACCTGAAGTCCTCCCAGCGCTTCTTGACATGTTGGAAGTCGCGGACTGCCACCACCTCCGCGTTGATGGCAGTCACGATGTCCGTCCAGATCCGAGTCCGTCCTTCGTTGTCGGCGCGCACACTTCCGTAGAGGGCATCATATTGCCCAGGACTTTCTCCACCAGGACTCCAACTTCCCTGGTACTGAAGCTGGTGCCCCTCTGCCTCTCTGGCCGGGGGTTGTCAGTGGTGCCAGATGTTGCAGTGCCCGACATGACAACCCCAGAGGCAGGAGTGGGTGGGCAACTGGGTCCTGGGGCTGTGCTGTGGAGCGATGGAATCCCAGTCGGGAGTCTTCCGTTCCAGCAGGGGTGGTCACAGCAACAGCACCCCTGGCTGATGTGCAGGCAGCAAATGGCAGGGCACGTGGGCAGCAGGCAGTCAGGCAGCAGCAGATGGCAGGTGGGAGCGTGCTCGGGGCCCTGGGGGACAGTAATTCAGCCTTGTGGGCAGGAGCGTGGTCTTCCGTGTGCTTACACATGGCCAGCTTGATACGGAGTGATTTGGCACGTGAAAATGCTGCACGTCTGCGTGTAAATCGAGGAAAGGCCCTTAGCGCGTATGCACGTCAGCACGCATATGCGGGTTCATTGGACCAAAGGCCCTTAGCGCGTGAGCGCGTCTGTGACGTGACGCGCACAGGTGTTTCCCTCATTACACGTGATGACAGAGCACACATGGATTTGCACCAATCGTATGTGAAACTTCCTGCGCACCCCAGAATTACACGTACCCAGGCCAATCGTGTGTACGCTCACTTCCCTCTGATTACACGCGATGACACTCGGACGTGCAGTTTTACCACGTGTGCTCGCATATGCGATTTCATTGGCCCAAAGGCCACCATGCGCAGCTGTGACATCATGCGCATGGCCCTAGAGAATGGCGCGTGTAAAAAAAAGAGATACACGTCCGAGTGTCAAAGCGCATAATTGGTGGAAATGGCCTCACCGCGTATGCGCGTCTGTGACGTGTGTATAAAAGGTATGTGTAGAACCCCATTTCCTTGTACGTGCTTTTCGTGAAGAGCGAGTGGGTGAAATCTGTACTTCTTGTCGGTTCACACGCAATTTACTTCACTGCGTTTCCAGTTCGTACTCCCTGGTACCTCTGACAGATTTTTCTCTTTTCCTCTTTTTCCTGGACCTGTTTCTCAAACAGCGTTCCCTTCTACTGTTGTCCTGTCTCCTCAGACAGCGTACAATTCTTCTTTTGGCAGGGTTGTTGCCAACGCGCACACGCGCATATCTTTCACGCTTTTGTTCCTGACAGATGGTGAGTCACGCACGTATTTAACATCTGTGCTTGCCCCGTGTGTCGCGTACCCCTTCAGAGGTCATTCTAGGCTGCGTGTGACACGCATACGTTCATTCTTGTGTTCCTGGGTGCCACAGCGTAGTGCAGGTTTATTTTTCCACGCACGTGGTCTAGGAGGGGTTGCGTGCACCTTACTTCCCTTTTTTGGGGTGCCTGCGCGTTGCGTGACCCGTCATCTTTCCCCAGGGGTGACAAACAGCCTTGCTAGAGCACTAGGGTACGATTACCATCTGGTACCCAACCCCTTTTACCCCCAATTGCCCAGGACAATAGTTCACATCGACTCCCATACGCACAATAACATCAGTGCCATGGCTGGGAGGCGACCAAGCCATAAGGGTGGCAAAGGTGGCCGAGCCCCAAGTGGTGGCCGTGGTGGATCCAGTAGGGGACGTGGTCGTGACTTGCAGGGTGCCCCTAGCCCCCCATGTGTGGAGGAGCAGTCAGGGACACCCATGCCTCTCCCCCCCTGGTTGAGGTTACCGTGGCTGACACCATCCATGCTCAGCCCTTGTTGGACCAGCCCACTGTGGAACCAGACCTGGCACAGGGTGACTCCATAGCTGACTTCCAGGTCAGCAGGTCTAGGCCACGTGCGCCGGTGAACGTTGGTGTCATCAGGCCACGTGGATCAGGGGCAGCTAGGTCATCTGCTGCCCCGCGTAGGGAAGCCCTGAGGGTGGAACTCCTTCACCTCAGGACGACTCTTGTTGAGCTTGAGGCTTCAACAAACAGAAGGACAGAACAGCAGCTGGAGCGTCTCACACGTACACTCTTTGCTGAGATGCAGGCAACTAGGGCGGAGGTCCGGGCATCCCGTGAGTTGTTGCATGGGGACCTCCGCACACTTATCCTCCAGGACGAGACCTACAACACCCGCATGCTTGCAGCCATGGAGGAACAGACTAGGGCTTTGCGTGGGCTGCCTCCCATAGTGCCCCCACCTCCTGATGCAGCTGCAGAGGGTGAGGAGAGCGACAGCAGTGATACTCCCACAATAGGGTAGCCGTGTGGGCCATGAGCCCACGGAGGTGTTTTTTTTTTCGCACGATCCACACAGGTGGGTTTTGGTGTGCACCCTGTCCTCGGACTTCCTGGGTGGCCTCCCGCACCCCCCGGGCCCATTGATGGCCATTTTTTTTTTATTATTTATTTTTTATTTTTTTTAAATTTTCTTTTGGGACAGTGTGTTGCCTTGTGTAGCTCCCGTGGGCATACGCTGCATTGTGGCTGGGCACATGCAGGTTTGTCATGAATTTGGTTCAGATGCTTTTTGTGTCACACACCCGTCCTGCTTCCCGTTTCCATGGGCTTGAAAAGGGTGTTCCGAAGTGACATTGACGTACATGGTGACATTGGACTCCCATGAGCTGTGTGGGCAGTCTGTAGTCAATACTGTGTATACATTCATAGTGCATATTGTTGTTGTATTGTACACTGCATGGTGTATTGATATGTGCCTCTGCATCCATCTCATCCTCCTAATTTGCAGGTCCATTCCTTATGTCTTCACAATGCGGTCCACCTTGGAACTGGAGTCCATGTTGTAAGCAGTGCACCTACACTCTTGCGTGGCGCTAACACTGTATACTTGGAAGTGTTCGGAGGGCTGGCATCATCAGGTAGTATTTGGTAATGTGTGTTGTAAGTCCTGCATTACTGTGAGCATTTCATGTGTGGACATGTTTCCATTAGGGACACTGTAGCTGGTGACACTTGGGGCATGTTGTGGGGATTAATTTCTTTCCTCTCACATTGCATGACATGCCATGGTGTATTGTGTGGCCGTGCCGGGGAGGGGTTGGGTGACATGGCACTGTTTTCATGTAGTATTTTGCGAGTGGGTATTCATTTCTGCAGCATGGAAGTGTCTTTTGATGACACTGCATTGGTGGTGTTTGTGTAGGTAGGGATGCACACATTGTGACACTTCCACATGAACAATCTCAGGCTGCTATGGTTCTGACAGTTGACTGTCCCTTTGTTTGTCTTAATTGTCAGGTCGAGTAATCATTGCTTATCAGATGGTATGTGCCAGGGCTGTGTGCACTCCACTGGGGTGTGATTTCTATGTGAAGTAATTAGCTCCAGCTGCGTACGGGCTGCCTCACCCCATGCCCTCTCCCCTCCCATGCGCATTGGGCGTGCATGTGGTTGGGGATGTGGGGGCACCACCATGTCCACAGCCAGGCCCTGGCGTGTTGCAACATTGTGCAGGACACATGCTGCCACTATGATCCTGCACACTACTGGGGGCGCATATAACAGCTGCCTGCCAGAACGGTCAAGGGAGCGAAAGCGTGACTTGAGCACTCCGAATGTGCGCTCCACTATGCCCCGGGTTGCAATATGGGCTGTGTTGTATCTTACCTCTGGAGGCATGATGGGGTTCCGAATTGGCGTCATCATGTGGGTGCTCTGAGGGTAGGCACTGTCCCCTGGTGAGGAGGTGATGGGTATCATTAGTGGGGTAGCGACATAACTCTGCATCTGACATGCATGCATGTGCAGTGGCATTCATACTCACCAAGCAGCCATGTATCGCCATGCCGCCCAGCTTCTAGGTACCGGCTTAGGGTAGACATTCGGTAAATGAAGCTGTCGTGGGTGGACCCTGGATAGTTGACATGTACTGAGGTGATGATTCCCTTAGCATTACATACTACCTGCACGTTGATGGAATGCCAGTGCGTGCGGTTCCTATAGATGTGCTCAGATGCCCTGGGGGGATGTAGTGCCACATGGGTGCAGTCAATGGCACCTAGCACTTTTTGGAATTGTGCCACACCGTAGAAATCGAGGGTGGCAGCGTGCCTTTCTGCAGGTGTCCTGGGCAGGTATATGTGCCTACGGACTGATGGGCGTGCAGTGATGATGTTCAAGACCTGGTGTAGGCAGCATGACTGCATGGCCTGTGACACCCCACCCACTATGGCACTTGTCCGCTGAAATGATCCTGTGGCCAAGAAGTGCAGTACATTGAGGACCTTCTCCAGGGGGCTGAGTGCTTGGGAGCACATGGTGGGTGATGTGAGGTCATCCTCCCACTCACTGACCAGGTCCAGTATTATGTGTGGTGGAAACCTGTACCTCCCATACACCTGGTCATCAGGCATCCCAAAAAGGCTGTTTCTGGGAGTGAAAATTCTGGCCCTCACTATCCTCCTCCTCCTTCTTTGGTAACCCACGGCCACTGCTGCTAGGAACGGTATATTCATCCTGGCGTATGAGCTTGTTTGTTGTTTGCGTGCACTTTTATGCTGCGCGGGTCGACGTACGCCTGCTTCATGCTGGCGTACGTGTTTCAGGATTGGACCATTTATTTTTCGGCACGTCGTAGGCGAACGTGTGAATCTTCCCGGCCACCCCAGGAATACACGTAGCACGCTCTCCCAGGCCCAGTCGCGAGTAAATATTCCCGCCCACCCCTGGAATACACGTACCCCACTCTCACAGGCCCAGTCGCGTGTGGAAGTTCACGCGCACCCCAAAGTACACGTACCCAGGCCAATCGCGTGTGGAACTTCCCGCGCACCCCGAAGTACACGTATCCAGGCCAATCGCGTGTGGAACCTCCCGCACACCCCGTAGTACACGTACCCAGGCCAATCGCGTGTGGGACTTCCCACGCACCCCGTAGTACACGTACCCAGGCCAATCGCGTGTGGAACTTCCCGCGCACCCCGGAGTACAAGTACCCAGGCCAATCGCGTGTGGAACTTCCTGCGCACCCCGAAGTACACGTACCCAGGCAAATCACACGGCTGGGGGGTGGGGTTGATGGGAGACATGAGTGGGGGCCTGGTGGAGGCTGCCCCTGGTGGCTGGGGGTGGGGGTGCAGGGGGACATGTGTGGGAGCCTGGTGGAGGCTGCCCCTGCACTGCTGGGGGGTGGGGGTGATGGGAGACATGAGTGGGGCCTGATGGAGGCTGCCCCTGCACTGCTGGGGGGTGGGGGTGCAGGGGGACATGGGTGGGAGCCTGGGGGAGGCTGCCCCTGCACTGCTAGGGGGTGGGGGTGATGGGAGACATGAGTGGGGGCCTGGTGGAGGCTGTCGCTGGTGGCTGGGGGGTCGGGGTGCAGGGGGACATGTGTGGGAGCCTGGTGGAGGCTGCCCCTGCACTGCTGGGGGGTGGGGGTGATGGGAGACATGAGTGGGGGCCTGGTGGAGGCTTCCCCTGGTGGCTGGGTGGTGGGGGTGGTGGTAGACATGGGTGGGGGCCTGGTGGAGGCTGTCCCTGATGGCTGGGGGGTGGGAGTGGTGGTAGATATGGGTGGGGGCCTGGTGGAGGCTGCCCCTGGTGGATGGGGTGTGGGGGTGGTGGTAGACATGGGTGGGGGCCTGGTGGAGGCTGCCCCTGCACTGCTGGGGGGTGGGGGTGATGGGAGACATGAGTGGGGGCCTGGTGGAGGCTGCCCCTGGTGGCTGGTGGGTGGGGGTGGTGGTAGACATGGGTGGGGGCCTGGTGGAGGCTGCCCCTGGTGGCTGGGGGGTGGCGGTGGTGGTAGACATGGGCGGGGGCCTGGTGGAGGCTGCCCCTGTGGCTGGGCGGTGGGGGTGGTGGTAGACATGGGTGGGGGCCTGGTGGAGGCTGCCCCTGCACTGCTGGAGGGTGGGGGTGATGGGAGACATGAGTGGAGGCCTGGTGGAGGCTGCCCCTGGTGGCTGGGGGTGGGGGTGCAGGGGGACATGTGTGGGAGCCTGGTGAAGGCTGCCCCTGCACTGCTGGGGGGTGGGGGTGATGGGAGACATGAGTTGGACATGAGTGGGGGCCTGGTGGAGGCTGCCCCTGCACTGCTGGGGGGTGGGGGTGCAGGGAGACAAGAGTGGGGGCCTGGTGGAGGCTGCCCCTGCACTGCTGGGGGGTGGGGGTGATGGGAGACATGAGTCGGGGCCTGGTTGAGGCTGCCCCTGGTGGCTGGGGGGTGGGGGTGGTGGTAGACATGGGTGGGAGCCTGGTGGAGGCTGCCCCTGCACTGCTGGGGGGTGGGGTGATGGGAGACATGAGTTGGGCATGATTGGGGGCCTGGTGAAGGCTGCCCCTGCACTGTTGGGGGGTGGGGGTGGAGGTAGGCATGGGTGGGGGCCTGGTGGAGGCTGCCCCTGCACTGCTGGGGGGTGGGGGTGATGGGAGACATGAGTGGGGGCCTGGTGGAGGCTGCTCCTGGTGGCGGTTGGTGGGGGTGGTGGTAGACATGGGTGGGTGCCTGGTGGAGGCTGCCCCTGCACTGCTGGGGGGTGGGGGTGATGGGAGACATGAGTGGGGGCCTGGTGGAGGCTGCCCCTGGTGGCTGGGGGGTGAGGGTGCAGGGGGACATGTGTGGGAGCCTGGTGGAGGCTGCCCCTGCACTGCTGGGGGGTGGGGGTGCAGGGAGACATGAGTTGGACATGAGTGGGGGCCTGGTGGAGGCTGTCCCTGCACTGCTGGGGGGTGGGGGTGATGGGAGACATGAGTGGGGGCCTGGTGGAGGCTGCCCCTGCACTGCTGGGGGGTGGGGGTGATGGGAGACATGGGTGGTGGCCTGGTGGACGCTGCCCCTGGTGGCTGGGGGGTGGGGGTGGTGGTAGACATGGGTGGGGGCATGGTGGAGGCTGCGCCTGCACTGCTGGGGGGTGGGGATGCAGGGAGACATGAGTGGGGGCCTGGTGGAGGCTGCCCCTGCACTGCTGGGGGTGGGGATGATGGGAGACATGAGTGGGGGCCTGGTGGAGGCTGCCCCTGCACTGCTGGGGGGTGGGGGTGATGGGAGACATGCGTGGGAGCCTGGTGGAGGCTGCCCCTGCACTGCTGGGGGGTGGAGGTGATGGGAGACATGAGTGGGGGCCTGGTGGAGGCTGCCCCTGGTGGCTGGGGGGTGTGGGTGGTGGTAGACATGGGTGGGGGCCTGGTGGAGGCTGCCCCTGGTGGCTGTGGGGTGGGGTTGGTGGTAGACATGGGTGGGGGCCTGGTGGGGGCTGCCCCTGGTGGCTGGAGGGTGGGGGTGGTGGTAGACATGGGTGGGGGCCTGGTGGAGGCTGCGCCTGCACTGCTGGGGGGTGGGGGTGCAGGGAGACATGAGTGGGGGCCTGGTGGAGGCTGCCCCTGCATTGCTGGGGGTGGGGATGATGGGAGACATGAGTGGGGGCCTGGTGGAGGCTGCCCCTGCACTGCTGGGGGGTGGGGGTGATGGGAGACATGAGTGGGAGCCTGGTGGAGGCTGCCCCTGCACTGCTGTGGGGTGGAGGTGATGGGATACATGAGTGGGGGCCTGGTGGAGGCTGCCCCTGGTGGCTGGGGGGTGTGGGTGGTGGTAGACATGGTTGGGGGCCTGGTGGAGGCTGCCCCTGGTGGCTGGGGTGGGGGTGGTGGTAGACATGGGTGGGGGCCTGGTGGAGGCTGCCCCTGGTGGCTGGGGGGTGGGGCTGGTGGTAGACATGGGTGGGGGCCTGGTGGAGGCTGCCCCTGCACTGCTGGAGGGTGAGGGTGATGGGAGACATGAGTGGGGGCCTGGTGGAGGCTGCCCCTGATGGCCGGGGGTGGGGGTGCAGGGGGACATGTGTAGGAGCCTGGTGGAGGCTGCCCCTGCACTGCTGGGGGGTGGTGGTGATGGGAGACATGAGTTGGACATGAGTGGGGGCCTGGTGGAGGCTGCCCCTGGTGGCTGGGGGGTGGGGGTGGTGATAGACATGGGTGGGAGCCTGGTGGAGGCTGCCCCTGGTGGCTGGGGGGTGGGGGTGGTGGTAGACATGGGTGGGAGCCTGGTGGAGGCTGCCCCTGCACTGCTGGGGGGTGGGGGTGATGGAAGACATGAGTTGGACATGAGTGGGGGCCTGGTGGAGGCTGCCCCTGCACTGCTGGGGGATGGGGTGGTGGTAGACATGGGTGGGGGCCTGGTGGAGGCTGCCCCTGCACTGCTGGGGGGTGGGGGTGATGGGAGACATGAGTGGGGGCCTGGTGGAGGCTGCCCCTGCACTGCTGTGGGGTGGGGGTGCAGGGGGACATGTGTGGGAGCCTGGTGGAGGCTGTCCCTGCACTGCTGGGGGGTGGGAGTGCAGGGAGAAATGCGTTGGACATGAGTGGGGGCCTGGTGGAGGCTGCCGCTGCACTGCTGGGGGGTGGGGGTGATGGGAGACATGAGTGGGGGCCTGGTGGAGGCTGCCCCTGCACTGCTGGGGGTTGGGGGTGATGGGAGACATGGGTGGCGGCCTGGTGGAGGCTGCCCCTGGTGGCTGGGGGTGGTGGTAGACATGGGTGGGGGCCTGGTGGAGGCTGCCCCTGCACTGCTGGGGGTGGGGGTGCAGGCAGGGAGACATGAGTGGGGCCTGGTGGAGGCTGCCCCTGCACTGCTGGGGGGTGGGGGTGATGGGAGACATGAGTGGGGGCCTGTTGGAGGCTGCCCCTGGTGGCTGGGGAGGGGTGCAGGGGGACATGTGTGGGAGCCTGGTGGAGGCTGCCCCTGCACTGCTGGGGGGTGGGGGTGATAGGAGACATGAGTGGGGCCTGGTGGAGGCTGCCCCTGGTGGCTGGGGGGTGGGGGTGGTGGTAGACATGGGTGGGGGCTTGGTGGAGGCTGCCCCTGCACTGCTGTGGGGTGGAGGTGATGGGATACATGAGTGGGGGCCTGGTGGAGGCTGCCCCTGGTGGCTGGTGGGTGGGGGTGATGGGAGACATGAGTGGGGGCCTGATGGAGGCTGCCCCTGGTGGCTTGGGGGTGGGGGTGGTGGTAGACATGGGTGGGGGCCTGGTGGAGGCTGCCCCTGCACTGCTGGGGGATGGGGGTGATGGGAGACATGAGTGGGGGCCTGGTGGAGGCTGCCCCTGGTGGCTGGGGGTGGGAGTGCAGGGGGACATGTGTGGGAGCCTGGTGGAGGCTGCCCCTGCACTGCTGGGGGGTGGGAGTGGTGGGATACATGAGTGGGGGCCTGGTGGAGGCTGCCCCTGGTGGCTGGGGGTGGGGGTGGTGGTAGACATGGGTGGGGGCCTGGTGGAGGCTGCCCGTGGTGGCTGGGGGGGTGGGGGTGGTGGTAGACATGGGTGGGGGCCTGGTGGAGGCTGCCCCTGGTGGCTGGGGGGTGGGGGTGGTGGTAGACATGGGTGGGGGCCTGGTGGAGGCTGCCCCTGCACTGCTGGGGGGTTGGGGTGATGGGAGACATGAGTGGGCGCCTGGTGGAGGCTGCCCCTGGTGGCTGGGGGGTGGGGGTGCAGGGGGACATGTGTGGGAGCCTGGTGGAGGCTGCCCCTGCACTGCTGGGGGGTGGGGGTGATGGGAGACATGAGTGGGGGCCTGGTGGAGGCTGCCCCTGCACTGCTGGGGGGTGGGGGTGCAGGGGGACATGGGTGGGAGCCTGGTGGAGGCTGCCCCTGCACTGCTGGGGGGTGGGGGTGATGGGAGACATGAGTGGGGGCCTGGTGGAGGCTGCCTCTGCACTGCTGGGGGGTGGGGGCGATGGGAGACATGTGTTGGTGATCAGTAGTGCAAGGTGACATGTGGGTTGGCTGGTGGGCATGGCGGATGGGTTGCCTGTGGGACATGAGCAGGGGTCCAGGGTAGTACCCTGTGGTGTGGGCTGCCTGCAGGGGCCGTGGAGGGTGTAGAGGGAACACCTGGGAGGACCCACATGGCCAAATCACGTGTCGCATTCCCCGGCACCACCAAAATACACGTACCCTGCTGAAATTGCGTGTGAATCTTCCCGCGCACCTCGGAATACACGTACCCAGGCCAATCACGTGTGGAACTTCCTGCGCACCCCGAAGTACACGTACCCAGGCCAATCGCGTGTGGAACTTCCCGCGCACCCTGAAGTACACCTACCCAGGCCAATCACGTGTGGAACTTCCCACGCACCCCGTAGTACACGTACCCAGGCTAATCGCGTGTGGAACTTCCCGCGCACCCCAAAGTTCATGTACCCAGGCCAATCGCGTGTGGAACTTCCCGCACACCCAGGAACACGCGCACACGCTATTTTTCACACAGCGGGAGTCTGTGTTTGTCGGTGCCCCTTTGCACCTCATTTGTCCTAGAGGGCCACTGTATGGCCCATTCATAATGGCTGTATATGGGTGCTTTTTGTTAGCGCACATTTTGGCGCACATTTTTTTCAGTCGCAGGGGCGCTACCGCCTGCTTTCTTGTGGCGTACTTGTTTGGCCCTGTGCGCGTCTTTGACCGTGCGCTGGTTTGCCCTATTCGATTCCATGAATACGGGTTGTAGGCGAGCGTGTGGGCGTTCCGCGCACTTGCCTCCTGTACTTCCCCCGTGACGCCCATATTTTCACGCGTTGTTCCCCATTCCGAGTGTTACGCCCCGGGATCCGCCTACTTTTGTGATGTGCGCCGCGCTATGTGCGATTTCGCAGTGGCTGTGGCGCACGCTGTTGGATGACCTGTGCGCCGGCGTGCGCGGCGCACATTTTTAGCGCACATCCAATGTTTTTCTCGCGCATGGACTTCCATGAATCGATGTGCGCTGGTTTCCCCGCGATTTTCGCACTTGCACTATGATTTTCGCACTTTTACTGCGATTCGCACGTTTTGGCACCTCTGCGCGGTAATTTTCGGCGCACATTAGTTCCATGAATCGACCCCTTAGTTGGAGTATTTTGCCTTCAAAGATGACTTTCGTATGTATCTCTGATAGAAAAGATCTTAGTCTGAGCCCCAAGTACGTGACTTCACTGTCCACTGTTATTGTATTCCCAAAAAGTCTCCAATTAAAAGGAGCAGTATTTTTTTTATAAATGTTTGTAGACCAGGATTTGTGACTTGGAACGGTTTATTTTCAAATCATTGGAGCTTGCATACACCTTCAAGGTGTTTATCAATTGCTGAAGTCTTACAGGGGTGTAGTCAAGCAACACAATGGGGCTCATTATGAGTCAGGCGGTAGCTGTGCTGGTAAAACCGGCAGGCTGCCGCTGGACCCTTAGTGATTTACTGGCGCCGAACTTGGCAGATTTACCAGGGCATTACAGCCCTGGTGGTCTGGTAAATCCAGAGCTGGCAATTCTGTTAATCCCCATTCCCGTGGACTTCACAGGAATAGGGACAGCAGAAACACCAGCACCATGTCATAATGGTGCCAGTGTTTCTGTGCATCTCTGCGGGCGGGTGCCGTTCCGCCTGCCAGGTCAGACCTGGTGGGCGTAACGGCACCCGCCCACAGAACTCGTAGTTTGCCGGTCTGGAAAACGGTGCTGGTACGGTTCTACCGGCACCATCAATTCCGGATCGGCAAACTTGTAATGAGCCCCAGTGTCATCTGCATAAGCCAGCCAGTTTATCCATTCCAAAAGGATCTTAGGGCTTGCTAGCCGTACTTGTATAGGCAGATGGCCTGGTCTGCCAAATAGAAATTGAAGAGGCATGAGGCAAGTATGCAACCCTGCCTCACGCCTCTCCTATTTACCGATCGGGGCAGAGAGATTCCAACGCAGATCTAGTCTCACCTGTAAGTGGGATCGTTCATGAAGAGCCACCACAATTGATAGAAGTGGTGGTGGTATGCCCCACTGTTTGAGTTGTGACCATAGTCACACTCTGTTCACTGTGTCAAAGGCCTGAGATAGGTCAATCTATGCCCCAAACACTGAGGAACCTCCTTTCTTTGCTGAGGGATTGGAAACCATGCATATGATTAAGCCATTTAATGCTGTGGATAAACCACAGCGAAAACCTATTTGGTGTTTTGATAGTATTCTTTCTCTGCAGGCCCACTGTTCTAGTTCTTTTAAAACTATGTCTATAAAGATTTAGCTGCCTGCGTCGAGAAGGGAGCTCGGACGATATTTGTTGTATCAGCCCAATCTCCCTTCTTGTATATGGGAATTATTATGCCCCATTCCAGGAATCTGGTATGGTCATGGACTCAGCAACTTTATTGAATAAGCAAAACGATGTGTAGGACCATAATGAGGTGTTTGACTTGAATATTTGGTTGGAAAGGCCCTGCTGCTCTAGAACTTGATGATTTTTTTAGTAGGTATGTTATCATGTCTTGTTAAAAAGTTAACTCCCATTTTACTGAGTTTGATGACATCTTTGGATTATTAGAAGGTAATGCATAGTAATTACATTACTTTGCATAACGCATTGATTGGCATGTTTTTCATTTATCAGACATCAAAAATGTCTTGAGTTGGTCTTGCCAACTGCACAAAGCATTTGTTCACCATCCTTTTGAGAATGAAGGTATTTTCGTGACCTTGACCAGTTCCTGTATGTAGGCTGTAACTTTTTGTTTTTTAGAATACATGGACATGTGGGAACTTTGCATTCGTACACATATATGTATTTTGTATTTTTGTATTTACTACATTTTTATATAGCGCTTTACCCCAAAGCGCTTTACATGAGGACCAAAAGAATACAAAAAGCATTGTAAAACAACATGTGAATCAATTAACAGAAAGCACTACATGCAACAATTTACAACAGTTTACTTAAATTCTTAGGTGTAACATGAGTGTGTAAGACTGTAGTGAGTGAGTCAACAAGAAGGAGCTAGGATGTTTGGTAGGATCAAAAGAGAGAGGTAGTAGAAGATGTCAGGGTGGGGATTGGAGGAAATGGGATTTTGGGAAGTGTGGAAAGAGGGGTAGGAGGAGATAGAGTGGATAGGGAGAGGGAGACGATTCCAATAGTAAGGAGCAAGAAGTTGGAAGGAACGGAAGCGGGATGGGGTGCAGGGTGATGGAAGAGGAGTGAGTAGGAAAAGATCGGCAGAGCGCAGGGGGCGAGAAGGGGTGTAGAAAGTGAGGAGAGAGGAAAGGTAGGGTGGAGCAAGACCATAGAGGTATTTGAAAACGAGACAGAGGAAATAAAATTTGAGCTGGGATTCAAAGGGGCGCAAGCCTAAGGAGGAGAGAGAAGAGGAGATGGAATCATATGGTGAAAGAAGAAAGAGGGAGCGGATAGCAGAATGGTATATAGATTTAAGGGGGGTTAAGTGAGCTGAAAGGAGACCAAAAAAAGAGAGTGGAGCAATAGAAGAGTCTAGAGAAGACGAGGGAGGAGATTAGTAGCTTAGTAGCATGGAATGTTAGGAAGGGACACATTTTACGAATATTATAACGGTGGAAACAGCAAGATCTGGCAGTAAGAGAGATATGGTGGGAGAAGATGAGATTAGAATCAAGGTGAACGCCAAGATTTCGTGCATGGGAATGGATAGGGAGATGGGAAGGGGAGAAGAGAATAGATGGTGTGGGGGACGGAGGAGGATGTGTGTTAGAAGGGAAGAAAAGGACTTCTGTTTTGTCTGCGTTGAGGGTTAGAAAGTGAGAGGACATCCAAGATATGTAGGTGGATTGATGGGCCACAGGAATTCTACCAGCGTGTGGGGATCATAAAGGGAATTACGTTTCAATTTCCATGGATGATGCAACCATTTTTGATAGTTTCAGGTCCAATTTTGTTCCAGCCCTACCAAATACGTCCACTCCATTCTTGCTGTTATTGACTCTAGCTTCACAGGATATTACTTCTGTTGGGTTGGACATATGATGGGAGAAGAAACCAGAGAGCATATCATGATCGCTAGCGTCTTTTACTTTTATTTGGAATCTGATGCATTTGTCAAAAATGTCTTTTGACAAGAAGAGGTAATCAATCGTCGAGGCCTGAGAATCTGGAGTTCAAGTTAGTGCGGGGGGCACATCACCCTTAATATTTCTGTTGGCCATGTATAGGTTCCACTCAGTCAAAAAGGAGAGCCAGTGATTTCCATTGACAGTGGGCATCTTTACCGTATGATATTTCACAGTTGATTGAATCTATTGGGAATTCAGGTCAACTACCAAGATGATGCTGGTTGACCCATATGTCATTTCAATTCGAGTAAGAACATCTCCCAATGATATTAGGAATTCCATAAGAGGGGAATATGAGGGGTTTCAATATATATCAATTACAATCAAAGTGCTGATGGCATTGCTAGTGTTCGATTGAGTTTTTATATCCAAAATTCCTGAGACATCACTACAGATCAATACAGTTCAAGACATGAAGGAATTCCGTAGTGCAATTAGGAGCCCTTCGGTGGGCCTTCCATTGTCTTGAGTCTGTGCTGGCTGGTTCATGATTGTAAAACCATCTACAACAAATCTAGAGACCTGCCATGTCTCTTGGAGGGCTACTATATCATAGATGTTGAAAATCTAATTTCTTGTGGCTTTGTTCTTGAAAGAATTTGAGCCCCTTGTGTTCCACCCAATCAATCTAAGCTACTGAGTGGCTAGAGAGAGTTCTCAGCCAGCTCCATCTTCTGAAAGACTTGCAAAATTATTTCGTGTACAAGTGACCAGAAATTTGGTTTCTGATCGATGCTGTTTTTCACTTGTGTGATCATTCTTTGCTCTGGCTTTGGGTCATGAAGATCAGTGAGACTTGGTGATCTTCTGGGCATGTTGTTAGTCACATAAAGTTAATTGGTTCTGCTTTCTGTCATTCTATTGTCATTTAGAGGGTCATCTGAGACTTCAAAGCCTTTTTGTTTGCAGAGCTTGAGTAGCTAATATAGTGGCGTTTGGCTCCTAATTTTGATTTCAATCCCATTTCTATAAAATGTGTGTTGGGATCATTGGGAAAGTGGACAAATTCGATGTCCATGGAACGAAATAAGAAGAGATCCTCCACTTCATGTAGAGTTGTCAAAATTCTGGTTCTATTTAAAGGTTTCCATTGTTTGGCCCCATTGATTATTCTCATCCTTACGTTTGGAATTGCATAGGGATTAGATGGCTGGACAGGTTATTCGGTGTTTGGTCCAGAGACTGTGCCACACAGGTTCGTTGAAGGAACTGAATTTAAATTTGGTAGTGCAGATCTTTGACTGTGTGTGTCTGTGCAGAAAGGGCTTTCCCTGTCAACTGCCTGTGTGCAGATTACTCTTCGCTGACTTGATGATGAATCCTCAGCTTGCATAATACTGTTTCTTGAGTGAGTGACTCCATTAAACGTTGGCTTTGGCACAGCTGGGGAGAGTTTTGATCTTCATTTCCCCCGTAAAAATATTGTAGATAATTTTAGATCAACTTGAGGTTTGTCTGTTTTGACTGCCCACACTCATTCTTGAGGGAATTAAATTTCTGGCAACTAGTTGGCCTCCAGAGCATTGCTCCAGATAGTCACTCTTGTGGTTGTGGGATTTGAAATGCCGATTCAATGAGTTTGTTGTTCGACGTTCTTTGACTTCTTTGAGATCTTCTGAAGAATTTGACTGGAATAGGTTGTTGCTGTGATGATGGCATGAACAAATTGAACCTTTGGTACCTTTTTTTGTGGCGGTTTTTGATTCTTTGTTTTGCGCTCTTCAGTATTTTGGGGGATCTCTTTCATATTTTTCTTTCTTTTTTTCTCTTAGTTCTACCATTGGTTTTCCGAGTTTTGATCAGCAGATCTAAATGAACCATTAGTGAGGTGTGAGGTGGGTTAGATAATGACTGCACTTGTTTGAAGCGCTCCTCAGATATTTGAGCAAGATGGATAAACTCTTCCATGATGGATTCAGACAGTGTTGTATCATCGAGTGATTGAATATCACATTGCAGGATAGCATTTTCTTTTGGGGTTTGGGGTTTTGCTTCTCATTGCATTTCTTAAGTAAGCAGTTGTACTCTGTGACTTACGGATTTTGCAGACCTATGCAACACTAGCCATTGTCTCTAGCGATCAGTCCAAGCTTGTGTTTGTTGATTGATGTCTTGTTTTAATTCAACCAAGTTGTCACTTATAAGAGAGTTGACTGTGGTATTTAGGCCCATCATGGAGCTTTCACATTCACTTACTTCTTTAGTCAGTTGCATTAGCAGGCCTGTATGTGTTTGCACTTCTCCTTTTAACAATTCAAATACATTGACCAAGGAGTTCAGGACACAATTTAAAGCTCTTAAGGTCGTGTCACTTTCCTGCCTATGAATCACCTGGGTGGGTTTATTCGTGTCTATTGTCTCAGGACTGCAAAATTTATACAAAAATTCTCCAGCTACTGGCCTGGAAATTCGCAATTTCGAGAGGCTGTTTAGTTCAGTTTCCAAGCTGTCAATCTCAAATTGGCACAGTGTTCTGAGTGATAGATCCAGGTTGCAGTATCTGAAGCCACTTGGGCATCCATTTGAAAGATCGATGTATGAGCCAATATTGAACTTAGCGATAAGGCCGTGATTGGTGAAGCCTGATGAGAAGTTGAGTCATCAGAACCTGCTATATTTTTTGGGACAGATGACATTTGTTTGACTCTTCTTTGTGGGCTGAATTCTGTGACAAACATGAGGTTTGTCATTTCTGACAGGTCCATTTGATCTGAGTGCCGACATCTTCTCCTTGGGAAGAAGTCCATGATGTTTTTCTTCATAGTAGTAGCAATTAATGTGTACTCTACAGCCCTTATCTGGGCTGTCCTTGAGCACAGGATATTTGGGAAAGAGCCATGTATCCCCTCCAGATTAATCTGCTCACTGATGTTGTAAATGTTAGATTATTAGGTTGTTGGAAGACATTTATGGATTGACTTTCTGCTGACAAAATTGCCTTTTGTGAAATAACCATCGGTTTAAAATGGCTTTTTATAAATTTGCCAAAAAGAGTTGGTACGTCGGGTTCCGGTGCCCTTAAGCCGTGATCCAACGGTGTACTGCACAGATAATAGTTGCGCGCCATGGTGGATGGGGCTTATGATAAAATATGGACTGCATACTCCTTGGCCACAGGCAATCCGAACCGGCTCAAATGCATTAACAGCCCACAGTCACCGGTCACAGAGAAAGAACAAAGGATTTGGTTCAAGAAGAATATCAGGAGCCCACAGTTGCCAACCAGCAGGAATTAGCAAGGACATTATTTCAATGGGAGAGATATCGTGCAGTGTTTGTGTAAGAATTTCACAATCCAGCAGTGCGTGACTAATGGCTCTCGCCTACTGAGATTCAATTCCCGTTTTCAGGCTCTCCCTTATGAACAGACAAATGCGAGCTCTGTGATGATGCAATGATTTAGTTCTGCACAGTGAACTGATCAGAGAACCCGATTGCTAAGACTGATTTTTGAGTATAACTAAAGACCGGCTCAAAGGCACTGGTGGCCCGCAGTCACCGGTTGCAACAATGAAACAACAGGTCAGCTCAAAGTCTTGGATGCCGACAGTTCCCGACCGACAGAAAGATCAGATGATTAAGTCAATAATATAAAATTGGGTGGAATGTCAGTGAAGTTGAGCACAATGCAATAGCATTTCAGAATGTGCTTTTCATCTTTCAAAGTATTCTTCGTTCTCCAAACTTTCCCTTGCAAATTGAGGGTCTGTCGGCAGCTGGACCAGTTGGACTGCTTAGACTGCTTCTCGTTGCCTCTCCGCGCCGCTACACATTGAGAAAGTTGTTTCTTATTTTGAGCTCCTTCTCTAGCAAATATGATAGTAGAGAGACCAGAAAGCACAGGGGTTTCGGCCTGGACAGCCTCTCGTCGCCTCTCCATAAATAAACTTGAGGTTCGTATGCGTGCCTGGTCTGAAGTTGAATATAATAGATGGCGATAAAAGCATAACCCGTCTGAGATGTTTTGGTTCTGGTTGATTATTATAGTCAGTGGCCGGAAGTCAAATTTTTTAGAGAAGTCAATACAGAGACAGTGATCACATTTCTACATGAAGTAATTCTGAGGGAAGGCATTCCTAAATAAATGGTTACTGATAATGGGACTTAGTTTCTGTCCATGAAGATGAAAGTTTATCTGAAGGACAATGGGCCTCATTCCGAGATTGGAGGTAGTCATGGCGCTATTTGCGTCATGACTGCCTCCAATAACAGGTCAGAATCCGGTGTTGTCAATGGGGACTTACCGTTGTAGTCCGACCCTAGCGGGACCGGTAAGTCCCCATTGAAGAAACCATTCCCCATTTCCATTTGAGCCCCCATAGGGCTCAATGGGAATGGGGAAGGTGCTATTTATGGGCCTGCTAATGGTAGGCCCGTAATTAGCGGCCTGGTCCCCTAACGGGACCCGTAAGAGACTTGTGGTCCGACCACACGTCCATTGCGGTTCCCGTTAGGGGACCTCGGAATCGGGCGTTAGGGGATTACTGGCACCAGTCTCCTTACCGGTGCCCGGTATTCCCTACCGCCCGACTCGTAATGACCCCCAATGACATTAAGCACACAACCACTTCATTGTATCACCCCCCGGCAAATGGGCTAGTGGAGAGTTTTAATAGGGTGATTGGTGGTTTGGTTCAGATGTGCAGAGCCTTTCATCGTGATGTCCAGCAGGAATTGATTGAGACGTATAGGGTGAGGAAGCACTGGCAGAACACTGTTTGCATTAATTAGAGGCAGGGTTAACATGGACGCTGGATGGCCTGGTTGGATTGAGCGCATCATAGCAGCACAAGACAGAGTTGTTTATGTCTCCTACAATTTAAATGTGGCTGGCAGGAGTAGAGAGATGATGAAGAAAAGATATGATGCTAAGAAATGGGTGTGCTTTGTAGGAATAAAAAGTTGGGGAAGTGGACAAGGTTAAATTACTAGTGAATGTGAGGTGAGTCTAAATTAAGGAAGCCCTTCAAAGTGTAAAGGTAACAAGAACCATTCTACTGATGCATGATGGGTGCTGGTGGAACTTTAATAGAATAGTAAAGGTTTGAATACCATCATCTAATTTTATATACCATGATTTCATACTATTTCAAATATTTGTATCTGTAACATGTTTGGTTTGGATTTGTATCGCACATGTTGCATGATGATTGGAACGTGGAATCACAAAGCTGCTCCCTTGACTTAGGCTCTACAACTGACTCAGTTGACAGCAGGACTGGATGAAAAGATGGAGGATGGGGGCCATCATCTCATACCCCTTTGTGTCCCCCCCTACAGAGAGTGCAAGCCTTTACTGTGTCTTCCAATTACACGGTCCACAGACACTACTTCTATCATGCTGTGGCTTCTACTCTTCTGGAAACCCCTTACTGTCCTCTCCAACTGCCCATGCTTCTTCTGGCTCGCCTCTGGCACTGTACACAGCCTGTGCATAAGATCTTACAACCAATTAAGTGCACCTGCGCCGCTTCCTCACCATGTTCCGCACTCTGCTACCACTCTACAACCACTTTCTACCCAACCCGACTTTATTCCTGCTGCCTGCTCTCCTTGCTGGTACAGCTTCACACGCACAGGCTCATAACTGCGCTCCGTGGCCTTCTACCACTACCTCACTGCCCCCACTACACATTCACTCCCACCTTCTACTCAGACCCACCCCTTCCTTTATACACTTACCAGTTCCCTCTCATCGTACAAACTTGAGCCAGCTGCCCACAGAGTGCCTATGTCCCCTCTACATGCCACTAGGCATTTTTTATTTTATTCATGTCATTTGTGTAACACCAGGATCCAAGGGTATCACAGTGTTTGTACAGAATAGGCAAGTTAAATACATGTAACACAGCGAGAAGACAGACGGGTATGGTGGTGGGGGTGAAAACATGTGCTGAGCAATCACCCACATAGTATCTGCTCCACCTGCCAATGACTCCCCTCACCCATCCTGCCCACAACTCTGCAATCAACGTCCTATGAAATTAAGAGCGTGAACTAGCACATCAAAAACAGTTCCTACAGGTCTCACCTTCCCTATCATGGGTGAATCCAGGAAGTTATGGCGTTCCAAATGCACCAACCCTCTTCCTCACCCGCCACCTTGATCTTACCCGCCCCACCTCCAACAAGCCTGATTCCCCCACTCCAGTTGACCAGGAAACTTTACTCACTGGCCCTACTTTGCCCACTCCACCTGCAAACACTCTGTCCTTCCACTTCCCACCTGTCCATCAGGACGTCTCACTTAAGTGTGCCTTAATCAATATACGCTCTCTCGGAGCTCACACCATCGAAATCCATGACCTCATCATAGATCATCAACTTGATCTGCTTGCAACCACAGAAACTTCACTCCACAGTACCTCTGGCCCATTGCTCTCACTTGCATTTCCTCCCAACTACACACTATACATATCTGACCATACAACCACCTCAGGAGGTTGTGTTGCCCTCATTGTGAAGTCCTCCCTCATCATTAGAAGCATCCCTCTACCATCTATTCCTGGATATGAACTCCTTCTACTCAAACTCTCTATCAACTCCCGGATGACCTGTAACATTCTCCTACTCTATCGCCAACCTAACACCATTGGCTCACCAGAACCTGATACACCCTCCTGATTACACCACTCATCAAACCAGATACAAAATGTATGACACTAGGGTACTTTAACTTGGGATTTAATGACCCTACCAACTCTAAAGCAACCCTGCTAACCCAAGATCTTCAATACATGAATTTCTCCCAATTTTTCTCCACCCCCGCGCCCACCATATGACACATTCTTGATTGGATGCTGTCCACTAACTACCACATTATCATCTCCACCAACAACCCAGTACCTTGGTCAGATCATCATTTAATTCTATTCAACCTCATTCATGCCAAACACCCCACTCCTACTGCTCCCTTGCTCAACCCCATCCTGATCAAACATACTAGGATACGTATGCGTGAGACACTCAGTCCCACCCTCCTTACCATGCTCTCGTCCTCACTGCCAGGGACCAATGACCCTGTTGATCTGGTAGATCACTACCACAAAAGTCCTCTCCACACCATCAATCTTCATGCACGTTAAAATCTAAAATAACTAAACCATTCAAGTCTACCAACATCTGGTTCTCAGATGAACTTGTGTTACTCTGTAGAAACAAGAGATCACTTGAACATCTATGCAGGAAGCACCCTACCCCTGCAAACCACATTAAGTTGTCCAACACCACCAAGCCACTAAGAAAGCAATTATCTCCCACAAAGCCAATTCCTACGATGCCAGACTCCCAAATGCTAGCTATAATGCTAAAGAGATCTTCACTATCTTTAAGAGAACTTGAAAACCCAATCTCATCCAACTCCCCAACTAGGACTGACAAAGTATGGTACTCCATTCTTCAAGACGCCCTTGCTGATAAAATTTACCTGCTTCCAGACAAAACTAATACCAAGAAAACACAACTAAATCTTCATGCACCATGAAAACTGACACTTCAACCAGACCAGATACTTTTTCCTTCTCCCAAGTCTCTCAAGCCACAGTTCTGGACACCATCCAAACCCTAAAACCATCAAAATTGTAAGGGAGATTCCTGCCCGGCACACATTGTCAAACTCTGGGCCCTCTGTCTCACCCCAAATCATTACCAATTTTGTTAACACTTTCTTTAAGTCCACCATCATTCCCATCAACATCAAAATGGTATGGGTGTCTCTTCTCCTCAAAAAACCCTCCTTGGACCCCACACTTCCAACTAATTACTGCCCATAACCACCATTCCTTTCCTGCTTCAAATTCTGGATCAAATTGCCTATACCCAAGTGCAACAATTCCTTGAACACCACCAACTCCTAGGATCAAGGCAGTCTGGGTTCCGACCCAAACATAGAACCAAAACAGCTTGTCTTGACCTTAAAATGCAGCTAGACAATATTCCTGGTTCTGGCAATCTAGCCATCCTCCTTCTTCTTGACCTCTCTGCTGCGTTTTTGTCCTCGAGGACCATGACACTCTGTGCCAACACCTTAGCTCCTATTTCTGCTTCTCCCCAGATGATGTTACATGGGTTAAATCCTTCCGTAGTGAATGAACCTCGACAGTCTTCATTATAAACTCAGCGGCTGACCCCATCCCAGTCTCTCTTGGCGTACCACAAGGGTCCTGCCTATCTCCACCTTTAACATACTTGACTCATTGGGCATCACCTACACACACTTTGTTGGCAACAACCAAGTTCTCATCCCTATCACAGGCAATCACCTAGAAGACACTGTTACTATCAACAAGGTTTACAGTTCCATTCCAAATTGGATGACCACTCATAACCTATGCCTCAATGATGATAAAACGGAGCTACTCATTGTAGGCTCACCCTACAGCCTTAAGAACCTTGACACAGCCTATCCATCCCTTCTCATAGATGGCACTGCTGTATCAGTTCTCAAATAGATTAAAACTTTCTTTAGGAGTTTACTTGGATGCAGAACTAACAATGTCTACTACGTATGTCTCTGCCCTGGCATCATCTACTGCATATTCATCCAAACTAATTTCTCTGAGACAATTCATTTCACCTAGTAATTGCCTCACACTCACTGGAGCGATTATACTTGGCAAGCTGGACCATTGTAATGCCCTACTTAAAGGCACCTCAGCAACCAACCTAGCAAAACTTCAACTTCTCCAAAGGGGCTTTGACGCTCTGATCACATCACAGCCACATGCCGCAACACCCATTGTCTGCCCATCAAAGCCAGTATTGACTTTAAAACATTGACTATTGATCACTATTGCGATTGCAAGGAAGTACCACTCTACCTTAACAACAGCATCTACAAAAAAAGCAGGGGCACGTTCTGCGATCATCCAACACCATTTCACTGATCTCCCCTCATTTCAGATATTGCCAGAGCAGGAGGCCCTAATCTTCATGTGACAGTCACCCTCTCTTTGGAACTCCATTCCCTCTTTTATCAGAAATGAATCTTCTTATGCAGCCTTCAAGAGACTTGTGAAAATCTGGTTGTTAAATGAACATGCCTAACTTTCCATGCTTTTCTGATGCCAATTTCTTACAATATCTTCTGTACAAATGACATTTTAACTATGGGTCTGAGTATTACCTAAATGCTACAAATAAGTAATTAAACTAAATGCTACAAATAAATAATTAAATGAATAAATAAATAAGTAAATAAATAAATGAGAAAATAGATACAAATTCATAATAAAGGTCAACAGAAATCAATTTACCTGAATTCCTTATTCATGCCTGGTCCGAAGTTGAATATAAAAAACCTGTGATCCAAAATCAGATGACAGGGATCTATCAACTGACAGCTTGTAATGGCGGCTACATATGTATGGTGGAGTCCCATGTTGCTGCATTGCAGATATCTTGGACCAATGCCCCTTGCAACGCCGCACAAGAGGCCACCATTTCCCTTATTGAGTGGCCTTGGGCAATTTCTGGGAGGGCTCTCCTGCCTCTTGGTATGAGATGACTATAGTATCTTTGATCCAGTGACTATACGTTGTCATGGACGGTTTCTTGCCCTTATTTGATCCTCCTATGAATAAAAAGAGGACGACCTTGGTACGAAAAGAGATGGTTCTCCAAGTAAATTCTTGGTACCTTGCGCATGTCCAATAAATGAGTGACACATTTTGTTCCTACACAACTTCCCGGGTGAGGGGAAAGAAGGAACACGCCATAGTGGTGAAGGATAGTCCTGCATGCAATGCCACCATGCCAGTTACAAACCTCAGCTATGGATCTGTACACAAAAGTGCTCCTAGCGCTTATTACCATCTGGCTTATGTGATTACCACTTAAAAGTGGATTTTCAATTAAAGAAATCTAAGGGCTCCAATTTCCAGGGAGAGAGTAGCTGGTGAATTATTTTATTTTGGTATTTGTGTATTTGTATAGCGCCTTATATATCATTGGTATGATCTCAAAGCGCTGTGGGTTGAACGCCCTTGGGAACCGTAGTCCAGATCAGTGGAGAGAGTAGAGTAGCATGTTGTGCTAAAGTGCACTCTGTATGTGTGCAGCCACTGCGGTTTGTGCAGAGTTAGCCGCATTCTAATACTAGGTGCGGTGCAGTGGTCCTGAGAGGTCAGTGGAATGTATGCAGCAAGGTAGTTGGCCTCCGAGTCTGCAACCTGCCTGTCATGAGGAAAGTGTAAGAGATTAGGTGTGCAGCCAGGCCAATTTTTTGTGGGGTATAGCTGAGTTCTACCAGACTGTTGAGGTGTTCGAGGAGTGGTGTAGGTTTGTGTGCAGCTAGTCCGGAATTGATCGAGGGCATAGCTGCGTTTTATTGTTTGCTGGTGTAAAGTAGAGAGTGAACACACATGGTACAATTGGGAGTACAAGCCAAAAGAATGGAGCAGCTGGTTGCCAATTGATTCCACAGTAGACACAGCCAAGTGACAGTCCTGGAAAGCTATCATTGTGGCCTATTGCCTTCCACGGGGCACATTGCAAACCCTAATATGAAGCCACACTTTAAGAATTCTAGAATACTCCAGACATCACCTTATGTATGTGAAATATCCTTAGGTTCACACCACTTGCAGGAGGAGCCTTTGGGCCTCCTGTAGCCTACAAAGTTACAGGTCTGTGGGACAGCTGATGTTCTTCAGCTACTGTTCTCCAGCTCCAGCTTCACAGTAGCACGGACTGAGAAGGATTGAAGACAATCGTACCGGAATAATTAAGGTGAGGAGAGTAGACTAAGGGATACTTTATGATACCAAAACCATAGGGATTATTTAAACTTAACTTAAGCTTAAAAACTCTATTTATTTTACTTCTGGTTTTCACAGAAATCCCATATAATTTTTCTGGAAGATAAGAAAGGAAAAATGTTTGCTATAAATGGAAAAAAAATAACTTTAACAAAAGGATTTAAAAGTTGAGAATATTATCGAATTTGAAAAAATTGGTGAGTATGTTAAATGAATATTTCAATTGGTGGGTTGCCTCTACCACCTAATTTTTTGTACATAAACAATGTATTTGAGTTGATATAGCTAAGCAAAAAAATGTGTTTTCTTGTTTTATATTAGAAAACTCTCCTGATGAACCACGTGCGTTAAACGTGGAGAAACACGTGTTGAGAGACAAAAGGGATATGGTTATTTGAAGAAGAAAGTTTATGTTTGAAAGGAAATAAAAAACAAAGATGTGTATAACCAATCAAGGATGTATCTTTGTATGATTTAAAAGTTCAGAAAAGGAATACCGGAAGCGCACTCCAAGGAAGTGTGCAGTTAAAAAGAATTGTTTGTTTAATATTGCAGCAGCCGCAATATACACTCCAACAGGTGCAGCATCCAGGTAACAAAGAAATCATTCATTACTGCACAGTAAGAAATCGCCAATTATAAGAAATCAAAGCCGCAAAGGACTGCAAAATTTATACAAAAATTCTCCAGCTACTGGCCTGGAAATTCGCAATTTCGAGAGGCTGTTTAGTTCAGTTTCCAAGCTGTCAATCTCAAATTGGCACAGTGTTCTGAGTGATAGATCCAGGAAAGCAATTGGTGAAGGCTCTGTTGCAATGTGGAGTGGAATGATTGGAGAAGGTAAAGCATGTCATTCTAGTCCAGAATTGCTCTATCAAAATCAACTGAGCCAATTCCCTGGGAGTTTTCTTGAGAATCCAATGACGCAATGGAAAAAGGGGAAAGGCGCAGAGTAACTCTGTTGGCCAAGTCCTTTAGAGAGCTTCTGAGAACCACACCCTGCACCCCGGCTTGAGGGCCATAATCCATGGATGTAGACAATTCTCCTCAAACGCAAAGAGACCCAAAAGTGGACACAGCTGCTAGCTCACAATCCATTTAAAGATACATGGAAAAAAGCAAACGTTCATTGATTAGGGGAATGTTCTACTCAGGCTTTCTACAGAGTCTGATTTACCTTTCCCTGGAGATAAACCACCCTTATGTCCAGCAAATAAATCTCTTTCCAGAAGAACATTTGGTCTGTCACCTAAAATAGGGATTGGACTTGTAACCACTCTGTCGATTGTAAGCTTGCGTCTTTTGTTTGTCCATTCCTGAGGAAGAATCGTTTCCCTCCTACCTGAGGTTGAAAATGGAGTAAACCCAAGAAGATAACATCAGTTTAGTCCAATTCAAGGACTGCTGGACCTCGTTTTGTGACCACTGTTCTTGAACCACATGATCCATCAAGGTTGCTCATCACCCACGGTGGCTGTCATCCGTTGTTGGTAGGATAGGGGCCTCTGGATTTGACGCTGGTAGAGAGAAAGTCTTTACTTGGCGCAGCAGTAGCTTCAAATAAAATCTTGCCCACTAGGGGTGGGCAAAATGGCTCCATTGGCAGATTCCAGGCAAAATTGTCCCAATACGCCAATTTTGCTAAAGGAGTGGGATTGGCTATTTGTGGCCTTTTCCTGCCCACCATTCATTCCTTTTCCTGCCCACCATTCATTTTTTCATGATTTTGCTTTTAAATAGGCATTCTGATGTTTTGCCCCTTTATATTTTGGGTTTGGGACACATAAACACTACCTTTCATGGAAAAACAACATTTCCGCACAAAATAGAAACCACCCAAAACTTTGGTGGGCAGTGAAAAAATCTGCCTAGCTGGTGAAATGGCATTGGTAATGAATTTTCACCAATTTTGTTTAGCGGTAATTGTGCCCACCTTTAATACCTACAGCACTGTTGCTGTGCATGCTGCCATGTCTCCTTGCAAACAAACCTGGTCCAAGCTGACACTGAGTTGCTGTGCACAGGTCTTGCAGATGTTTCTGTAGAACAGTTATTCTTGCTAGAGGTAGAATCGCCTTTCTGATGTTTATCCGGAAGTGAACCCCAATAAATTAGAGGTCTTGTGATGGACTAATAGAAGACTTAGTCCAATTCATAAAACAGCCTTGTTTATGAAGCGCTTAGCACACCCTGCTGGTGTGAAGGCAAGACACTTCTTTGAAGATGGTTTAGATTAGCAAATTATTCAAGTAGGGATAGATGGCAATTTCATCTACATGTAGGAGCCATACCACTGAGCCAGCACTGTGCTGAAAATTCTGGGTGCCAAGCCCAACCCATATGGGAGACCCTGAAACTGGCACAGCTTGTTGCCCACCATAAAGAGCAGATATTTCTGGTGGGAAGCTCACATCCAAATATGCAGATATGCATCCCAAAGTTATGAAGAAGTTAGGCAGTCCCCTGGCAAGAAGGCAGAAATCACCTGCTGGGAGGTCTCGATATAAAAAGGATCGTACAGGATAAAACGGCTGAGCCACTTTAAGTCCTCTACTGCTCTGAACTCTCCTGATGGCTTCTTGAACAGAAACATCATGGAGATAACCCTGACTCCAGGGATTCTATAGCCTTCTTTTGGAGTAATTGTTCGATCCCAGACACCAAGGCCTGTATCTTCAAGGGATTCTTTGGAAATGAACTCAGTACTTTTATCTCATTGTGAGGTTGATGAGTGAACACCAAGGCATATCCTTCTCCTTCCACCTCCATCACACAGATGTCCTCCACATCATTCCATGCTCTGGCAAAAAGCAGTAAGCGATCCCCACCAGAAGGTCACCCCGATAATCATGCCATCAGAGTAGTTGGAGAGAGCACTGCAGAATTAGCAGTGTAGACCCTAGGGGCTGAGGATCCTCTTCCTCTACCCTGAAATGAAGGTTTCAGTGTTTGTGCTAGCGGGGGTCTGATGTGCTCCTGGCCGATGGTCAGTAGGACAAGTCCAATTTACGATCATGGGTGGATTTTTCCAGGAAGGAATATAGCTGAGGGCCAAACAGTGGTGGGCCCAGAAATGGGAGCTTTGCCAATGCTGGTTTTTGGGTGGCTTCTGCCTTCTCGTTATGCAGTCACAAGTGTCTTCTTGCTGGGATGCTGCCCCCTCATAATATCGTAATTGATGTCAGTGATACACTGTACTTGGCATTAACCATTTCCAGGAATGAATCAAGGTGACTATAACTGTCATGCAAACATCACTGCCATCTCCCCTTTGACCTGGACAGACCACACTATCGTGTCCTTTGCCCTACCCACCTCCAGACCTCTTCCCTTCTCTATCCCCATCATCCCTCCCACACTCACCAGAAGCAAAAAGAACATCAGAGCCGAGAAGCTCATCCCTGCCATCCTCCCCACTCTTAACTCCCTACCAGACAATGCTGACCCAGGCACGATGGTTAACGAATATAATAAAATCATGGCAACCTCGCTACACATAATTGTACCACTTAAACTGAGACCCAGCAAACCCAAAACCCACTTGAACAAATGGTTCACCCCATACCTTAAGGAACTAAGACAAAAAAATTACTCTTGAGACCACCTGGCGTCTAGTACCTTTGGTAGCCAACAAAACCAATCTTACCCAGATCTCCACCCTCTACAAAAAAGACATTAGGCTGGCTAAAAAATAATCCTACAACACCCAGATATCCCAAGCCAACTCTAGCATGAACAAGCTTTTCACTATCCTCAAAGAGATAGATACTCCTATTTCCACACCCGAGACGTGCACTAAAGATAAAAACTGGTGCTCTGACATCCAACATGCACTCTCTAACAAAATGTCGACTCTCCAAAGCAAAATATCCCTAAAAAAAGCCTCCCTGAACCCATGCTGCAAATCCCCATACACTCACCCACCCACACAGCCCAACACCAAAACACCCACCTCCCCCAGCCATCACCCTGATCGCTTCAAATTCTCTAAAACCTCTATCCTCAAGGTCGAAAGAATTATACTCTCACTGAACCCTCCAACTGCCAGGGTGACCCCTGCCCTGCCCAGCTTATCAAGGATGCAGCAAGGGACCTAGCCCCTTTTATCTCCAAGCTCATCAATGCTTCATTTGCCTGCGGTATCATTCTCGCTAACCTAAAAGAATCTTGGGTGCTTCCCCTTCTAAAAAAACAAACACTTGACCCGTCAATCCCCTCCAATTACTGGTCCATCACAATTGTACCCTTTCTACTAAAAATCCTTGACAAGATCACCTACACACAAATCCAGAAATACCTGGAATTACACCACCTACGTCAATCTGGTTTTCGCCCTCAGCACGGCACAGAGACTGCCCTCATTGACTTAAAGACCCAAGTAGATGCATTAAGAGATAAAGGGAAAATGGACCTCCTCCTCCTTCTCAACCTATCGGCAGCATTCGACCTGGTCGACCACAAGGTCCTCTGCAGCCACTTAGACACAGCTGCCCATTTCTCCACGGAGGCCATAGCATGGATTGAGTTCTTCCTCAGTGAGAAAACCACACAAGTATTCTCGCTCTCAGCAGCTGCAGACCCGATCCCCATCACATGTGGCATCGCCCAGGGACCCTGTGTCTCCCCAACGCTATACAACATATTCACCAAGCCCCTTTTCGATGATCTGGATAACCTCAGTCTCACCTACACTAACTATGCAGATGATACCCAGATTCTCCTCCCACTTTCAGGGGATTATGACAAGGATTTGGCCTTGTTGTATAGGGTGTATCTCATCATTCAGGCATGGATGGCTAATCACGGTCTATGCCTGAATGATGACAAAACAGAGCTCATCATCCTGGGCCCCTCCGCCAACTTCAAAAAACTTGGGAATGAATACTCCTCCTTAACAATTGACAGCAACCTCATTAGAGTGGCCAGTGAGGTAAAAACCCTTGGTTTCTATCTTGACTCAATCCTCTCCTTATCCAAACAAGTCAACTTGCTGGCCTCCACCACCAGCTATACCTGTAAACTCATCAGAACTGGCAAGCCTTTCCTCTCAAATAGCAGCTGCATCACCCTGGCCAGAGCCCTCATCCTTTCCAGGCTTGACTATTGCAACGCCCTTTATATAGGCTCGAATTAAGCTATAGTCAGGTAGATCCAAATACTTCAAAACAACGCCCTAAGAGCAGCACTCAGAGTAGCCAAGAGAGATCACATCTCTGAGATTAGGAGGTAAAACAACTAGCTCTCGACCAATGATAAAATCAAATTAAAAACCGCATCCCTCACACACAAAGCCCTGAACAACGCTGCGTCCAGCTATCTGGTTGAGAAATTCCACAGAAGGACCTCCACCAGGCCCACCAGACTAGCCCACTGCAAATCCCTCCTCGTCCCTAGATTCAAACTTTCTAAGGTAGGTGGAAACAGCTTCCCCACCAAAGGGGCCCAACTTTGGAATTCCCTGCCCACTGCCATCCGCGAAGATCAGCCTTATGATCACTTCAGACCCAAACATCCGATATTTAACCCCACCTGTGTGTCCGCCTGACTCGAACACCCACCAATGATCCATAACGTAATGTAAAACCTCTATCTCCTTTGCTACCTTATGTTTATTATATGCATGCATGTAGCTGTATTGCTAACATTTTATCTGTAGCAACTAAGCCTAGAACTTGCCTGTAACTGTAGAGCCCCGATACACCCGGGTCTGGAGCGTGTTACAAATAAATAAACAAACAAATAAACAAACAAACAAACAAGGTCTGTTCCCTCCTCATAAGCAGAATATATATAATTCCTGAAAGTTTAATATGAGGGATTGGGCTGCAGACCCCCAATAGGCTCCAACACTAATGATCAGGTTCATCTTGGTATTCATTCTCTTGTGAGTCCCATCAGCCTTTTTATTACTTGTGTCATCAACCCATCAATGTTTTGTATCACCCAGATCTGCTGCCAGGCCTCATTCGGTTTGAAGTTATGTTGGCCTATTAGATCTCCTAACTGGTACCTGCCATCATAGTGCGCCACTGGGTAGAACTTTAAAAGATACTCAGGGAAAGATGGACATTCTGTGTCATTCCATTCTTTCTTCAGGGTGTTTACTATATCCTCATGGATACCCAATGTGGGTAAACGTTTAAACTGTCTGAACAGCTTCTTCGCTGGCAGGGGAGGAGCTTCAGGAAAGTCCAGGTTCTGTCTAATATGTTCTAGAACTAGAGTTGCTGCGAGTGACAGTTCTGAAGTATCCCTTGCCTGCAGAGTCTGCTTTCCCTGTCTTCATCGGAGGTGGAGCTATCCCTCAACTACTCTATAACTACCTCTATAGTCCGCTGAGCGGACGCGGAGTGGTGGCGAGTGGCAGTCCTGCAGTCATGGCAGGTGAGGCTGCAAGGACTGTCATCTCCCCAACCTCTCCATTTACTGACTTGGAAGTAAAACGCTGGATGCGCAGTTCGCGCCCTCCCTCTATTTTGGAAGAACTGACAATCGCCAAACATAATCAAGTCCACTGTTTCTACATAGCTTGTAGTTCAAATGGAAAAACAGGAAAAACTGACAAGCCGGCAACGACACTGCTCAACTATAAACAGCAACGTAGGAAAGCTGCCGTTCTTACGGCCCCTTCAGCGTTCTCGACGGAAGAAAAACAACGAGAAACGATGCCGGAGCCAGAAACAGGAGTTTCTGCAACATCAACCACAGAGGACTTGCATCTTGAAGTCCAACTCACTGGGAGCTTTGTGGACCCTGTGAACACTGTCCCTCTGGCGCACTCACCTATTGGTCCCGGAGGGGATACTAGGTCCGTGCCGCCCAGGGGAGAGGATCCAGGCCCGCGAGGCAGTACGTCGTTGTCATCCAAAGCCTCTGACACAGCCTCAAAAACCGGCAAAAACCGAAGTCAGCCGCACAAGGAAGGTCCAGAAACTGCCGAGTCCGGAGCGGTCGAACCCTGCAATCGCGTCGCAGTTGTAGCCATCATACACTGCGACGCTGCCGCTGGAAAAGGAAACCCCGCCCTGCAGGGGCGTGGCCTACCGTCATCTGCATCGGCATCGAGGACTCTCCTCGAGTCTCTCCACCAGGATGGGGAACTCGTTTGCAACGACCGGGAAAATCCAGGAACTGCTCAAACAAGGGCAGAAAAGCTGTGCACTACTTCAACGCCGGCCAGGTTAAAACAAAGTAAACGCCCCAGACATTCACCGGCAGCCCATAAAACAACAGAAATTAAACGCCTTAAAGGCGGTAAAAAAGACAACAAAAAGAGAAGGCTGCTTTTAAATAAGGGCATAGTCATAAAGATAAATAACAACAACGGCCTGACAGCCTATTCGAAAAGGTCAGGAAAGGAAATGCAAAACACTGCCTCACAAAACCTGCTCACCAGGTTTTTCAACCCAAACATTTCTCAATACTCTCATTGTACACCAGAGCTTACGGACACAGAAATTTGGAAGCACTAGAGGAAAACCCCCCACCGTCAAAATATAGGAAGACTGTTCACCTGACACACCACCCACAAACGTTGGCGATTCTAGCTACTGCTATTTTACATCAAAAGGAGGTGCCACATTCCAACACCTCAGAGGATATCCCATCTCCGTTCAACCAGAAATTTCAGCCCCAGATGGTGAAGGGGAGAGAGCTCCAAACAAACCCCCCCGTACAATCAAAAGCACCACCCGGGGCAATTCCCAGCATAAGCGATGACAAGGAGCGTGACGTTGGCCTACCAACCAATACAAACGAAACAGTCAAGAACTCTCCACCGGTGACCACAAAAGAGCAAGTCTTAACAATTCCCAGATCAGAAGATTTCCAACCTGATCCACAAATTTCTTGGTCAGGCTCCGGACCTCCTCCAGACCAGGAAAAGTATGAGTCTACTCCGACGGCGGATTTGGCCCAACCTATAACGCCAAATAACGCCTCCACATTGGACAAAGAAAATTTTAGAAGTACTGGTCGTGAGACGGAAAGCCCAGAATCAACTTCTACTGTACCAGCTAAGTCCTCTCACAGAAGATGCTCTCTCGACCATCCCCCACAAGATATTATCATAAATCTTACAAGACGGCCTCTACTGTTTTTTCGCCACAAAGAAGTCCTAGCAACCAAGTCAAATCACCTTCAAAAGTTCCATCAGGGAAAAAAACTGAAATATTTTCCATCATGTCTGCAATTTCAATAGGCCTCACCCCATTCACCAAACTTTACGAATCTTTAAATGAGACTCTTAAGGACCACACTTCAATTCAAGCGATGATGTACACTAAAATCATCTTCCTGGAGGGTTACGTGAGGGCCCACGAAGAGCGCCTGAAACAAGCCAAAGACCAAAACCATTACTTTACTCCATCTCAACACAAATCGAGAAAGGAAAATCCATCACTTGCCGACTCACTGCATAATAAAACCACGAGAGAGGTGGGAGAACAAATCTCCTTGCTCATAGATTTGACAGTGCAAACTACCACCAGAAACTGTCAAACCAAAACCGACACAACCCAATCAAATTCAATAACAAAACCCAGAGGCCAAGATGAGAGAAAGGAAGTTGTGCTGGTAGTGGACGTCACCTTCCCCCCAGACACAGGAAACCCCTTCCAGAGCCAAAGCACTGAACAAGCCTTTAAGATCTTCACCAAAAAGAAAACAGATAAGGATCAAAGCAAAAGGAGCGATTTCCAACCTTCCAACCCCAAGAAACAACAGGAATCCTCAACTAAATCCAGAACTAAACTGAACAGAGTCGACCCAGAGTGTGCTAGAGTGGAGACTAGATCCTCGTCAACCCAGAGTACTACCACCCCCCAGAATACAGCAACTCACTCTCCCAAAACGACTGAAGACTTCATGACCCAGGAATCTTTGATGAACATTAGCCTGCACTTAGAGGAATGCCACCCATCAGACCCCATCGTGGAAATAGGTGAAACGCAAGGAAAAACAGAAATCCTAGTGGGCCATCATTTCAGCTTAGACGCCACCCTAGAAGACGTGCGCTTAAACCAACTTGCACCCTTCCTCACATTAGAAGAACGTTGTAACAAAACAATTCAAAACTCAAGGAAACTGGAACCGAAAGCAACGGAACATCAGCCAACAACTCAACAAAAAAAAAAAAAACAACGTCCAGCTCTTATAAGGTGAGGGACACTAGACCAAGGTTTGGCTCACAAAGACATCACTCTCGGAGCTATGAAGTCTCGAAAGAGGAACAGCCACAAGAAAAAATGTCTCGCGAAGAAAAACCCGAACAAAGTAACCGAAAACAAGAAACTAAGGTTCTGCGTTACAGATCCAAAACAGAAAAATACAATAAGACCTCCAAAGCCCCACAAGAACGACTGTGGGTCCTCAAACTGGAACAAATTCCAGGAAACCACGACGACGTGATTTTGAATAGAAGCTCAGTACTAATACTATTCAACCATGTGCCCAAGCTGAGGACAATTAAAACGGATGACCTAAAGATTGTTGATCCAAGCCACAGGAAAGGTAAGGCGCAAACATATCTTCATATTTCTTCAACAACGATTAAAGATCTACTAAGAAGAGAAGCAAAAAATCTACTGAAGATGGGATACGACCTCACAGAGTCAACAAACAGTAGAGATCATCGCGCACTAAGCCCCTCACCCCGAGGGGAAACGGAAAATCCCAAAGTGACTATTCAAAAACTAAATCAATTACTCAAACTTTCCAAAGAAATGGAGAACGTTCGATTCCCAGAATAGAGCAGAGTGAGAACAGCGACACTACAACCCACGCTTTACCCGGTTCAAAGGGGCAAGTCAAACCTATCTCGAAGTACGACGCAACAGGACCAAAAATGGACCTGAATACTCGAATGTCCACCACAAACACTCCATCTTGGGAAAACTTGCGAAAAACATTCAGCCAATCGGTACGAACCTTCAACGTCGGACAAAACAGGAACCTTATCCAAGTCTACAGCAACGAGTCTATGGGCTTGGCTTCCAAAATTCCAATAGCAACTCAAGTACTTGGACAACAGACACATAGACCACCAGTCAACAGACGTGGACAGACATGAAATCCGTCTATGTTCTTGGAACACGAGGGGTTTCTACCACTTGACCAACCCAGGCGAAATCCATCTAGGGGACTATGATATACTATGTTTACAAGAAACGTGGCTAACAAAACTACCAACTCTAGATGGCTACGAAATTGTCTTGGTGCCAGCTCTAATAAGCACGAAAGGCCGGCCATCCTCTGTCCTTTTGACAGCCATCTGCATGGGGCACGGCTTTCAACTGGAAAAAGTCTTAAGAGCCAACCAACACCTTCTAGTAGTTCTTCTAAAGTGGTCCCAACAAAGCAATCACGACAAGAAAGATCAAAATACATCTTTAGCCATTTTAAACTGGAATCCAGCAAAAACAGAAGCGATTGCTTTTCTTAGAGAAATGGAATTAGAAATTGAGGGGATTCTGACAGTCCACCTAGTGACGCATATACTAATTTGCGGTGATTTAAATGCTGCATGTCCCCAGCAAAAACTGAAAAAAGCTATAACCCCAGCCGTTTTTAGACGAAGACAGTGGCTCGACCTCATGAAATCTAGACAGTTCCAGAATTTAGACATGGTCTTTCCAGACAAGTCACGTCCACCGACATGGTCAAATGGAGTCTCCGAGTCATCAATTGACCACATATTCGTATCACGCCCTTTCTTGGACCTGATCTTAGACTTCATGGTGAAACAAACAACGGCAAGTGACCACAACCCTCTAATTACAGCGTGGCAAAGCAGTGGAATCGTTGAAGCATCAGGTGGAACTAAATCCTCAGGGAAACAGATTACGCCTTTCAACGAAAGATATTAAAGAACTATCTAACAAGTACAGTAAGGCCAAAACAAGTAACCTGGAGTTTTGAGACCGATTACGGCCACTTGCTCACAACATATACGAGATCTCTCCCCTTAGCGTTAAAGCACTCGTATGACATACAGCTTGTAAGAGGATTCAATTCAACACTACAGCTAAGTCAACGCCTAGTCTAGAATACTGAATGAAAACCCTTATTGATATATATTTATGTCCAGTTCATGCGTTCTGGATGACTACCCCTATATAACACCCCTCTCTTGGAATCCCCCTGACCCCACTGAGCCAAGAAGTAGTTCTGTTTTGCAAGTTAAGAGGTTTATTTGATAATTTAAACAATAGATATATATATCACACTTTATAATAATTAATAATTGGATATCACACTTAATCTGAGCAGTAACCAATAATGGATAGTCTGGCACTAGCACACTTGTGAATAGGAACAGAAGAATAAGGTGGTAGAGAATACTTTATATAAGTTCAGATGGATGTAATGTTGAATGAAAAATGCAATACAGAAAATACTCAATATGATTTCAAAAAAACAATGTAATCACTTTTCTCTGGCAATTCACCCCCCCCTTTTATGTAATGCAAGGAAATGGAAGGAAAGCACACAGTTCTCAGAAATGCAATCAAATGTAATTCAGTTCACCCCAGCAAGCTTAGACTACAGAAGTTTGAAACACAGGCCCAAAATGCTTTTATATGTGCTGGCAATGAAGTGAAAAATATGCTAAAATGCTTTTAATTCCCTCTAGAGGTTCAGGGTGAGTGGTGTCAAGTTAATATTAGTCCAGGCTCACTCTAGCAATGATTCAGGGATGGTTCTTAAGAGGCAAACAAATTTTTAGCAAGGAACGCAAGGAAGCTGCTGTTTTCACACGTGGAGAAATGTGCAAATCGTGGCAAATTCACGAGTGCGTTTTTCGCGATTGCGGCAAAAATATCGGGAGTAGGAATGCACTTCTAGGTTCGTTGGAAAGCCAAGATTCCCAGCTGTCAGAGGAAAGTTACTGCAAGTCTCTAAGACAAACGGTCACGGAGATATGAGCGATATGGTAAAGGTCGTTTTTCAGATTTGAAATTTTAAAGTTCAAAAAGACAAGTGACAGCTAGCAACTAGAAAATGACAGGTGACAGCTTTGCAAATGACAGGTGACAGTTAGGAGGCAGTTCTACTTAGATTAAAATAGATTGAATTATATTATTTTAACTAAGAGATTGGTTCTACACAGTTCTGCTAGGTACTCACAATATATTTTTGAAATAAATGGGCCTCGCCACTGATCTGGTCAGGTTTTAGACTGGACTCTGGTCTGGTCTCGGCACTTCACAGTGGTCTGGGTCAGCTCTCTGGTTCTGCTAACAGTGGTCTGGGTCAGCTCTGCTCTCTCTGGGTACAGCACTGCTTCTGGATCTTTCTGCACAGCTTTCTCTGGAGATTGATGGATTTGAAGTCTGGATCTCTGGATGTGGTATGGTCCGGCAGCATGCTCCGCAGCAAATGGAATTGAATCTCCCTATCTGTCCTGACTGCCTGCTTTTATGTGTTTTGAAAATGGGTGTGTGTGCAGCATCACTAGGCTCTACCCCTCTCCACTTGTCATTGGCCACTTCATCCTCTTCCCCTTGATTGGGGGAATGAAATGGAGTGTCATCATGATGAGGTCTGTTTATGGTACAGAGAACCCACCCCTGTCAAATTACACACAATCTATATTTTGACCCAAAAGACATATTTGCACAGGTACACATTTGTTTAAAATTACATGCACCCATCACATATCACAGGAGGTATACCCTGTCCAAATCTGCTCTTCCTGGGAGCTTGCATTCAGAAATGGCGACATTTGCACTTTTTAACTGGTTTCGCAATATCGGACATTACCCCAAATTTACACACATGTGCGCAAGGAGTATGGACATTAATTGATGAAGTGTCAGATTTTTCACATGCAGACATTTTAAGTAATACCCTCTTAACTGCTAGTTTGCCCCCAGATCATGCCACCGGTTCTAAAAACCTCTTAAAATGTGGGCAGAAAAATTACAAGAATTATGGTATCATTTAAATAATTTTCACAAGTCTGCTCTATGAATGATCCATCTTTTTAGAGTTATGTTCTGGCCCCAAAGGGGTGTGTTTTCCCCCAGCACAAGGTTGAATTTCTGGTTTTTCCAGTTCTGCCAAGCCAGCTTGCTCTCACAGGCAGTGCTCCTCCCCTTTCCTTCAGGAGGAAACCCCTTTTACGGCCCCCGTAATAAAACATTTGCCTGAGTCAGGACAGGGCTTTGTTCAATTTCCTGCAGAGCCCAGGTAATTCAATCAGAGAAGTGTGGGAGCAGCAAAAGGGCAGCTAGGCCTGGGAACACAGCTGTTGTGCAAGTCTCAACTCCTGTCGGGGGTAGCTGGTGGGCAGAATTCAGTTCCTTAAGCCAGGCCCCAGCTAATGTCACTTTTAGTTACCCAGTTTTCTGCATTCAAATAAAATTAACCATTTTTACATATGCAGCTAGAATGCTGATTCTAAGTTTAAAACTATGACATTTAAACAATTGCAACCTATGTGACACTCAAAAGTAGGTCACTCATTTCTTTTAAACATTTAGATTTTTAGTGTCTTTCAGTCCAAATTTACTTAAACTGCTGAAATCCACAGCTCAGCCAGTCTTGTTATAAACCTTCAAGTCACTTCAGAATATAACTTTACATTGTATCCACCCCTCAGTAAGTCTTTCTTTGGCATGCTTTGGGTTCATTTATTCAGTTTTACACAAAAAAACAGTCTGGTGTTGTTTTAAAACGCCGGCTTTCTGATAGTGGTGAGTACTGGTAATGCACCCATTTTTTGGATTTAAGAAAATGAATTCCCCAAAATTCTAGGTTGCTTTTGGCAATCAGCATTCCCATTCCCAATGGTTTCAGACTACGGTGTGGGTAGTCCAATGGTGGTTTTAGGCAGTGTCCTTCTGTGCCCATAACATCGGCAAAAATGGGTGGCAGCCTATTCTTCATGCCTTTCCCTGTGCATTTTCTGGGAAGCTCTGGCCATCATGATGTTTTCCATGTCAGTACTGCACAGTTTTGAGGTAGGGCTTGGATGCATGGATAAAAACATCCCACAAGCCCCCCTCTTACGATGGCCATTCTGTTTCACTGATGGGACTCGCAAGACCTGGGATGTTTCCTCATCTTCTTCCAATAGATGGCACAGTTCAGCATCTTTTCCTCCATCTGGTCGGATCGATCGGTTCTCCTCGCTGGTCCTGATGGGAATATTGGGCGGTACCCCGGGCCCCTCGCGTTTCTGCTCCCAGTCTCCGGATCATCCTCCTTGGCCAGTCTACAGGTTTTCTTTCTCCTATGACGACAAAGGAAGAGCGGCAATACCTATTCATAGACACTTTTCCCCCACCATTGATATAGTGGGGTGGCATATAAATTTATAGTCAAAACATATGAACATGCATATTTCTTTTTGCATTCAAAAATGAAAACACCCACATTGAGAAACCAGAATTCGATAGGCGATATGTAGGATCTTTTAAGTTAGAACTGAATTAATCTGAGACAGTACCCTCTAGGATTCCAGAGGATTCCTCCAGTTGTTGCAGAGTGTGCCTGGGATGGCAACACTTCAACTGGTTAATGTGGACCCACTTGTCTTCCCCCTCTGCCAAACCGCCTTTGGGGATGCGGATCTTGTAGGCCACAGGGGAGATTTTGTCTATAATCTCAAAGGGTCCCTTCCATGTAGGCAAAAATTTCGCTGTTTTGCCTGGTTTCTTTGAAAGTTGTATAGATAGACCCGGTCTCCCTCCTGATATTCCTTCCTGGAAGTCTTCAGGTCATAGTGGGTCTTCATGCTATCAGCTGATCTTTCTAGATTCCGCTGAGCATAAGCAAAAGCATGTTGAAGGTGTTTCCTTAAATTCTCCACATACTCATGAGTTGTGGAGGCATTTATCAGTGTCTGCTCTTGGGTCCTGTAGAGCAAATGCTGATGAAGCACCATCTTGCGTCCAGTCATCAACTCGAATGGTGACATTTTGGTTGCAGATGAAGGGGTAGATCTGATAGCCATTAGGACCAGAGGTAATCGGATATCCCAACTTGGCCCAGAATCTGCCACAAACTTCTTTAATATGCTCACAATGGTTCGGTTATATCTCTCTACTGCCCCAGAAGAAGCTGGCCTGTAAGCAATATGCAACTTCCTTTTGACCCCCAGTACCTCCCACATCTTTGTCATTACTTCACTGGTGAAGTGGCTACCCCTGTCTGACTCAATCCTTTGAGGTAGACCAAAACGGGAAAAGATGTGGTTAATCATCAGGGCAGCTGCGGTTTCTGCCTTGCAATTTGGGGCTCGGAGACATTCCACCCACTTGGTAAACAAGCATGTCACAGTCAACATGTACTTATTCCCCCTAGCAGAGCGAATCACGGGGCCTACAAAGTCGATTAGTAAATCTGACCATGGCAGTGTCATCCCCCTCTTTTGGAGAGGCGCACGGTGCGTGAGGGATGATGGCTGAAATTGTGCACACACAAGACACCCCTTCAAGTATTGGTCAAGGTCCTGCCCCATGTGTGGCCAGTATGCAACCTCTCTTAAGATTTCCAATGTTGTGTGAAACCCCCTATGACCGGCGGTGGCCGCATCATGGGCGTGACTTAACATCAGGTTTCGGAATGAGGTAGGAACCACCCACTGATCGTGGCCAGCTTTGGATTTCCTTACCAACAAACCGTCTTGGATCTGGAACATTTTTGGACATTTCATCAACACTCTTAGGTCCTCTTTCCCAGTGTAATCGGTATCCGTCAGGGGAAAGTTCTCAGGGTCCTCAAGGTGCTGGTAAAATTTACCAATTATTGGATCCCCCTTCTGAGCTGCAATCAAATCAGCATCAGGGGTCTCCTTACTCCATTGTGCAATTGAAAGGTCGTTGTGAGCATTTGTCTGGGACCTAGTAATAGCAGTGACCTGGATTTCCCCCAACAGGGACTCAATCTCAATTAGATCCCCTTGGATGGCCCCGGTTTTGGCCAGCTGATCAGCTAAGTCATTTCCATTTTTGTCTGGTCCCTCTACTTTGGAATGACCCTTGATCTTTTTCCAATGGATGGTCATCTCATTCGAGGTGACCAGATCGTCAATGTTTTGGATCAACTTCCCATGTTTCAAGGGTTTGTTATTAGCACATAACATGCCTCTGGTTTTCCAATTAACCAGGTGCTCCACGAACCCGTTCAGTACATAATCCGAATCTGTGATTATGACCAGTTCGTGGAGTTGATGCTGGACAGCAGTGTGGATGGCCTGATGCACAGCCATCAATTCTGCCACCTGACTACTTCGGGGACCAATTTTGTATCCAGCGGAGGGTTCTGGGGACTCATTCACCCATGCATTCCCTACGCCGGCCACCAGTTCTTTCTCCCCGTCGTTGTCAACATGGTAAGAGCATCCATCCACATAGACAGTGGGCATTCCCTCACACTTGTCCTCTTCAAAGACTTTGTGTGGGGAATTAAGGTATGCCTCCATGTTGTCCTTGATTTTTAGACTTTCGTCCTCGAGACAGTTTTCTCTGGCACAATCATGCAAGTCAGCCAGACCTTGCGCGAGGGGACTCTTCTTGTTTTGGCCATATCTGACCTCCACAGGAAAGCCTTGCATTGACAGAATCGAGGAAGTAATTCGGGAATTACTCACATTTCCGGCCCGGATTCTGTCACTTTGGAGATATTGCAGAGGCTGGTGTGGAGTCTCTCTTATGATGTGTTCCCCCTGGATAAACGGGCGGTAATTCTTCAATGCCCACACCGTTGCCAGGAGTGCCTTCTCACAATCGTTGAATTTTTCCTCCACAGAGGATAAAGTTTTGCTCGCATAGGAGATTACTTTATTGACCTTGTCATGCTTTTGGTATAATACTGCCGTCAAGCACGTATTAGAGAACCCCGTCTCCAGGAAGAACTCCTTGTTTCTGACAGGGTAAGCTAGGCAGGGCGCTTGTGAGAGGCTTCTTTTGAGTTGTTTTACCGCCTCGGCTTGTTCTGGACCCCATTCCCACTTGACCCCCCCCTTCAGGAGATGCATCAGGGGTCTGGTGATCTCTGCGTAGCCCTCAATGAACTTTCTGCTGTAATTAGTCAGTCCAAGGAGGCTCCTTAGTTCCCGCAGAGTTGTGGGGTCTTTCAGTTTCTGAAGCGCTTCCACTTTCTTTTCCTGGGGACAGAGATCCTGAGGAGTAATCTCATGCCCCAAGAAATTAACACGGGTTCTACACCACTGTGCTTACTGAAAGGAAAGTTTTGCTCCGGCGGCCCTCAACTGTGTCAGAACATAACGGATCTCCGCTATGTGTTCCTCCACAGATGAACTTTTGATGAGGACATCATCTACATAAGCCAGGTTACCCCTCGCACCCAGGTCGGGCATGGCCTTATGTAGGAAAATATTGAACTCATTACCGGAGTTAAGGTATCCGAAGGGAGTCCGGGTCCATGTGTACTGCTGGCCCCCAAAGGTAAAAGCCAGCTTGGATTGGTCCTCCCCACTGACAGGCACAGTCCAGTATCCATTGGTCAGGTCTATTGTAGTGAATACCTGTGACCCCTGGATCTGGGCCAGCCCTTGGTCAATGTAGGGCAGAGGCCATCGGGAAGTATGGACCCGTTTGTTGAGCTCCCTGAGGTCGGCGCAGAGTCTCCACTGGCCGTTTGGCTTCAATATTCCCAGCATCGGATTATTGAAGGTGCTGTGGACTGGACGGATTATTCCCCGGGACTCAAGGTTCTTAATTATTTCAGTAAGGGACTCCATTGATGCGAGAGGCAAGCGATATTGCTTCACAAACACTGGAGTCATGCCAGGGTCCGTGGGGATTGTTGTTGTGTGGATGTCGGTGCGGCCACAGTCATATGAGTCTACCGTCCAAGAAAACTTGTTTCAACTTTTGCTTTTGTTCCAGAGTCACACAGGCATCAGCTAGGTTGACTCTCTCTTCCACCATCTGCCTGAAGCCTGGAAAGGCTTCTGGTTCGGCTATTTCAGCGGCCTCCTCCAGCTGGGTGGAGAAGTCCCTGGTCAGAGTGCTGATTTGGACTGGAGGCTTCAGGTGGGAAAGGCAGCCCTCATGGACCTGGAAAATCACCTCATCCCTCCTGAAGTCACAAGTCACATCTTCCTTACCATAAGGGCAAGAAGTGTACACGAGGAAGTTCCCCCCATGCCGGGTAAAAATCCTGTCTGGTGTTGTATTGTCATCACTGTCACTGTCAAAGCAGTCCTTGGGGATTGGCCCTAACAGTTCATTACCTAAATCTATGGAAAAATGTCGGTCATCAACCGCCATTCCAATAATGGTGCCTGCGGCTAGAGTAATACTCTTTAAGTCGCTGTTATCCACCTCTATTAGAATGGTGTCATGTTCTATGTTGACTAATGGAGTTGGGTTTACCCCCAACCCTTGCTGTTGGAGAGAAGCGTTTAGATGTATGTAAGCATCAGGGTTTTGCAGATATTGTCCTCTTTTAACTTTCACTTCCAGGGAGAATTGTCGGGTCCTTTCTGGGATGGTGACTTCCTCTTTGATCTGAATTTCAACTGCATAAGGTAGCAATTGAGCTGACCTAAATGCTTTTTCTGGATCATCAAAGCCCATGGGATTATCCGCTAATCGGGACCAAGCTTTGAAGTTTATTAGGTCCAAACTAATGGCAAAGCGATTGAGAATGTCACTGTCTAAGTAAAAGGCGGCAGTGATGTCTCGCACAACCCAACAATTATGGACTATGCTCTTGTTGCCTATGGAGATTTTGAGCATACACCTGCTTGGCAGGAGCTGTTTGGAATTAGGTGCTTCTAGGTCCGTTTCCCATTTGTCTATCAGTTTGAATGTGGGAATGGCTGGATCTTTTGGGAGTTGGCGGAACATGGCTTCGCTGATGAAGCTCTTACCGTTGTTCACACACACTCGAGCAAGAACAGAGTCCTTCCCATCATTTAATTGGACAGGGATGAACAACTGGTCTCCAATTTGCTGAATATCAGCCAGGCTCTGAGCTGATTTCACATCTTTCTGGACTATAGGAGTGGGAGTTTCTGATTGTGGATTAGTATAGAATCTGAGAGTGTTTCCTTCCAGCGTGGAGTACCACTTTAGACTGGAAGGAAGGTTGATTTTCAGAAATAGAGAGGACCCTCCATCACCAGTCTGTTGTCCTACTGCTATTACTGTCACGTCTGGAATTTGGTTGTTCTGGAAGTGAAATTCTACTTGGTCAGATTTTTGTTCAACCATGTGGCAGGTGCCGTTTAAACTAACATGGTTGACACTCTATTAAGGGTGACAACCTCCTCAGGAGGTCATTCCCCAGTAAACAAGGGGTGCCCTCTGGAGTCACAACTATGACCGGGTGTTTCAACTTGTGTCGCCCAATTTTAATGTCCAAGACTGCAGTCCCCTCAACGGGAATTTCCTTCCCGTCAAAGTTCTGCAGTTGCCCAGGAAGAGAGGTGAGAGGAATTTGGTAATTCTCTCCCCTTCCTGCATTCAGTTCGTCAAAGGCCCTTCTGGACAGAAGGGTAGCTTGAGATCCAGTGTCCACCAGTGTCAAAATTGTACCCTGCCCCTGTACTTGTACCGGGGCATAATATCTTCCCTACTTCTCCTCAAGGGGGCACAGATAATGCACATTTTTGGACAACTGGTGGGCTAATTTTCTGATTTTGGACATTGCTAGCGAAGAGATTTGGTCAGAATTCTGTGGAGAGCCTTGGGAATCTGAAAGAAAAAGTTGGCAACTGGAGATCAGAGCCATTGTGGGTTCCCCTGGCTCCGGTTCTGGGCCGCCCCCCCTTTTTGGAGGCAGTCATCAGGATGGGTTTGAACCAGGGGATTTTCTTGCTGTTGGTTCTGGGATGAGATGGTGGGCGGCGGTAGCTCAGTCTCCCCATCTCCCCAGTCTGGATTTGCATCCCTAGGGACCCATTTTTCTTTGGGAGGAGTTCCCCCCTCTCCGAAGGAGAAGATCCTTTTCCCAGGATCCTCTGAGGATCCCTCTCCCTCAAATTGGAAGATCTGTACCTCCTCCTCAAACTGAGTCTGTTTGGGTCTTTTGTTTCTCCTACCCCCCCTCTGCTCCTTAGGAGGCAGACTTTCAGGGGCAAGAGATTTTATTTCCGGTTCCTGGGTTTCCAGGGGCTGTTTACAAGTGAGGAAGGAAGCTTCCTCCAAGGCTTTACACCCCCCTTCCCTTTGTGCCTTCTCCCTGGGAACCGGTGAGTTATCGGGGTGCTGCCCCCGTCATTGTTCTGGAGCACCAGGTCCAGAGTTGGGTGCGTTCTGCACCGGCATGCCGATCCGAGGGTTCTGCTGAGCCCTCAGTATGTGACCCAGATCCCGCGCCATGTTTTGAACCTGGCGCTCTAACTGGGAAACCCGCTCAGGCTGATACGGGGCCCCGTTTTCTCCCCTGGGCTGATCCCGGGAAGGGTAGCTATCCCTTCTTTGGTAGTACCCCTGGTTGGGAAGATTTGGATACCCCTCCACCCTTGGCCTCCCCTCTCCCGGATTCGGTTGTCTGGGCTCAGGGAATTGGGGAAAGAAGGGTGGAGGATTTTGGGGCTGGAAGTTGGGTGGATACCTGGGGAAGAAGTTCTGCCCAGGGTTTGGTGAGTTTCTGCCCTCCTGTGAGAAGTTGGGAGGGAAGTTCTCTGGGTTAGGTGCTTGGCTGGATCCCCCCCCCTTGGGCTGGAGGAGTCCACACATAAACCAGGATGGGTCTGTTTCCCTTGTAACGGTGGCTTACATAATCAGGAGAGCGAGGGACCCCATTTGTGGGGCTGCCTCCCTGGCTCCCTGTCTGTGACTGTCCCGAGGACCTTCTGGGCCTAGCATTATTAGGTGCAGGTAGGTTTTTAGGCCCCCCCATCTCCAACTCTAAAACGGGGGTGACCTTTACCTCTGCCACCTTGGCAGCAGCAGGGGTGCTGTTGACTTTGGGGTTTTTGGGCGCATTATTTTTATTTTCTATTGGCTTCTGCACCTCATAGATCCGGGTCGTCTGTTCAATGACCCAGTCTAAAGATCTTTTCTCGTGAAAATCCCTCACGAGCTGGGTCATTTTGTATTTGGGCAAGGCATGGAAAAACGTATTAATAAATTCTCTGCTATCCGTGCGCACCCTTCTTGTGGTCTGTGCAAAAGCACGCTTTAACACCTGCACAAATTCTTGTGGGGCCTGATCCTCCCCACATTGTAAATTGTAGGCTGCCTTGCGAGCCTCTTGAGGATTTCTATGAGTAGAAAAATGTTTCAAGATGGCCGCCTTATAGGTGGAACATCTTAAATGATTTTGGTCCTCCAGCCCCGCAAAGAAACTGGAGTATTCCGGGGAGAAGGTCCACTTTACATACTGAATACAGCTTTGGCTGTCATTCAAATGGAAAGTCTCCATCATTTGCTCAAACAACTCTAAGTGCTCTCAAACAGAATACTTGGCGTTCTTATGATAAGGCGTGATAACGCTCCTGATTGCCTTAATCTGCTTTAAGGGGTCCTTAAGCAAGGCCCTTTTTGTCTTATTGGCCCTTTTGGTCCGGGTAACCCTGGTCCATTCATCTTCTGACTCAGAGGCACTGCTCCCAGAGGTTCCCGTCTGTTCTTCCAGGTTTTCCCGGATTCTGCGAGCCTGGGAATGGCTGGCAGAATGTGGGGACCTGGCCTCCTGTGTCCTATACCGCTCAGAGGAGTATTCAGATCCCTCCTTGCTGCCAGGATTTGATGGGTACCCCCCCCCCACTGACCTACTTTGGCAGAGGTTTTCAGGATGCCCTTAATGGGCCTACTCTCCTGGGGTTCCCCATCAAATTGCACTGTGCTTGGGTGCCCATACCCGGATGCCCGCCCCTCCATTCCTGGGTGGTACTGGCCTATGAGCCCCATGCTTCTGGCTGGATAGTAATCTGCCATCCCTGTGGCCCTGTGCTCATGTGCGCCAGGGGACATGGGGGTGGCAGAGTCCAGGGACTGAGAGAGATAAAGGCCTCTGGTACTAGGGCTCCTGGGGTTACGCTCAGGAGTTTCTCTTTCCCAGCGAACCTCATCTCTATCCGCCCCTGCTCCCTGTTGCAATGCAAGAGCCTGCGCCTTCAGTTCCTCAGTTAAGGCCTTACTAGACTCTATCAGTCTCTCCTGCATCGCCACCTGTTGTTGGAGTCTATCATTGTGCTGGCAGAGAGCCTCATTCTCTCTCTGTGCCTCCTCATTGGTCCTGGAGCACTGGGCCAGTCTTTGCTGCAGGAGGGTTACCTCCTGAGCTGTGTCCCTATTGGCCTGCTCCTTTCTTGCCAGAGCATCCTCCACCTTCCTGGTGTGCACTAACAAGTTATGGTGTTCTTTTTGGAGGTCACCCAGTCCCTGGAGGGCCAGGTGATTTTCTTCCATTTTCCTTTTTAAGTGGCAGACTTCCTGGCCTAAGGTATCCCTTTCCTGACTAAGAGCCTGCATCTGTGCCGCCAGGTCGTCCCTTTGCCTTTGGAAGGCACCAGCTTTCTGGCGCTCCTGGTCAAACTCTGCCTGGGTATCCAGGTCTTTCAAAATCAGTTTATTGCTCTCTGCCTTCTCCCTATCTAGGTGGCTTTGCAGGGTGACTACCTGCTCAGCACATGCCCTATTAAAGTCTAACTGTTGCTCCAACTTTTTCTGGCTCTGCAGTAGGGAGTCCAAACCTTCTTGGTACTCCTTCTGCAAGGCCAGAAACCTGGTATCCTGGTCCGCCTTTTCCTGTTGCAGCATATCCATGTCCTCCTTTATTTTAGTGATGTACCGTCTGCTGTCATTTTCTGACTCCTGGCTCCTGAGCAGCCTCTGCTCAGAAGAGTCCAGATCAGATTGGGCCTTCTGTAATGCCAGCAGTTGCCTACTCGCCAGATCTTGGCCTTCAGACTCATTTGGCCAGCATGGCTCCCATATGTAAATATAAATATGCCGCTACCCTGGCAATCTTGTGGTGCTCATCCTTGGCCTTCGGGGCCAAATATAGTTCACTCAGGGCCACATATAGGGGAACCTGGTCTCTCCATATATCTGACCCTGTTTCCGTGATCTGGGGTGCGATTGCTTGCAACCAGACCGTCTGGTCCTGATGAGTCCACTCACCTCTCACAAATAACTTATGTAAGAAGTGCTCTCTGGCTATTTTCATGTCTACTAAGGTCGTCATTCTAGAGATTTGATTTCCTTCCTGACTTACAGAAGTTTGTATTTTATTTTTGCAAAACAGACCTTTTCCTTAGAGCGTTCCTTTGAGGAGTGCTTTACAGCGTAACACAGCGTGGTGATCCGAACGGATATGTGTATCTGGTCAGCTGGCACGCTGTATTAATCTGCACAAATGGTAGATCTAACCCAAACGTCCCGCTCGAGCCCCCAATTTGTAAGAGGATTCAATTCAACACTACAGCTAAGTCAACGCCTAGTCTAGAATACTGAATGAAAACCCTTATTGATATATCTTTATGTCCAGTTCATGCGTTCTGGATGACTACCCCTATATAACACCCCTCTCTTGGAATCCCTCTGACCCCACTGAGTCAAGAAGTAGTTCTGTTTTGCAAGTTAAGAGGTTTATTTGATAATTTAAACAATAGATATATATATCACACTTTATAATAATTAATAATTGGATATCACACTTAATCTGAGCAGTAACCAATAATGGATAGTCTGGCACTAGCACACTTGTGAATAGGAACAGAAGAATAAGGTGGTAGAGAATACTTTATATAAGTTCAGATGGATGTAATGTTGAATGAAAAATGCAATACAGAAAATACTCAATATGATTTCAACAAAACAATGTAATCACTTTTCTCTGGCAATTCACCCCCACTTTTATGCAATGCAAGGAAATGGAAGGAAAGCACACAGTTCTCAGAAATGCAATCAAATGTAATTCAGTTCACCCCAGCAAGCTTAGACTACAGAAGTTTGAAACACAGGCCCAAAATGCTTTTATATGTGCTGGCAATGAAGTGAAAAATATGCTAAAATGTTTTTAATTCCCTCTAGAGGTTCAGGGTGAGTGGTGTCAAGTTAATATTAGTCCAGGCTCACTCTAGCAATGATTCAGGGATGGTTCTTAAGAGGCAAACGAATTTTTAGCAAGGAACGCAAGGAAGCTGCTGTTTTCACACGTGGAGAAATTTGCAAATCGTGGCAAATTCGCGAGTGCGTTTTTCGGTTCTAGGTTCGTTGAAAAGCCAAGATTCCCAGCTTTCAGAGGAAAGTTACTGCAAGTCTCTAAGACAAACGGTCACGGAGATATGAGCGATATGGTAAAGGTCGTTTTTCAGATTTGAAATTTTAAAGTTCAAAAAGACAAGTGACAGCTAGCAACTAGAAAATGACAGGTGACAGCTTTGCAAATGACAGGTGACAGTTAGGAGGCAGTTCTACTTAGATTAAAATAGATTGAATTATATTATTTTAACTAAGAGATTGGTTCTGCACAGTTCTGCTAGGTACTCACAATATATTTTTGAAATAAATGGGCCTCGCCACGGATCTGGTCAGGTTTTAGACTGGACTCTGGTCTGGTCTCGGCACTTCACAGTGATCTGGGTCAGCTCTCTGGTTCTGCTAACAGTGGTCTGGGTCAGCTCTGCTCTCTCTGGGTACAGCACTGCTTCTGGATCTTTCTGCACAGCTTTCTCTGGAGATTGATGGATTTGAAGTCTGGATCTCTGGATGTGGTATGGTCCGGCAGCATGCTCCGCAGCAAATGGAATTGAATCTCCCTATCTGTCCTGACTGTCTGCTTTTATGTGTCTTGAAAATGGGTGTGTGTGCAGCATCACTAGGCTCTACCCCTCTCCACTTGACATTGGCCACATCATCCTCTTCCCCTTGATTGGGGGAATGAAATGGAGTGTCATCATGATGAGGTCTGTTTATGGTTAAGAGAAACCACCCCTGTCAAATTACACACAATCTATATTTTGACACAAAAGACATATTTGCACAGGTACACATTTGTTTAAAATTACATGCACCCATCACATATCACAGGAGGTATACCCTGTCCAAATCTGCTCTTCCTGGGAGCTTGCATTCAGAAATGGCGACATTTGCACTTTTTAACTGGTTTCGCAATATCAGACATTACCCCAAATTTACACACATGTGCGCAAGGAGTATGGACATTAATTGTGTCAGATTTTTCACATGCAGACATTTTAAGTAATACCCTCTTAACTGCTATTTTGCCCCCAGATCATGCCACCAGTTCTAAAAACCTCTTAAAATGTGGGCAGAAAAATCACAAGAATTATGGTATCATTTAAATAATTTTCACAAGTCTGCTCTATGAATGATCCATCTTTTTAGAGTTATGTTCTGGCCCCAAAGGGGTGTGGTTTCCCCCTAGCACAAGGTTGAAATTCTGGTTTTTCCAGTTCTGCCAAGCCAGCTTGCTCTCACAGGCAGTGCTCCTCCCCTTTCCTTCAGGAGGAAGCCCCTTTTAAGGCCCCCGTAATAAAACATTTGCCTGAGTCAGGACAGGGCTTTGTTCAATTTCCTGCAGAGCCCAGGTAATTCAATCAGAGAAGTGTCATATCCCTTTTGGTGGGAGCAGCAAAAGGGCAGCTAGGCCTGGGAACACAGCTGTTGTGCAAGTCTCAACTCCTGTCGGGGGTAGCTGGTGGGCAGAATTCAGTTCCTTAAACCAGGCCCCAGCTAATGTCACTTTTAGTTACCCAGTTTTCTGCATTCAAATAAAATTAACCATTTTTACATATGCAGCTAGAATGCTGATTCTAAGTTTAAAACTATGACATTTAAACAATTGCAACCTATGTGACACTCAAAAGTAGGTCACTCATTTCTTTTAAACATTTAGATTTTTAGTGTCTTTCAGTCCAAATTTACTTAAACTGCTGAAATCCACAGCTCAGCCAGTCTTGTTATAAACCTTCAAGTCACTTCAGAATATAACTTTACATTGTATCTACCTCTCAGTAAGCCTTTCTTTGGCATGCTTTGGGTTCATTTATTCAGTTTTACACAAAAAAAAAAGTCTGGTGTTGTTTTAAAACGCCGGCTTTCTGATAGTGGTGAGTACTGGTAATGCACCCATTTTTGGGATTTAAGAAAATGAATTCCCCAAAATTCTAGGTTGCTTTTGGCAATCAGCATTGCCATTCCCAATGGTTTCAGACTACGGTGTGGGTAGTCCAATGGTGGTTTTAGGCAGTGTCCTTCTGTGCCCATAACATCGGCAAAAATGGGTGGCAGCCTATTCTTCATGCCTTTCCCTGTGCATTTTCTGGGAAGCTCTGGCCATCATGATGTTTTCCATGTCAGTACTGCACAGTTTTGAGGTAGGGCTTGGATGCATGGATAAAAACAACCCACAAGCTAGTGGAAAAATGAAGGGAATACTGCAAAGCAACTAGAATTGCCGGAAAACTTGACGTTAACCAAGCAAAGAGTGAGAAAATGAAAGCGAAGTCCATTTACCGCTCCTGGCTAAAATCTCATTGAAGAACTCTATATGAACAAGACTCCGAAGCTACTTTGAGAGCCACCTGCACAAAAAATTAGAAAGAATTCTGGACATTATTAAACTCCAAGTCATCTACCAGAAGTGCAAGTATTCAAAACGCTATTGGAGAAGTAACTTGGGACAAGTACATAAAGAAAACCTTTGGTCTACCTTGGGGCCAGAAGCCCGCTACACTAGAGAGTCAAGATGTACCTTGGGCCAAAATCAGCGATCAAGAAGACATTTTTGACCCAATCATCAACCTGAAAAACTCAAGGGCTCCCGGCCCCGAAGGTATTACAAACATAGACCTGAAATCCAACCCAGAAGCTTGGTCCTCTTTTATCAGTCAAGTCTTCTCAAGATGCGCGGAATCAAAATCAATTCCTGCTTCTTGGACCACAGCCACGATCGTACCCATATACAAGAAGGGGGACATCAACGATCCAGTGAACTATCGCCCCATAGCGCTCCTTGATCCAATAGGAAAGCTATTCGGCGCTTTGCTACTGAAAAGATTCCAACAATGGGCCCTGAACGCTGCATGCAATGATCCACTTCAATCTGGATTTAAAAAGAACTTGGGAACTACAGCCAATATTCTTCTGATAAGTATACTGAAAATCAAAACGCTCGAAGGAGGGCCTAGGTTACATCTGGCCTTCATTGACTTTTCCCAAGCATTCGACAGAGTTGACAGGACCGTGCTTTGGAGGAAACTGTAAACCTGGTCTTGCCCTGAGTCCATACTGAACCCCATTAAAGCAGTACATACGAACACGACAGTCCGTGTTAAACTGAACTACCAAGGTCTGCTATCAAACAAAAATAGTTACTTTGGAAAAATCAACGAATGAAACCGAAAAACTGAAGTGGTTTTTTCAATTAGAGGAGATCGAAAAAGTCCAAAACTTCAAGTACCTGGGCATTGTGCTGGACAACACCAAAAAAGAAACAGCCATGCAAGAACATCTGAGAACAAAAACCAGGAAACTTGCCTCACAAGGTAAAGCTATCGACCAAAAGCTGGGCCACTTTTCTACAATCCCGGCAATTGACTTTTACAAAATGAAGGTGGTTCCTGCTCTAACCTACGGCACAGAAGCAATGATGCTGTTCCCGCGTGAAATTTGGCCAAAACTCGAAGCCTATTACTGGCGAACTGTTCCTACTTCTACACCTGTAGCATCAATTCGAAGGGAACTGAGTCTTCTGTCCTTGCTAGGGACGTTGAACTGTAACTCACTAAGGCTTTACAGAAAAATCTTACTTCCTGAAAGTCCATTGCTATACAGACTGGTCAAAATCGAACTAGCAGCCGAGTCCAACAAAATTCTACAATCCTGGCCTACATCTCAAGACTGCTAAAAGAAATTGAATGTGATGAAAACGACATGATCACAAACCCGGGAAAAATCCTGAAAAAAACTAAAGAGCTAGACTGGATTATGACGCTGGCAAAAGCTTCAGAAAATAAGCTAACCCAACACTTGCCACCGAACACAAAGAAACTGAATGAACTACAGGGATACATCAAACAATTTCCCACCAGAAAAGCAAGAAACTGCCTCCTAAGAGTGAGATGGAATTTGTTGCCTACAAATGAAATTAGAGCCATTAGGGGTATGTCAAATCTATCACACTGCAGACTATGTCGCAATACAAACGAAAAAGAGACAGTTCGACATCTCCTACTGGGTTGCCCAGAAACTAAATCAATCAGGACCGCCTACATGCGACATTTCTCATCGGACCCTTTTTTAGACAGTGAACTTTGTTGGTGATCAAGAATGACTAGTGGAGATAAACCGACTTGGCTAACGGCTACCACGCAAATAGTTCACCAAATCATGGCAAAACTGGACACTTTGAACTCTCCAGTAATGACAGCAGTAAATCAGGACGCAACGTTTGCCCTCTCAATCTCGCGAAACCCCGAGGCAGCAGCTTCAAGTGAATAGACATCATGATTAACCATATCTTCGACTCACTAATACCAGCCTGAAGAGGCTGTAGAAGGCTGAAAATCCTAGAAATTTTGCTTCTTTCGTAAATGGTATCAACAAAAAGACATTTAACAGACACGGACAGTGATAAGTTCTTTGTAAAAATCAATCTTTTTATTTTGATTCATACAAATAAAACAAAAAAAATATATGTTCTAGGACTACCTTTTTAAAAAGAAAAGCATTTTTTATTGTGATTATGGTTTATAAAAAAAGAAACAGAAAAAAACATGACACAATGACGTACAGTTTTATGCAATAATAGGCCTGAAGTACCTTGGCTCCAGATGGTCACCCTTTTTAAATATAGGAATAATAATGGATTGTAGCCAAGACATAGTGAATTTGTGGGTCCTAAAGATTTGATCAAACAGGGGTTTAAGAATGGTTGCCAAAACAGATGGTGGTTCCTACAGAACAAACCGGGGAATACCATCAGGGCCAGGTGCCGGTGAGGGTTTATGATGGTCTATGGCCCAGATGATATCATCAACCTCCCCCGGGCAGGTGCCACAACTAATGAGGCCCAAAGAGGGATTTTTATAATTTGTAAAGACTTCTGGTAGAAGGTATTTTTTCTCATAAAATTCAACCCATATTTGTTCCCTAATCTGTGAATCCATGCAAACCCCCTTAAGGCCCAGAGACTTTTTGATGGTACCCCAGAATTCTCCTTCATTACCACTACAGAGTTGTTTCAAAATAGCCTGATTATCTTTAACATAGAGATCTCTCTTTAGTGATATTAACAAGTTCTTTTGCTTTTGGCACACATTTTTTCTCCCCTTAATGTATTCGATAGGGGACAACTTCTGTTTCTTGAGCCCAGCCAGATTTGTGCGTTTAAGTCTCTTATACATCTTGATTCTGGCATCAAATATGTGCCTAGCTTCACCTCTACACTCCTGGGTTTTCCCATGTATTGTAGATATCAGACAGTCCATGATAATCTTATATGGGTCTATGACCCAATCTTCGGAGCACATACCTGTGATTCATTTGTTGACTCGGATTCCAAATAGGTAATGTCCCATTCTCCGAGAAAGTGATCCCAGCTAATCACACTATGTATCTCACCCAGAGTACCAGATGGAATAGGCCCATCATTACTGTAGGTCGATCCCTCCTCACAGTTGCCATTCAAATCCACTCCCAAGAAAACAAAATTGTAATTTCCCCCTGTTAACCAATCCTCAAAAAGTGCAGCCAGGGAATACTGAATACACTGTAAGCTTACACCAGTTGGATTCCAATACATGTTAATAAGCAGTATTGACGGTTGGGTCAGTATGGGGGTTAACTTCACGGCCAGAAGCCATTCTGAGTGGAATAGTAGGTCACATTTCACACTTTGCAATCAATGACCACTGACAACCCCCCACGCCCTAGAACGCCCCAATTTACCTTTGACAGTTGAACTCCTAAAAGTGTCATAGCCTTCTAAGTCAAAGTGGGCGATTGCCATGGTCTCCTGAAACATGTAGATTTTGTGAACTCCCACCCAGGAAGGGTTCTCCCAAAATGTTAATAGATTCACCCTACCATAACCATTCCCTGAGATGAGTTCTAATGTGGTAATGCTAGGATTGACCCAAACCTTGCGTGAAAACCTCAAAGCTTTTGAGTGCAGATCCCACCCAAGACCAGTCCTGTCCATTTTGAAGAAGACTCGTAATTAGTGTGGTATGATCACTCACCCACTTCGGGCCTTCCATCGAGCCCTCCCCTATGACTTTCAAATAGGATATAATTCACTTGAAGGCCAAAAACACCTTAGCATCCTCAACCGACTTAAGGCAAAGGTTGGCCTTGATGGGCACTGAAATGTGAATTATCTCACCTTATAACATTAGTTTGGGGGAAACAGAGGGTCTTCTCCTGGGATGATAGTGATGGCAATCTGTTTTGGGAGACGAGGACTTGGATGAGTCAACATAAAATGAACAGGAGACATGTTTTCACTTTTCTAACACCTGCTTGTGTTCGATGACTTCTGCAAGGATACAAGCAGTCCGCTTGTCTTTCTTCTTCTTGATGTTGGATTTTATCCATCAGCTGTGATTTTTGGATAAGCAAGGCTTAAGCCTCATTACTCCATCTATTCGGGTTGAGTATATAGTCGTGGGTTAGGATTCTTCATGGTCTGTGTGAACTTGTCACAGTAGGCATGGATTTGCCTGGTCTTCGCCATGATGACACAGGCAGTAAATGGGAACACTCAATTTATTTAGGAACCCCTTTTCCCAGATCCAATCATCGGAGGTGTAGCCCAGCGCCTACACTTTCCCATACCTGATGGGAGGCTATGTCCAGCCCTCCCCATTTTCATTTATTTGCCAAAAAAGAAAAAACCTTGTTCGCCTTCTTTGTTGTTGTTGTTTTTTTTTTTTAATGAGGGAGGCATGGAGTGTGCAGCACTCAAGTGATGCCACCCCTTTTCAATGAACAAAACCTGAGGCATTGTGGCTTTACTGCCATAGTGTGCTCTATTGCAGCACCTTAACCCGGCGCTTTGCACCCACAAAAGTGCTGCCCCAAGTGGCGCAGGTAGAGCTATTATTTGCCGAGCCTGGAGCCCGCCAAGGCGCAGCCCCAAATGGCACAGAGGGTTGCTCTAGTTCCCCCGCGTGGTGTGCACAATGGCACATCCCCAATCGGAGCTGGGAGTAGCTCTGTTTCCTCAGCACCTGGCTCCTGCAAGATCACGGCCCCTGATTTGCACAGGAGTGGGATTTAATTACTAATGGAACTAACCTGAATGCATGAAAAAAACAACCAGCCTGCCTGCAAGTGTACCGCCAGTCATCTAGTTTCCACCGACTAAAAGCAACAGCTCTCCCCTGGTCCCTGCCAGGAGACAGAAAAACGCAGGCGGTAAGGAGCGGGTTTGGGCTTAAGTACCAAACAGAAGCTAAAGTGCATATATGTTATCAGCAGGGGACCTGCCTTCCAAGGAATGTGACAAGAAAGAAAGAACTGCAGTTAATGTGGGGTTAAAAAAAATGTTGGTGATCTGCTGTCATTCTTTAAGATGCAATGATAAGCTCACTTTCCATCATAATGTCATTATTGCACAATGGTCTAGGCTAACAGAACGCTAGAAAGTGGCAGAGGCAGCAGAGGACTGGGGGGTGGCCGCCACCCCCTTAACTCCTCCCAGGTACCCAGTGCGTCTCCCAGCCTCCCGCTGGTACCCAATTATCCACCGCCTCACCAAAAGCTGCGTCCGCTACTTTTGTATATAAATATTTGTATTTATATGGATAGATAGATAGATAGATAGATAGATAGATAGATAGATAGATAGACCGATCTTCTTTGTTAGATTGCACTGCCCTGAAAGAGTACTCTGTGTTGATTGATGGGACAGAGGCATGCAGGATCAGTTCAACATGGCAACCTTGAACGCAGTTAGAGACGTCACCTGACATGCTCTCATATCGCTAATTGCATGATTACAATGGCAATTATTCTTTGAGAGCTACAGGAAACAACATAATTGATTGGAGCATACATCACTAGATGCGTCTCTAATTGCAATTCTTCCGCTATAACATCCATGGGAGCGCCGTCATTGCCGGTGTTATTAACGAGCTGACGGTAATGACGACGATAAATTCAGAAACAGTATCATGCTGTTTTATGAGAGCAAACAATTGAACTTTACAGCCATTTAAAACCCGGTGCTTCGGCTGTATTGTTTCTCTCACAGGGTCTTGGACGATTTTATTAGCAAGGCCATAACCTTTTTACTGCTAATAGTCAGTATTGATTTTGATATAATATGTTTCTTTTAACATGTATCCATCAAATGCAAAGGTTAATAGAATAAGATACAGAGGAAATGTTTCAAGACCATTATTTACCATAACTGAACTAAAAAAAAAATCAATGCCTGCATGAACAAACAAGAGAAACCAGAATGTGGAAACAGACTATATTGCGAGACAAGAAGTCACATTGTGTAAAGCCTAAGTAAACTCAGAGAGCACCAAGTGAGTGTCAATTTCTGTCAGCGACCAATCCCTGCAACATTTTAAGGTGGCACAGAACTTAGAGACCAGCTTCCTCATTGCAATCTCTAGTGATGCACCCCACATGACACTGATGGGCGATGGGGACTCCCAGGAGTATATAATAAAACAGTTTACTTTTTAAAGTCGGTATAATTTACACTGCGGGGACCTGCTCCGTTTGCCCTTTGTTGTAAACAGGTCAACCTCCAGGTAATTTTCAGCATGTGCAAAACAGTGAAAAGAGGGAAGGTAAAATGGTGGCGTGCTTGCGTTAACAGCTTTTATTTGGCGGATCCTCCTTACATTTTTGTTTACTTGGGTCCTGCTCCACTTCAATGGGGAGAAAGTACAGCAAAACAGCCAAACGAAGCAAGCTAGCCCTCTCTTTTACACCATATATTTAGGGGCATCGGGACTTATGTAGACCAAGTATTCACTGCATCACACCTAAGCCGGAAAGTCTAAAAAAATACCTTATTACATCTTTTTGACAATGAATGAAATCAACAGGTTTTCACATACAAATATGTATCAAAAAAGTTGTACAAAAAAGGCAAGTGTACAACGCATGGCAAAGTGTGCATATTGTGCAACTGGGGTTAGTATAAAGTGCCTATAAACTGCAGAAAAGTGCTACTGCATAAAACTGTTTGATTTACAATAGAGGAGATATTGCAAGCCCCCAAATCAATCTAGGTCCTACCAGCCAGTGTTAATAATGCATGCAACAGGGGGGTGCTGTTGCATGAATGAAGAAGATGGCCGGCGCCAGAGAAGCTCCAGCGACAGCACAAAAATATTGTGCGCATCACAGCCCGGCCATCCCCTTGAGCTGGCGTAGAGAATATATAAAGAGGTGAGGTATATCCTGACAAAGTAACGACCTGGGGCGAGGAACCTGTGTGCCTGCACTGTGAGAGGCACAGTGGAGATCCCCTGTGCCAGCGGCGTGGGCCTGCGCGGGGAGGGTCTGTAGATCGTTAGGCAGATTGTCTTCCTCCAGACGCTTCAGTTGCCTTTGAAGGCCTATAGAAGTTGTATCAAGTAAAATTAGGTCGTCTGCATATAATAGATGGCCAACCTTCACAACCCCAACCTTTGGCGGAAAGCACCTGTTTTCCTCCATCAAATTTGCCAAGTCTAAGATATAGAGGTTAAACAGGGCCAGGGCTACTGGGCATCCTTGCTTAACACCCAGGCCCGTTGAAACCGCTTCACTCAAAAGGACTTTTTCATTTAGACGTACTCTAATAGAGGTATCTGTAAGCAAAGCCTTTATTTTGGCCACCAGGCCAACTGGACAGTTCCACGAAAGCAGTTTGCTCCACAGTCGCTGTCTATTTATACTATCGCAGGTTTTGTTAAATCGACAAAGGCTAGGAAGATTTTTGAGTCTGTTCTTTGGACCTTGTCCTGCAAAAGGGAAAGCAAACAAATCAGAGGGGAGGGCACCCAACCCTTGAACAAATCCTGACTGGAAGGTATCTTGTTGCTGATCGCTGTGTGACCACGCTGTCAGTCTTTGCCCAAATCATCTATTGCTACTACCACCATGTGCTAGTTGCCTACAAGCCCTTGGGAGGGTTTATTATCACTTGAGATAATGACCACACTAGACCATTCCACTTAGTCATCTAGAATGCATTTTGATATGGTGCGTAAGAATAGAATTAGTTACAGACTATCCATGAAGAGAAAGAAAAAGTGTTTTACATTCAAAGCAAATGACACAGCATTTGAATTATTAAAATAGCACTCATGGCCCCCTACGATGTCGAGCACCTAAACAGAAATAAAGTAATTTGCCAACAACCGTGGATAACCACACATTCTAATAAAACAATTTATGTGGATCATTTAAATGTCGTTCAAATAGGTTCTTGTTTCTAGGCTAACAGGCATAAACATTAGATTAGAGGGCAATTAAGTAATAATAACACATTCCTTCTAATACATTTTACAATATTTGTAATAAATCAAAAATCTCAACCACCTTATGATATGATAGGTTATTTCTAACGCGCTTAATACCCAGAGTTTCTAAGCGCGGACCCGGGGATCGAACCCGTGTGGCTCTGTGTCGTCTTGCTTCCAAGCTGACCACTTTGCCCATGAGCTATTCTCCCGAGTCAAACTGGATGTTAACAAATAAAATTCAAGTCATGTGCTCTAAAACACAGGAATCCTGATCAAACTTATTAACGAAGATGTTGCTGTCAATCAGAGCCCATATGTAACAGGGAACATGTTCCAAAAACTTTCAGGAACACTTTCTCATTGAATTCAAGGACAGACAGCCTACAAAGCCATAAAAGAACATGTCACTATGAGGGTATTTATAGGACATGTAATTACCACAATATACTAAGCTGGATGATTTATCAAAACTATGAAACACAACTGATGAATTGATAGGCCAGTCTGGCACACAATTAATCAAAATAATGATTAACCGTATCTTTGACAAAGGTACAAGAGAAAGGAAAAATAATCTTTCATGATGAGACCATGTACTAGGAGGAGCTAGGTCAGATGTTTTACCAGTGAAAACAAACACTAATTTAATGACAGGGTTTTGCAGGATTCAATATAAATGTATACTTGGGAGACTTCAATATCCCAGCTAGAATAGTTGAGTTGGGAATGATAGATGATTTAAAGTCGCTATTAATAGCTTATTATTTGGAGCAGTTGGTAAAGAAAACGACACATAGGAAAGGTACCATCTTGGATCAAGTAATATCAGCCAGGGAGACACTCCTTGGGCTGTAAGGTGGTAGACAGGTCCAATCATTAATTAATCAACTTTTATATACCAATACATTGGCTGGGGAGGAGAGATATGAAACCCCCATTTAGAGCTTTTAAGGAATGTCCTTTTGATATACTTAAATAGAATCTGCTGAAGTTGGCAGGATGTGGTATGTCCCCTCTATCGCCAGTTGAGGACCTGCACAAAACAATTGAGGATGATCTTAAATATTTTGTGATTAAACATGTCCCTTTCAGAAAAGCATCCTCCAAAAAAGAAAACCTCAGCTCTCTGGTATCCACAATCACTGAACAATAGTAAAAAGAATATGAGAAAACCAGAAAATCTTCAGAGGCACCTGAATACAAATGAAAACTAGGTTCAACCTACTATGTCTAGGAAGGCTAGAACACATAACATGAAGCCTACAAAAACAACATATTATAGTAATGGGATATTAAAAGCTGATAATAGCTCAAAAGCCATTTTTAAAACAGTCTTCACTTTGTGAACCCACTGTTTATTGATCAAATGTGCTGAATTCATATTTTGTCACCTAGATTGTTCCAATTCAATCCGAGAGATACAAAAATTTTAACAAAGCTAGTTATCTGATCATCCATTTTTTTTGTTCCTAGGGTTGTACATGAATGGTGCAGTTGTTGACCTTTTGACCTTTTGATATTGAAGGCCTATCTGATACATATTACAATCAATTAAACCCACTCCTTTTCGTGATGACATGGATCTATCTAAAGTCATTAAAGACCTGGAGGCTGAGGCCTTGGCCTCTATATTGAACATAGTGAGTACCTATTTACAACAAGGCATATTCCCCTCTGTCCTAAAGACAGGTAGGATTTTGTCACTTTCAAAACAGTCAAATGCATTTGGAACAATTTATGACATTTACTTTGCTGCATTTTTTAAGAAAGCGAATTGAGAAGGCAGTGGCTATTCAGTTACAACAACATTTGGATCAAGCCCTTGATGCAAGATTGAAATATCCCTCCAGGTGGTGAAAAATGTTTATCTTTGTACAGTGCTTGGAGATGGGGGTAAGGTTCTTGCGTGTTTTCCATCTTCAATATATGGTTATAGTCAATTCATTCAGATAGAATCCCTAACACGTTCCACCCTCCCTGCGACACATGGAGTGCCTCAAAGGTCAATATTTTCACATGTGATATATAAATGGAGCAGCTGGTAAGTGGAACACATGTCCTTGCCTCCCTGCTTTATGGTGTGGTGGTTGGGTGTAAGTGATGGTGCGTGTGTTGTCTTTGTGGATTTCTGGCACATGCCTATATGGTCATCTGCATGGCTCTGTTATGTTGTGGTGAGTGTACCCAAGACCTAGACTAATGGGTGCATGGCCAAAGGCCGTAAACCGTAGGCCATGCACTCAACAGCCTAGGCCTTCATCACAGCCACCACAACATAATGCAGCGATGCAGTTGTCACTCTGCATGCATTTGAAGTTGGTGAGTTGCACACAATGGTTGTGGAGGACATTTTACACTTGGTAGAACAGCAGAAGTGAGCTTCTATGCATACATTAGCATATGGTGTTTACCATTGCCCCTGTTGTACAATAGGGAGACACATGTCACCATTTGCATTTGCAATGATTATACCCTTATAAAACCACATTTGCCCATGAAAGGAAGTCAGTAACATCAGAAAGTTGCAATATGGACAATGTACAGAGGCACGTACATATCTTCCAGCACAGGCAACCGGACGTCATGGAGCCATGCATGCAAAGATGGGCCCAGGGTGAAAGGTGGTAGGCGCAATTGCAGATGGGGAATGCATTACACATGACATGAGGAGTACAACGTGGGGTGCACTAGGGATTGCTGTCTGTGGTGAGGGCCTAGCGTCTTGGATGCATCGCTGGAAGCCTTACACGAACAGCTATGTGGGTTGTTTGCAACTGCTCCTCAGATTGTTGAGTTTTGTGTGTGGTTTGTGAGTTTTGCATGCATTGTTGATTGCATGGGTATGCTCTTTGTTCGCACATGGTACATTTGCCAGTGCATGGCAGGAGTTTATGGAGTCATCATTTCTGCAGTGTGTCCACTGAGTGCTGTGGTGAGAAAGTGTGTGTGTAGCAGTGCATAGGGTTCAACTGCATAGTGTATGTGCATTGTGCAGATTACTAACTACTGTACTGCACTTTAAACTATTTTATCATTGGAGTTGGTGGAGTGTTGGGTGGAAAAAAACTATGGCTACCTGCAGCTTGTGGTGCTGGGTGCCGCTGTGGGTGAATGTGGATGCTGAAGGCGTGCATCGGTTTGGAGAGATGGTACCTGAAGGTGCTTTATCATCATACAAGACCTGTACTGTGAATGTGTAAAGGTATGTCTGCAGTGCAATGCAGAAATGATAGTGTTTGATGTGGAGGTCTTGGATGCGAATGCTACATGCGTGTGCGACTATTACATACTACCTAATGCGGGAGTGTTGCATATACAATAGTGTAAATGGAATAAGGAGTGCCTGTGCTTTACTGGGTGTGGCCCTCACTGTAGCTGGGAAGGCGCAAATGTTACAATCTGCCCTTTTGAGCATAGTGCCTTTGCAAATGGAACTGTCGGGATGTCGAGGGTGTGGGTCACAGGAAGGGGCAGTAATATATTTACCCAAACCTTGATGCAGTGAGGTTGACAGAGATGGACAGATGCAGAGTGCTCATCGTTGGAGACACCTTTGCGCACGATCTGCACAGGTATGCCATGGAAAGAGGCTTCAATACTAACTTTCAGTTGGAAGGAGTGGTGGCTTTTTGGGGCAAAGTGTATGATTGGGGTTTTGGTGCCATGGTTCTCCTTTGTACATGTGTGGCCTCTGTAGGCAGTGTGGATTTTGTGGTCATGCATTATGGAGCGCTACATTCCGGGTACATTTTGTGCAAAGGGGCAGGCATCCTGGGTGTATGCATGAACTGTGTGTATTTATTTTCAGTTAGTAACATGCAAGCTGCGCTGCTTGTGCACAATATTTTTTAAAAAGTGTGAAAAAGATGGGGTGCTGCGGAAAACAAAAAACAACTTTGCAGTATACGCAGTAAGTGGCAGACATCCTAATGTGGTGCATGCATTGTGCAGATTATATCATTTATTTATTTATTTACATTTTTAAAGCGCACAACTGCACTCGGGCATTGCGGCAGTGTTACAAGAAAACTTACTTGGCATAGGTGTCATATCATGAAACAGTGGGAGCTTGGTTACAAACATTACTAATGTTCCAAGGTTACATGAGAACAGTGAGCATAGGTACAATTGTTGGTTACAGCCATTATTCATGTTTGCAGTAGCATTTTAGGTACAGATTTACTTGAATAAGATGGTTTTCAGTGCCTTTCTGAAGGCCATGAGGGATGCTTCAGCTCTCAGTCTAGGTGGTAGTGAGTTCCAGGATTTTGGTGCTAGAACTTCGAAACTCGAGCCGCCGGCTTTAGCTCTGTTGAAGTTGGGGACTGAGAGTTGGTTAGTGTACAGATCCCTTTTGGGTCTTTATGTCTGCACTTGTTGTATTCGTTCAGTTAGATAGCTGGGTAATAGTGAGGGTCTTGAACTGGATCTCTCTTTGACTGGGAGCCAGTGGGCATTTTGTCTTGCTAGGGAGATGTGCTCCCTCCTAGGAATACTGAGGGCTGCTCTCAGTGCGTTGTTCTGTGTCATTTGAAGTCTGTTAATGTTTTTGGCCGAGGTGCCTCGCAGGAGGACGTTACAATAATCCAGTTTAGCACCCATGGTGACCCTGGCAATGTTGAGGCAGTTTTCAGTGGATAGGTGAGCTTTTAACGCATTGATTAATTTGGTTGTCAGTGCTTCTGAATTGGAGATATAGCTAACATGTCTATCCATGGACAAGGTTGAATCTAGGTAGACTCCCAGAGTTTTTACCGCAGAAGAGACTGAAATTACAGAGCTCTCAATTTTGAATTTACTGTATTTGCTGTCTAGTTTACTGAGGGTTTCTTTTGGGCCCACCAGTAAGATCTCTGCCTTGTCTCCATTGAGACAGAGGAGATTGGCTGCCATCCAGGCCTGGATGATAGCATATGTGTTTTGTAAGGTTTTTAGGTCTTGCTCGTAATCACCAGATAATGGGAGAAGAATTTGTGTATCGACAACATATAATATGATATGCAATTGTATGCTATGGCATTCGTAATGCACCTACACACATGTCTACCAAAGCGCAATGATGCAAAGGAGGGGAAATAGAGGGGATACAGAGACAACGACCCTACTAGACCAGGTGTGACTTACATCGACCAAGCGCATGGGTGGAGGGAGGGGAAGGTACAGTACATGGGACGAAGAACAAATGACAATAAGTAAAAATAAGGGCCTATTGTGCCAAGTGCACGGATAAGTGCACACAACAGATAGTAGATGCACTGTTAGGCATTCAGAAAACAGTCCTCAAGGGCAGGGTTTGCTAGAACGCCAGTGCATGGGTTTTCCTGGCGGGGGAAGTGACATGGGCCCGACATCACAGAGTCGCCAGGTAAGTAGTGTAGAATCAGTTTACGTCAGGCAGTTAGCCGGGAAGAGGAGCAGAAACAGCTAATGCTAAGAGAAAGGCTATGACGTGCTTCCAGAATCGGCAATTGTTCCCCTCAAGTGTCAGGAAGTTAGGGAAGCTGTTGTAGACGGAGGCCCCAGGTGAAAAAGCACAACTACCACCAACTGGTTTTTTGCAGAAGCCCCTGACCCTGAGGGAGTTGGAGGCGGATTAGGGAAGAGCTTGCACACGCAAATATATAGGGAGTTACAGTTGAAGGTATTGAGGTCCCAGGGGTCAGAATGTCTTCCGAATAATGGAGAGTCTTCTCACTTTATTCCTTGCAGCCACTGGGAGCTATTGGTGACATTTCAGTGCAGGAGAGATACCATCCCAAGTCGCGCACTCCTCTTCTGGATGCGTTTCAGAGGGCAGAGAGTAGAAGGGGGCAGATTTAAAAAGAGCATGTTGCAATAGTGCAGTGTAGACAGAAGTACAGCTGTGCAGACAGTGATCTTTTAGAAAGTTGCTTTTGCTTGGTAATACCCATTCAATGCTGCTAATGGTGGCATTTGTTTGCGATTTATGCAGGAGGTGGGCTAGTGGGTAAAACATTTTGTAGCATTGTCAGAAGGAAAGCAGAGAGTTCCTTTTTTGATATTACCCTGTATGATATGGCTAAATGAGAACGTTGCAAGTACATATCACTGAAGTGCCACTTCATGGTAGGGGATGGGAAACAAAAAACAGTATGCTTTTAAAGAACGTTATGGATGCTCAGTGGCAGACACTGTGCGCAGAGGCACTTATAACCCAGTCATAGACATAGTGCAGAAAAAGTTTCCGTACCTCCTTTTTGTTGTGATGGGTGCACAAGTGGATGAATGTGGATGCACAAATCTTGCAATCTTTTACTGAACTTTCAACTAGACGTGCTGTCCAGTGACAGCACACTAGCCGGCTGAATTTGTAATGGTACCTATGAAGTGTTGTGTAGAACTGCCAGTGTTAGAGGGTAACGTCTTGGATGGTATTGGTGGAATCGTATATGCCCATTTACTCGTACCCAAAGAGTGTGTGCTGGACAAAAGGTAGTGGAAAGAGAAGAAGGGCTGCTCCTGCTTTACTGGGGTGCGGCCCTCACGGTCCCCTTTGGGCACTGCACACCCCACAATCTGCGCTTCTTACCTTTCTGGCCAAAGGACATGGGACTTTTGGGATTATCTGGATTATCCAATCAGGTACTGTGGGTGTGGTTTACAAGAAGGGGCGGCGAAACTGCTATACATTATTATACCTCATTGATTGTGGAAATGTGGAATTTTTCGAAGGAAATGGCATTTCTTTGTCACCCATTGGTAATGCTGTTTTGTTTGCCCGTCTACAAGATGTGGTGAAGAGTTTACTGTAACAATGTCCGCACAAGAAAACATTAAAAAAAGACAATAAAAAGTGAAACAGGTGTTTCTCTAGAAGCATCTAAAAATCTAAAAAAAGAAAAATGCCTTTTGAGAGCTCCCCCCTACAACAAACTCCCCCTACCCTGGTTGCAAATTATTCCCCCACGCTTGCACAGCACGAAAGCCACATCCAGGGATTTTCAGGATGTTGCCCATAGAAATGGGACTGTGGAGCCACAGGGATTGCGCAACAACGTTTCTGGGCGTGGCGTGTTCCCAGAGGACTGTTGTACAGAACTGATACTGTTACATGGAGAGCTCTTCAATGTCATCGATGGAAGCGTGTGCAACTTTTTAACAGTATGCAATGACGATGTGCTGCAAACAAGACACTGGAAAGGGAAGAAGGAATGTTTCTGCTTCTTTGGGACACGGCCCTCGCTGTCCTTGGGGAAACCCACGTGCGCACTGTGCGTACTCAGCCGGACTGACATGGTTGCGATTAGTTGCAGACACACTGTAGCACAACAGATTTGGTGCCCCATTAATTACAGGGCAAATAGGGCTTTCTGGGCAAACCTATTTGGCCTGCTACTCTGTTCTGAAAAGCTGCAAACAGATTGCACAGCACCTCTGCAGTGTTCACTTTCGTAGGGTTGCAGTAGACAACTTCCACCTGGAAAGCAGGCCTACATTGTTCCAAAACATACATACATGTGCAATGGCACATTGTGGTGTGTTTGTAAGCGTGTACTTTCAGAAAAAACACTCCGTACATTGCTCAACCCTGCAATTTGCAAGTGTTCGAGGGTCCGGATCCTGTTCCTGAAATAAGGGCCCACTTGCAGCATGGGTGCCATTGCATGGTGACGTCACCAATGTTATCCTTTGGGATGGCTGTCCGCAGGCTGCGTTTTGGCCGAATGCGTTGTGCGCATGTGCATGGGTGTCCTATGCACACCGGTGCATCTTCTCTACTGACTAAAAGTGAGCCACACAAGTGCTGACCATTGTGGGGGACGCTGGATATTTATAGGGTACAGCAGGTGGGATGTTTATGTGTATAGCTACCTGTAGGGCATCAGTGGACACCCCAACCTAATGAACATTCCTTTGTATATGCTGCACAGTGGCAATGTTACCAGGACACAGAGGAACAGTTACACATGCGTGTACTTGCACTATGCACAAACGTGTGCTCCCACACGCATTGGTAGGTGGTGGACAACATGTGGAAATGCAGAGCCTGCTGGTGGTGTACGGATGCCTCCATTGTAATTGTGGATAGGCTGGATAGCTGCGGTGTCCGTAGGACACTTACCTTTTTCTTACTTGCGGTCTTTGCAACTAGGACTGTGTGCCGCTGAGTCAGAACCCCATTTCAGGTAAAAAAGAATATCACACAAACACTCAGCAACATTCTCATTATTACTGTTTACTTGTACCCATTCATACACCCCATTTGGAAAAGGAAGGGTAGCAGTAGTGGATACTTATTGTGGGGAAATGGGGATTTGCACAACTTGGTTGTGAGGGGAGTAAGAGATTGATGTATTACCGTAACGTCTTCCATGAGTTTTTGAGGGAATGGCGATATGGTGAAGGAGTACACGTGCAGGTGTGCGAATGCTGTTTCATTTTGTCCAAAATATATCCTTGTACGCAACCTTTAAAGCGGCACAATTGTTCACCAATTTCTCCACTTTGACTTCCATGCAGTCCATTTCCCTATGCACAGAGTTTCTTTCCTTTCGTATGCCCGTATGCTGCTGTAGAAGGGTTGCTGTGCTTACCCTTTTCAATATGTTCAATTACCGAAAAAAGAATGTGTTTGGTGTACATGAAACAATATATATTACATAATTTACAGTCCACAGCACTGTGCGTACCAATGGGGTTACTATAGAAAGTCATTGCGTCATGAGGGAAATTTCCATCCTGCCGCTCTAAGGGTCTTTCCATTGTTCTTCCAATGAAGTCTGATCGTTTTCTGCCAACATTACAATGCCAATCCCTTGTGTAGGCTTTTCATGAAAACTAAGTACACATGTGATGTCATCATTCATGTCATGAATGACATTTGTGATGTCATCTTTGATGTCATGGGTGTTAGTCCTTGCAGTGCACAGGGGTAGCGTGAGTTATGGCTCCTTAGCTGACCATAACGTGCGAATTTCTGGCGGTTTTGGGTTTTACCTGTAACCATAACATCCCTGTAACAACGTTTGTCCATTGAATTGCATAGGTTTTTACTAGTGCAACTTAAGTGTCAGTGAATATATATATATATATATATATATATATATATATATATATATATATATATAGATATAAAACACATTGTTTAGGTTGATATATATTAAATATTGATGATTACACACATTGGACATTCCAATGTTAAGCTACAATCAATCAGAAAAAAGATTAAAAAGAAGCAAAGCCTACAAACAAAGTGATTGCCAACATTCACACACAAATACTCACTCTAAATTATACATTTACCTTATACAAACAAAGGTATCATAAATTAAACCTTTGCACCACTTCTTCGAAAGACTCATGTTGTGTCTTGACTTCTTCCCTGTCCCTGTGCTATGTGCATGCAAGCTGACGGAATGCCTGTGGAATGCTGTATGGAATGTTGAACTGTGATTGCTCTTGAGTGTTCCCTGAATGTGAGTTATGAGCTGAGTACATGAGAGAGTGAGTGCTGGTGGATGTCTCTTATGTCTTATACCCAAAGAACGCACCTGTATCCTGTAGCCTTGTCTACTGAAGCTGAGTAAAGAAGTTACTCACCCCAGCATGGTCTCCCAGAGTCTTCCTTAAGGACACAACTTTTCAATGGCGATGTGCAGGTTGGTAGTGAAATAGCCAGGAACCCAGCAATGGCTGTTGAATGGGGACAGCAACAGCACCTGGGAGAAGGCAGAGGGACACATGAGCGGAAGAAGAGACATCCACCGCCCTATAACCTTTTCTCTGTCTGGGAGCAATGTGGTACTGCCGGCGCTTGAGGAGGCCTGCTTATCTGGTGGCTGCACTGACTATTTGTTGCAGAGGAGAGAAGGGGCAAATCTGCTTTGACCAGCCAAGTCCATCCTACGATGGGCAGGACAACGAGAGAGAGAGGCAGCAGCGGCAGCCGGATGTGATTGCAGTTCTGTCAGGAGCAGGCAAAGCCTTTAGGAAGCAGTCAGCGCTCAGTCGAGTGGCCAAGTTGGCCCTGCAAGTGGCAGGGATGTTGACAGTTCTTCAACAGCCAAGAACTGCTCGGCTGCCCTTTACAGCAGAGAGGTTTTTGCAGATCACCCATTGTTCCAAGCCTCTGTGCGTGGCGTTGAGGGCCACAGCTGTTGTGTTGGTTGGAGCCATCAGCAGATCCTCTCTCTGCAGTGCTCTGAGGAGAAGTGATGATGTCTCGGTCCTGGCATCCAGTGGCTGAAGAGAGCTTGCTGTGACTTACGGATGCAGAGGGCATGTCAAGTGAGTTTGTAAACGTAGCATGCAAGGAAGGCACACAAGTTGCTACGGGCACGAAGAGGGGCACTTAAGTTGAACAAGGGTCCTAAGAGGGGCTCAGAGGAGCAGGACTGGCTGTGTCTTGGCATCATCAAAAAGCGGCTATCAGCTGTTGAGTGTTGCGGGTTGCCACAAGAGTAATCTGAAAATGGTTCCTTTAGGGAGTTGTTGGAGCCGGATCAGCTCAGGTATCCTATCATGGAAGGTTGGTTCAGTGTATGATCATGCCATTTGGACCCAGCGTGGCAAGTGAGGCAGATACTGTGTCAAAAGAACTGTGTTGTGAGAGTCCTGCATCCTAGCAGAAGAAGAGGTGTTTGCCCACTGGGATGAACAGTGGGGTTTCTGCTACCAGTTTGGGTCCACCCTTGTGATCCAGAGACTGGTCCCGGATTACCTGTCCTTTTTTAAGGAATTAACAGTGCAATCCCATGAACATTAATCTCATGGAGTACCTGTTGTTGGGTAGTTGGTTTCTAGCCATTCATAGGGATGTCTTTCTTCAGCTGCCTCATGCTTTGTTTGGTGTTCAGTTACCTATCTAGTCTTGATGTGAGGCCTATTAGGGTCACCTGTGTGCATAGTGCTGCTAAGGATGGACGTGGGGTGTTGAATGGTGCATATATTTTAGTGTTGGCCTCTGCCCAGCTGAAAATTAAGAAACTCCATAGGGAATTTGGTTGGTACACATTGAATGTTATGTGCTTTTGTTTAACATTTTCCTCCACAGGACCAGCATTATTGTGGACTTTGTAGCACAGGCTTTGGCATTGATAAGATGTAGGGTATCTTGCATTCATCATTGTTTAGTGCACACATTTACTGCATATTGTGTGGTGTTGATTGTGTGTGTGTTGTGTTTTTAAACCTAGCTGCTGGCCTAGCGAACCACTGATTATGTTTGTGTCAGCCCATCAAAACTCTGTGTGAGTGCAGTGCAGTGTTCAGCTGTGGGGATTTTACCTGTGTTTGTGGTACAGTGTCCGCTGGTGTGACCCTATTCTGACCACGGGCCATCTTGGGGTTTTGGACACCCAGCATGTTGTGGGGTTGTTTGGACCTATGTTGCACACCCTGGTAGAGATATCATACCCAGGGTGGTTTTCCATGTGTGCACTTGGTAATATTTTGGGGTTGTACACCCAGTACCCTTCTGAGGGTGGTCCTCCACACCACATGTGTACATTGGTGATGGGTACCCGTACACCGATCTGTGTTGTGTGTGTCACATGCCTATGCTTCTGGCGGCGGTGTTGGATTGTTGGAGGAGTGCTGGCTTTTACGGTGTGCCATTGTCCGTTGAAGGGATGATGAGTGATGGTTGAAGTTAAAGATGATGGACTTCGTGTTGTAGATCTGGTGTTGGGGCTGTGTGATGAATCAACATTCGGGGCACCATTGGTCCAGGGATAAATATGGGTTTCTAAACCATCAATCAGCCCCACATCTCTAGTACACCAGAAGGGATCTGAACAGATTGGAAACACAAACAAATTATTAACCTCCTTGTCCAAATTTGGTAAAGTGCATGGAAAGGCAGGCTCATCTCTGCAAGGTCGTGGTTCGTTGGTTCGTTGCAACACAGCAAAAATACAATTATTACCCAATGTCCAATCAAGGATGTATACAAATGTTTACTTTATTATTCAACAGACAGTTCTAGCACACTACGAAATACAACTGTAAAGGAATACAGAGAACAGACAGTTTCAAGAAGGAAAAGGGATGCACTCCGGATACTGACAGGAGGGTAGTCGGTAAAGTAATTAATTGCAATAGTTCAAGGATACTTTGTTTCAGCACTAAGGGAGCAATTGGTCATAAAATGTCACTAGGGGCCTTCGGAGAAAGACCAGGGGGACAGAAGCTCAATGTACCATGTGCTTGTAGAAGTTCTTTGTGCTCGACAGGGTCAAGGCGGTTTCAGGACGCTTTGCAGCTCCTCTGACATAGTTCAAGATGGGAGACAGCAGTGGGTATCAGGCGGCAAGCAGTTCAGCAAGTGTGGCTGGACACACGACTGCAGGCTGGCCAAATGGCTGCTTGGGGCCAGGAATCGTTGTCTCAGTGCTGGTTGGCGGGTCTGAATCACAGGTCGAGGCATCTCCGATGACGTTAGCGACTGCAGCGTGACAACAGTCAGCAGTGCAGTTAGTTGCAGCTCGAGATGCCAGAGGGGCTCGACTACCTCGAAAATGTCCTTTAAGGTGGACACTTGTAGATGCACTACTCCTAGCTTCTCCGCTGGGCTTGTGTTGTCCTTTAAGGCGGACAGCCCAAAGCTGAGGAGAGTGTTGCAGGCACCACCCCTGTCCTGGGATTGGTTCAGAGTCTGTCTGGCACTTCCCACCTAGAAAGCTAGCTTGCAGAGCCTAGCAGGGCATGCTGTATGCTAGCTGGGTACCCGTTCCGGCTTCCCTCTTTGGAAATCCTGGTCTTCCTTCACTGGCAGAAGCTGTAAGACAGACTGTACCTTCAGCAGGGGTCCAATGCTGAGTTATTTTTGTTACTCTTTGCAAAGTCTTCAGATGATCTGCCCCAAAGAGGGGCTCTGCCCTCTTTTATAGCCAAATGGGCCAAAGTGATTGGTGTAGGATAGGTCTACCTTAATGAACCAATTCTGGGTCCCCACCAACAATCTCCTGTATGTGTGAGGTCATAACCAGAGTGCTTTGCAACAGAAAAGGTAAAGGGGTGAAAACATGTAATACTAAGTCCCACTCAGATTCCTGTCTGTTGTGGATCAAAGGGTCTCTCTGATTAATTGAGCCCACTCTGGTTCCTGATTAAAGCGGAAGCTTGAAACCATGGCGAGATCAGACTTTTGTTTGCCGCCAAACCACATACTTGTACCTTTTGAATGGGGTCCCCTTACTGGGATTTCTACTCTAAATACATAGTCCAAGGGATGACAGGTCTCTGCCCCTGATCCTGAGAGAGGCGGTAGCTGGCTTCAGGTGACAAAGTGCATATCAAAGGTTGTTGGGTTTTCCTGTCTTTTGTTAACCTCTGCAGCCATGCCCCATGTGGGCCTGTTTGAGTTTTGTATGTTGTTTATGTTAATTGCTGCCACCATCTGCAGAGGGTAAACAAACGGTCAGGGCGGATCCATGGAGCCTTTGAAAGTTAATTAGGCTGGCCATGTTAGGAGGAAGGTTTTGGCCCTCCCCTTCTGAAAAGCATCATGTACTCCTCCTGTCAGATCCCAACTAAATATGACTGGGGGAACGGTCCCTCTATGCTGTGTCCAATCAGAGTATACATACGTCATGCAGTGAGCATAGGAACATTTTTGCGGAATAGCCCCACACCTTTTCTGGATCTACCATCATTCAATTTCATGTAACATTTAAAAAAAATGCAAGCAAGCGCACACCCAGCGGATGCTCGAATTCCTCACATGCTTGTTCCCTTAGTTAGAGTGTCCCACTTTTGGGCTAACGCGTGGACTGTGTAATATTTTGGGGTGTGTTTGTCCTGTCCATTTCATTTGGAGGACGTTGGTGGGATGAGGTTTAGTGGGAGTTTTGCTCCTTGTTCAGTTTTGGAATAGAATGATAGTTAAAACGTCTGGTCGTATTTCAAGATGGTCCCTTTTATGTGCTCTGTTCCATTCCATTCCCTTGATCTTTACTGCATTAAGGAGGGAGATGGGTTGTGTTTTGACTCCTTCCCAGTCCCTGTGCTTTGTGCATGCGAGCTGATGGAATCCCTGTAGATTGGTGATGTGTGGAATGTTGATCTGAGGGAGTGGGTGCCGGTGTATGTCTCCTATGTCCTCTACCTAAAAAACGTACCTGTGACCCTGTCACCTGAACCTGAGTAAAGAAGTCACTCACCCAGCGTGGTCTCTAACTATAAACTGATATAAACTACCTAATATTTAACGTGAGTATTTTGTTGCAGCACTCAAGTGTAAGTTAAGGTTCAATTTGTAGTGTGATGGACTTTGTCAGTAGTCACTATGTGGGTCGCGCCTCTGCGTGCAGTGCTTACTTGTATGGTGGGAGTAGTGTATGTTCATGCACATATGTCAAGCGTAATATTCGGTGTCGTTGTGTGTGTTGAGGTCCATGTCTAAGCTGCAGACAATGATGTTTCTTGCCACTGCAGCTTCAGAGCACGCACAAAGTATAGAAATAAGTTGGGGATTTAACAAAGGAAATATCTTGACTTTGACCAAACCAGTTTTGAAATGTCTGTGTTGTTCATCAGTTCAGGTAAGTGCTATGTTACTGACGACACTCAAATAAAAGTGGAAATGTATACGTTGAATCTTCATCAACAGGGCTCAGAAGTCCTTTCCAACGCATTTGATGTGCTTTTGCCCACAATATATGCCTGTTTAAAAACATTGGGATGCTTGCTGGGCACATCCACGTACATGCTGGCTATTCCAATACATGGCAAACTTCCCATGTATGAACTAACTGTTTGTTTAGCCCAAAGTTTCAATAATAATACTTTAAGCAAACATGCCCATGCTGGCTCTGCCTATCCCGAATATGCCAGAATGCCAATGTAAGACCATAATCCTGCTGGCTTTTCCAATGAAAAATGCTGTGACTCAGTAAGCAAACATGGCCAGATTGGCTGCAATAATTTAGGCCATTACACCCACGTAAGAAGACTCACCATGTTGTCTTTTACCTTTATGTTAGTAGAAAATGCCACACCAAGGTAGGAAATGTATCCAAACTGGCTCCACCGATGTTGTACAGTAGTGCCAGGTGAGAACACTCATCATAAGGCTTTCTACTTGATGCCAGTAGAACAAGCCATCTCACAGTAAGAAAGAATGTTCGGGATGGCTGCACTAATGTAGGCCAATACAATCAGGTAAAAACACTCATCATGATGGCTCTGCTCTTGAGGTCTAGTAGAACATTCCATGCCATAGAAAGAAAACAAGTCACGACTTGCTGCACCAATGTAGACTTGTGTGGCTACGTATGAATGCTGATCATGTTGACTTTATGTTTGATACCACTAAGCATATGATGCTATACTAAAAAAAAGGATTGTTCAGACTGGCTACACCAATGAATATTGTTAAACCGTTGGTGTTACTGTTGTGCTGCTGCATTTTTGCAACTACACTTACCAACTTGCCTGATTCCTTGGAGGTGGAGACTGCGGTTCTTGGAGCCCTTTGATCCACTATATATCACAGGCTGTAAGAACTGAAGTGGCGCTTCAGCATTGCGAGAGTGCGACACCGGCCGTGCAAGATGTGCACAAGGCGTGTCTCTGTCACAACATCATACGGCTGTGCGGTTGCCCAGTGCAGGTTTCTACCATCACCTTGGTGGTAAATGGGCACGTAATCTTAACTTACATACGGACGGAGCAGTGGGCCAAGATAGCCCTAACCTTAAAAGTGCCATCAAAATTCAAAGCTAGTTTCAAAGGTCTGGCAATTTTGTGCTGAACTGATCGACTTTTCTGGACCTCTGTCATGATATCCCTCCTCATCTTCGGGTGATCCCCTCAAGGGATATTATACTTGTAGAAATACCTGAGGACTGCAATCTAGTCATGATATTCGTACACTTTCAGCGGAACTCCACATTGGATTCTATACAACACTGTGAAGTTGATTTCTATCGACTGGGCTATGAATGTTGGATCAAATGTATTCCAGAGGTGTATGAAAGAGGCACTAGAAAGCTATCTCATTGTGCAGACGAGTCAGTAATTGCCAACAGCAAAAGGTCTGTCCCTCCACCCGCTATCAGCATTTCTGCTAGCGCTAATGGCTCTAGAGTGGTTCATTTAACTGACCCCCCCCCCCTCCTCATGAATCTCCTAACTAAGCTGACTGGTCATGGCTAACCAGTTTTTTGCCAAGCCACCTCGAAAAATGTCCCTAACCGCGATGACAGATTGCTTTTCTGGAATACCCGAGGAATCACGCACCTTTACATGGAGGATGGCTTGTTTAATAACTTGTCGTTATTTGGAATAATTGTTTTACAAGAAACCTGGCTGGCCACAGAACTCTTATATGATGATAGGATCATGATACAGAAGTTAGCCTTTAAAGGTCCCCTGGGAAGACCCAAGGGGGGCCTTTTGATTCGTTGTCAACCTAATTGATCTGGATGTTGTTTCTGACCACTCGGGAGGCTAGCTCAGCGGCAACATGCTCGCCTTGGAAGCAAGACTACACAAGCAACACAGGTTCGATACCCAGGTCCGCGCTTAGAAACCTCTGGGTATTAAGCACGTTATAAATAACCCATCATATCATATCTTGGCAGGCCTATTAACTTGTGAGTCACTTGGTGGTTATTCGTTTGGGTGTCTAGTTATTAACTCATACAACCTTAAAGACCAAAAATTCATGAAGAAAATACAATCAAAAGTATCGAGCTCCACCTGTTCCATACTTTTCTTGGGTGATTTTAATACAAACATAATACCCAACACTTACAGTTCGGAGGTGAGACTGGTGTCTGTATTATTGCAATACATAAGCGACAAGACGAGAGTATCTTGTGCTCATTCCCTGTGCACCCAGGCTACGATTATGTTGAATGGCGGGTGTGAGCATGACTCACCTGGAAAATGTTCTAGAGTTGTGGGTAGTGCTGCTAGCAAAATTCACTACATGTTCGCATCTTCTAACTTATATCTTACTAATACTGACCTGATTGTTTTGCGAACTAGTGAAATTGATCAATTCCCCTTATTGATGTTACTTGGGTATGAGGCAACGGTGATGCTACCAGATAGTGTTGGTGTACCGGTCGTAAATCAGGGGGGCAATAGGATTATGTGGAATCCAACCAATTTATATAAGGTCAACCGGCAACTCTAAACCATACAGTTTGCTGGTTTGATTGGGAATGGTCTAACAAATTTGGAAACTGGTAGCTCTCTAATGGGAATGAGTCCCAGGCCATGGCTAGTGGTGAACCAACACTTCTGAAAAACAACGAGGCTGGGTTGCGTGAACTTATTCAGATTAACTATCCCAATGTTTTGACGGGTATATTGACTACTCTGTCTAATTCCTTAAGACATCATAGACTAATTGGTTGGCATCATAGATGTAGTTTTGACCCAAATGTCAGGGATGCTAAGTGTGCCTTTCTCAGGGACCTGCATATCATAATCCAGTCTCATGGTGGTGGCCCCAGTATCAGGGAACTCATTCAGAATCAGGAAAAGTTGTATATGGCAAGGGTTAAAAATCACTATAGGGGACAAAAGCTAGAGAGATGGCAAGCTCTCACAAAGGATATTATGGAAAACAACAGTAAGAAATGTTGGAACATAGCTAGGCCTCAGTCAAAATCTGTTCCTGGTTGCCAATGTTAGTAAGGAAGTCCGGTAAGCATATAATTTAACGATCATTGGAAAACCGAACAGTTGTGTTTTTAGTTGGATCTGACTACGTGAGAGTTCTGTTGACCTCTACAAGGTACAAGTAAGATAATTTGTTTGCAAGACTTGTCCTTGGCCTCAAGCCCAGGGATAGTATCTCTCCAGCTCTGAAATCTCTCCATTGGCTCCCAGTGGATGCAGGGATTAAATTCAAAACCCTTTGCATTGTCCACAAGGCCTTCTGGGGCCTGGGTCCAAAACACCTTCAACTATCCCTCTGTAAATACCTCCCCACGCAAGCTCTTCGCACCTCTACCTTGTAGAGGAGGTCCCAGATATGGCCTCCACTCCAGCCACCCATTTTGAAATACCAGGAACATACTCACCGAGATATGTGACGTATGAGGAGCAAATAAACCAACACAGAGCCGCACTAGGGCTCTGCCCAGTGCCCATCATAAGAGCAATACCTGTTGAAGTGCCAATAACCAGAAAACCATGGGCAGCATGGTACCCATTGAGACAACCGTACCAGCAGCTGACACGAAATGAAGACTACTTAAAAACTGTCCCCGAAGAGACCCAAAGGGCCTTCATTGACAGATCGATGAAGCATAGTCAAGAACGTCATCATTCCGCCAAGGGACAGATAGAGAAAGCAGAGACAAGAACTTCATCTTTGTTGTTTGATTGCCATTTTCCCATTTCTTCACAGTGTCCAGCATGTCCTCAGGAATGAAGCAGATTCGGGATTGGGAACTCACCTACTTTGAGCATGTACAGTAAAAGTGACTCACCAAGGTATTAGTGTAATCTATTTTTTCCATAGTATAGCAAGAGAACTGTATCCTATATCCAGAGACAATCATCACCCGCAAGAGGGGGGACAATTGTGAAGCACCAGACACAAACTGTTCGAGAACAATATCGAGTTGGGGGGAAAACAATAACATTGACATTGAGTAAATAATCAAGATGGAGGCCCAGAACAGTAACCTGGTCCTTTCGCAAGCAGAGGGGTGCCCTCGCTTCTCTGGATGGAAATGCTGCCGTCTAACCTACCGCACTATCATGTATTTATGCTTTGTGTTTATCATTATTTTTCTATCTAACGTCAGAACTGCATTTCTTATTGGTGCACGATGCGTTCCAATTTCAGTGCACCCACCTGATGGTGTACGCATAAATCCCACCAAAGCACCCAGACCCTATATAGTTATCTCAGTCCCGAGGAAATCTGATGGTAAGGCAAACAAACTGAAAATGAATGTAATTAGCAGTGATACATACACACTTATGGTAATGAATAAAGCGAAAAGCTGGAGACAGGATCAGCACGGAATGAATGGAAACATGCAGGTGACAGTCAGAGATGAAATAGAAGCCGTAATGGCTGAGTTAAGTATATTACTTGTTAAATCGAGCAGAGCAACAACGAACAGGGTAATCCTATGAAGGATGTCATCTTTATGACAATCTTGTTGCTCACTGCTGTGTAATAACACGGCCGTCTAATAGGATTCTCCAGATTCTCCTTGCCTGAAATTGTGTGCGCCTTGAAGACCACCTGCGTGTCGAAACACGTGTCGGCTGTTAATGATTCAATTAAATCTATATACACTATTGTCTTGTATTATTGTACTGGTGCAAAGCGCATCACCATCCCATTTTTCATTAGTTTACTTTATCAGTTCCAACCAGGGTGGATTGGTTGGCGGGATTAGAGTGACTGCTGCTTGCACCCATCTCATTCTTACCATATTCAAGTTCAGTCAACCATAATCCAATCAGTGAGCACTAGCGCATGGATATCCAGCTTCGAATCCACTTTCTAATCTTTATACTTACAAAGTTTCCCCGAATAGACCCAAAGGGCCTTCATTGAAGGTGAATGGTGATGACACAAGGGCCGGACAGACGTACAGATGAACGTAAATGACAATCGAAAGATGACACTCAAAGAAAAAATGTGAGGAATAATGATGTAATGGACTTAGAAGAAGAAATGATGTGGAAATATAAAGAAACGTAACCATTAAGTAGGATGAAAATATGCAACTAGCTAATGCCTTTAAATAGGCTCGGAACACAAGAAGCTAAGAAAACAGTGCTGCTTGCTATGCTTAGTAGAGAATAGAGCGGCAAGCGCCAACTATATATCTACCTCAATGAAGCACATTATACAAGTATGACTCCATTTTACAAAAAGCAGATTTAAGATCAGGATAGTAGGGGTCAAACAGCCCAAGATTCATACTCCAGCAAAGCTAGAAGAAACAGCGGGATCGAAATTTAGCAAAAAGCAGTCTGGGAATTCGAGGTCAATCCAAGGAAGGGAGGAGAGCGGCAACTTGGAAGAACATAGCAGCCTGCCCCGTGAAGGTCGAAATAAGGAGGCCCAGGCAGGTGGCAAGGCCGAAGGGCGAATCAAATACGAAAATAGAGGGAAAATAAAGCAGATTCACGGTATACTAACACGTGACCAGCCAAGCGCGAAGAGGTACCAATGTCTGATGTAACCCAAACCAGGTGATGTCATAACTTTTCCTGATAAGAAGCTGCAGTTTCGAGGCCAACCTCGCCAACTAATTTACACATAGCCCTAAAGAATTGATTGATGGAAGGGAGGCAGGGCGAATCGTGGGGCACTCCGCATCTGGGTGAACATTCTGCATGCTGCTAATTAAAGTGGAGATTTATGCCTGGGGGTGTAACTGACCCAATCACAATGGACCAAATAATCTAGGGTCCTATAGCTAGTAGAACCAATGAGACGTCGTACTTGTAGTGATGTCTAGCATGAGTGATGTAGAGGGATGTGCGTAGACGCCCACCCGATAAGAGTTATCCAATCCTCACACTCTGTTACCATACACAGATATAGCACCTATACTTAAGTTATCTTTTTAACCAATAGAATTACATGACAAACCTTTGAGTGTTACACGTCAATGATGACGATAATTTGCTATAACTATTGCTGTCTGAATGAAGAGTTCGGAAGTTGAACGAGACAGGCGACCGCATCACTGTTCATTTCTTATTGCTTCCCCCTTTTTGAACAGACTTCCCTTTGCCAAACCATTGAGTTGTCCTTATTGATTGGTGTTGGGGTAAGAAAATCCTGCACCCCATCCACCTCATGGTGCAGCTATCCCATCTTAAAGTACTCGAAGGTGAGCTCTGATCCCATGAGCCCGTCAGAGGTCGCTCCGTCCCCCTGTACACTTGGTAGTGGAGAGGATGGTTTTGACCATCAATTATTGATTATTGATTAAAATAAGACACCTATTGACCGTCGACACGAAGTAACTCTAGGTCTTTGGCAATATCACGAGTACTTCGCCATTTGGCCGAGTAGACTGTGAAGCTTCCCTTGGACAATGATAGTTAAAATATATCCAAAACTGCAGTGGGTCTGAAGGGACCCGTTTTAAAAAATATAACCACTTCCATTCCTACGGGCAGCGGATCAGGCGAAAGACTGAAGGAGGCGGTAATGGAGGTGGTGTTCCCGAGGGTCCAGAGAGGAACGATGCGAGCGGTGAGTGAAACAAAAATTGAATGCTTTGGCAAATGTCATAGGCATTAGAACAAGTAAGGGAAAAGGTAACGGAGGGAGGTGGGAAAACAAAACAAACAGAAGTAGGGAAGACTGTATATATAAGGGGATAATGACTCGAGAATAATTGAATAAATAGAGCTTACAGGGGTAGACACCCGAGAAAACAGAGGTTACCGGGGTAGACACCCGAGAAAACAGAGATTACCAGGGTAGACACCTGAGAAGAGAGAGAATACCAGGGCGGACACCTGAGATAAAGAGAGAGGATACGCCTTATTCCTGCGCTTTAATATAGCGGTCTGAAGAAACGTGAACTCAGAGCCCCACATAATAGGGGATGACTGGGCTACCATCACATTTAAAGACGTCATAAAAGGGGTTTGTTTAAACTCCATGTCGGGGTACGAATTAGAGGCAGAGATATTTGTGTCCAGCTGGTGTCTGTCTGGTCTGTCAAGTGTCTGTTGTACATGTTCTGTTGTATGTCACATGTAAGGAATCTTGTCTCTTGGTTGTCTGAAACTAAGTAGGGTTTTTACACGATTCTATAGTTAAAAGGGAATCGCAAAAGAATCGATGTTCTTGAGAAAAATGGTGATACAAACGTTTTGGTGAGCAAAGATGGGATTGGAACCTGCAGTATTTGGTGCTCGCTCATATTGTTGGGAGTGTTGAAGTTGCATGAAAGTATTGTTAGAAACAGTTTTAAGCATGGAAGACACTACCCAATTAGCACACTTATGTAAACAACTGCCGAAGCATGCACCCAAGCTAAAGAAATACAGCACTGAGTGGGTTAAGGGTACCGCCCACAAGATGTTCATGCCGTGGCCACAAAATGGGTCTTTATCTAAAGCCGTTTTACAGCATATGACGACTTACTTGCATGCCACATATACATGCAAGAAACTAGAGAAACGCCTTGCTGTTCTAGAACTTTGGAAAATGTTCGAACAGTCGAAAGAGGAAGAGCCACCGGCAGACTGGAAATTAAACATATGCACGGAGGGGGGTGAGACGCCTACCGTGCCACCTGCCCCACCTGAAACAGAAACCGAGGGAAGTAAGCCTGAGGGACTCTACCCACTAAGAGAGCTTAAGGCAGCCACAGGGCATAGCAATCCCACATATGAATCACCTACGTACAGTAGTGACGACAATAAAGAGAAGGACCAGGATAAGAATCTTACCTCCGCCGTCCCAAGGGACAAGGAGAGATGCGATGATGAGAGGAAGGACCAGGGACAGATGAGTGCATCTCTCGATAAAGAGAGAGAGGGAAAGAACTGGAAAGGAGGTGAAAGCAGAACTGATGAGATAGCATTCGCAAAAGACAAATGGATGGGAGGGCAGATATTGTTGAAACTCGATGGAAAAGGAAGTGATGATGTGAGACCTAAAGAGAAGTGAGATGAGGCGCAGAGGAGGGAGAAGGAAAAGGAAAAGGAGTTAAGGGATGAAAGGATAAGAAGGAAAGATAGGCTAAGGCGAGAGCAACTATATCACGAGGACAAAGAAAAGCAGCTCGATCGCAAACAGAAAGCAGCCTATGACCAGTACAGACAGAGACAGCTAAGGTTGGAAGAAGAGCAAAGGGTATGTGAAAAAAGGATAAAGAGATGAAAAGATGAGGATGTTCAAAGGGCAGATGAACATAGAAATGAAAGGAGAAGGGAAGAAGATAAGGTCAGAGAAGAGGCGAGGAAGCGCAAAGAATTTGATGATGATATTGAACGTTAAGCGTAGACAGAGGGCACACGATCTCGAATATCTGGAGCGGGAAGTTAAAAAACCTGATCCTGTTGTAGAATGGGAAAACATTAAAGAATTCTTTCCTGCCTACGACTCAGTATCAGGTACGATTGGGGCAAATATTGAAGATGACTTCGACGCCAGAAGCATCGCGGAAATGATCAATAAAATATATGATGAAATGGGGCTAGAACAAATGTCCCAAAGGGAAAGGGAAGACGAACGCTTGGAAAGCAATCAGCACTCAGTATGACACTGAGGATGTCACCCGAAGTAGTGGGAGCAGGAGACTGTCCCTGGACAGACTAGAAATCAGTAAAAACGATGATGACACAAGGAGTTGCGTGAATTGGGAACAATCAATGTCTGACTCCGGAGAGGAGACGGAGTTTGAGACAAATAAAGAAGGGAGACGGTGTGAAAAGCGGCTCCCAGGGGAAAAAGAGGTACGTTGGTTAGATGCTAGTGAGTCCGCACCGAGGACATCAGAGTCCACCGCGCAGTCTGACTAGCATGAAGGAACACCCCATGGTCAGAGGGGGGTGTCAGCACCCGCCTATGTAGACAGGTTGAGGACATTGCCAGTCAGACGGCGATGCGAGAATGTTACCCCAGCGATAGACAGGAGAGCTATGGGGGAAGAGAAAGAAGGCTGCGCATTCCAATTTCCGCTATTAGAAAAGGGGGGATCAAGACCGCAATATATTCCATCGCCACACATGGATTGAGAAAACCTGGAAAACAAGCTTCCCATGCTGACATCGGGAGCCGGGAAGTGGATACACAAGTTAGAAAAAATGACAGGGGGTGTCACATTAGCTATAGGGGACATTAAAGGTCTCCTGATCACCATACTCGGTGAGAGAGCAGACGATGTGTGGACACGGGCAGGGTACCCTGGTGTAACCATAATTAACACTGCACACGACGGAGCACCATTTAATAATTGCAGAGCTGCAGTATGGAAAGCACTACGAGTACTATGCCCAGACACTTCCGATATGGGAGCTATAACGACTCGAAAAATGAAGGAGTCAGAAGATCTGTTGATTTATATCCAGAATTTCCAAGACGCATGAGTGCTCGAAACGCATGAATCTTGGACGATATATATACCGGTGTTTTACCACATATTGTGCCAAGGGTTGCTAGAACCAGTGCAGAAACAGCTCAAGAAATTGGTAGGGGTTGAGGCTAAGCCTTGGGCTTAAATATAGTTAACTCTCGCACATTACTGTAGATTGTTGCAAGAAAACAATTGGAAAAAGGAGGCACCTCGAAAGGGTGAGGAAGCGAAGCTGGTGCAAAAGAAATTATCAAAGTATGCTCTTGAAGGAGCCATGCTAACTAACCCAGCTGAACAGAACATACAACAGGTGGCTAACCCACAGCAGAATAACCAAGGTAACTTAGGAAAATACCCAAGGGGAAGAGGATTTAGAGGAAGAGGATGGCAGAGTAATCAAGGAGGGTTCCAAATCAATTAAGCAGGCTTTCAAAACGTGCAAACGGGCAGCCCAGATATGTCAAATGGACAAATAATCCGACCACCGCCAGTATGTTGGCTGTGTGGAATGACGGGGCATTTAGCGCGCACGTGCAGAAGTCAAGGCACGTGGCAAAATGGCCAAGAAATGGGAGCAGGCACGGCGAATCCACCTGCAATCTCACAACAGGGTGGTGCACAGAATCACACAGTGCAGCAGCAAGCACCAGGCGTGCAGCAAGGTGTGCAACAAGGGGTTCAACCCCAAACATGGGGAATTTGCCACAAGGGAAATTTCAACAGGCATCACTGCAAATGTCTCAGGGCACAAACTCCAGAAGGGGAGGCCACCCAGGGAATGGAGAGGATCCACAAGTGTACAGTGGACCGAAGTTATATATGAACTAGGACAGCTCACTAGGAACCCTGATGTGCTCTATCCTATCAGTGACACCAGACCCTAATAGGGAACCTAGGGTGAATGTCATCATAGGGGGTAAAGAATATTCCTTCTTAGTTGGCACAGGTGCAACACGCTTGTGCATACGAGAAGGCAAGTTTTCCTTTTCCGGCGAGGCCATAGATACTCAGAGTTTTACAGGCGCTCACAGTCGAGTTCCCTTTACAGACGCACTCTCAGTCTCGTAGGAGAGTGCAAATTGAATGAACCTTTATTATATTCACGTCAGACCCCAGTAAACATTTTGGGTCGAGACTTAATGACAAAATTGAACATGACAATCTCGTTCACACAGGAGGGCATAGTATGCTCCACTCCAGGAATGCATTATTCAAACGTGTGCGAAATGATCAGGGCATACTCAGGACACATAGCCATGAGAGCTATACCATTAGAGCCAGAGGTTTTCGCATATGGCATGACTGTGCTTATGGCAGGATTACCAGACCTCGCAGATAGAACTATGAGAATCCCTGATGAGTTCCTATTCAGACCAAGAATACCTATGCATGAAAAGAAGGGACAAGTATTTCCCTTAATGATACATGCTGCAGCCGTGCAAGGGAAAGTAGCATTGGTCGAAGGCTACGATGATGAAGGCAGACAATGGTGTGCGTTTATCGCCATTGAAGAAGGTTATCGAGTGACTGACGTCACCGATGATGATCTGTTTGAAGAACAACCAGACTCAGAAGAGACAAGGGTGGAAGTGAGTCTCATATTTTGGGTAAAAATGATCAAAAGAGAAGTGCCTCAGAGAATGATATTGGCTATGATGGGTCCAAAATACTTTGATGACGACATGGCCCAGGTGCCTGTCTCAGTATGGACTACGGGACCATATTACGTAGACCTTCTGAAGGGGGTGGGAGAAGTGAAAATTAAACTGAAACCAGGAGCAATTTTACTGAGAGCCCGACCATATCCCATGTCCAGAGAGGTGGATGAAGGGATCGCGAAGACTTTCTCCACCATGATGGACCAGGGAATCCTAATGATGTCAGAGTCACTGTGTAATACGGTGATTTATCCTGTCAAAAAATCAAAGGGAGGGTATTGGTGTTTAATCCAAGATTTAAGAGTATTAAACGATATTGTTGAAGCTGGTTTCCCTCTAGTCCCTAATCCATCTACAATCCTATGTAACATACCCATCGAGGCAAAATATTTCACAGTGATTGACTTGAAAAATGCCTTTTTCTCAATCCTGTTGCACCGTGACTCTCAAGATCTGACGTCATTTACATTCAGACAAATGTGTCTGAAAAGCACGAGGTTGCCACAGGGGTACTGTGGGTCCCCGTCCATTTTCAACAAGGTTCTACAGATGGACATAAGCAATATTGCACTAGAAAGTGTCGTCTTGCAGTACGTGGACGACATCTTAATCTGCAGCACCACAGAAGAACAATGCAGACGCAATTCTGTTAAGCTACTGACAATACTGGCTGAGAAAGGATATAAGGTTGACAAGGAGAAGCTACAATACTGTCAACAGGAGGTGCTGTACATAGACCAGCAATTTCACATGAAGGTAAAAAGGTGACCCCAGAAAGGGCTGAAGCCATCATGAACACGGCTAAGCCACTCACGATAAAACAAATGCAGAGCTTTTCTAGGCCTCTGCAACTATGTTAGAGCATGGGTATTCGATTACAGTTCGTATACCAAGCACTTGCTCCAGGCCCTGAAGAATGCCCAGGTGACAAAGGAAAACATTGAAAGGACCAAGGCAATGGAAAAGGGGTTTGCAGAACTCAAGAGAGCGATTTGCACGGATCCAGTCCTCAGGATTCCTAATTATGCAGAGGAATTCTACCTGTTCTCGCACACAGATGGCAGTGTTATGACGACAGTGCTTGCCCAAAGAACCTCCTTGGGGTACAAGTTCCTGGCATATTACAATGGGAACCTGGACCCAGTAATGAGAGGCCACTTCCTATGCGAACAAAGCTTAGCTGCCGCATCGTTCGCCATAGAGAAAGCAACTACCATTGTGATGGGGTGTTCTATGACGTTATACGTTGAGCACTCATTACATTGACATCTCAAAGAGCTTCTGCCTATGAAGTGATTATATCTAATCCATTGATCAAAATAGTTTGATGTCAAACAGTGAACCCAGCTACATTCATAGCTGAGCCAGTCACTGAAGGAGAGCCGATACATGACTGTGCAATGTATGAAGAATTCTATGATGAAATCCCCAGGGTGAAAGAAAATTCCCTGGTGGAAGGGGAGATCATTTTTATTGATGGATCTTTGAGAATCGACCAACAAGACGGACAAAGATATACAAAGATATACAGGCGTTGCCATAATGAAACACATAGCAAACAGAGAATTTCAAGTACTCGTCAGTGCACGAATACCATCTCATTATTCAGCGCAGGCTGCAGAATTATTGGTCTTGATACTCGCCATTGAGAATCACGCAGACCAGGAAGTTACGGTGTACAGTGACTCCACCTATGTGACGTCCACGGTGCACGCAGGACTAGCATGCTGGAAAAGGAGGGGCTACCTCCGAGCAGACGGCACGCCAGTGCAGCATGCAGCCTTACTGGACAGGTTGATTAAGGCACTACAGCTCCCATTGGGCATAGTGGTCCTGAAATGTGCCACCCACACCAAAGGGACAGATTTCGTGTCAAGCGGAAACCACGCTGCAGACATGGAAGCCAAGCGTATGGCCTCCAAAAGTGAGACGATCATGGAAGTGGAAGTGGCATGTACCCATGAGAGAATGATGGTGGCACATACCACACCCGAAGCCTATAGTTATCTGGGACAGACGCAACTAATGGAGCTTCAAGGGGAGGCACCGCAGGATGAGGAGAACCTGTGGAAATGTCGAGGGTGTTCTTTAAACCTCTCTGACGGATTGTGGTGGCAAATCAGCACTGGTAAACCAGTAATGCCTGTAGCCCTACTAAAAATAGCATTGGAGCAATTGCATTATCCATTACACATGTCAAAAGAGAATCTAGCAGCAACGCTTGTAGAAGACTGCTTTATACCGAATTTAGCAGAGCATGTTGCATTCTTTATGGTGAACGGCATAATCTGCCAGCAATTTACCGCTGGGCACACATTAAAAGGAGTGAGAGGAGTCATCCCCCGGCCAAATGGGCCTTTTCAGCACTTACATATCGACTATGTTGACATGATTCAAGTGTGTAACGGGTACAGATACTTAATTGTAGTGGTGTGTCCATTCTCTAGATGGATAGAAGCAGGGCATGTACACACCCAGACTCTACCTGTGCGGCCAAATTCCTAGTGAGGGAAGTGTTCCCAAGATGGGGGGTGTGTGTAGTGATGAGATCAGATAATGGGGCTCATTTTGTAAATGCAGTCTTTGAACAGATTAGCTTGTTGCTTGGTATAAAGCACAAGTTCTCGTCGGCGTATCATCCGGAAGGTAATCGTATTTGTGAGAGGCTCAACAGCTTGTTAAAGGAAAGGATAGCCATGTTGAAGCTTACTCTAAAGAGGGGATGGTTGCACTGCCTTCCATTGGCATTGTATGCTCTTCGGAACCAACCAGGCTCCGACCATCACCTTACGCTGCACAAGATAGTCACAGGAAGAAGAATGAATAATCCCCTAACCCCTCGAGACAGAGCTAGATGTGATGCCCAGACAACCCAAGAGGTCCTGGGAACCGAAATGCAAGAATATCTGAACTGCATGACATCCAGCCTTAATGTAATTTCAGACCAACTGCAGCGACGACGAAAAGGGTGCAGCGCAGAACAAAACACAGCAGGAGACACTGAAATAGACACAGGTCAAGGTCTACGTGTTCCACTCATCTTCCTTGGAAATGCTGTGTTGGTGAAAAACCATACGAGGAAAAAGTGGGATGAGCCGAGATTCAATGGTCCTTTCATCGTGGAGGACTGCACTCCATCAGCTGTGAAACTGCAGGGAAGGAGAGCATGGATTTTTCTTAATGACATTAAGCCATATATTGGAGAAAGCCCTCTAGCTGCACCCCACCGCGAAGAAACCACAAACAATGGGGAAGAACCACAGCACGTGCAGACGAGATCTATGACGAGGAAGAAGGACGCATGAGCAGCAAAGCCAAGACAAAAGGAACCCTTGTGCAAGTTGTGGCTTAAACTGGACATTTCCTCTAAGCAAAAAGGGGATAAGGACATAAATAGACACTCTGTGCATCCTAGTTGCAGGGTGAAGAAGAAAATTGTGCATTTAAGCCGCAACACGTTTGTTGACACGAACTTGTAAACCAAACCAAACTTAAGCATTGTTGAAAAACAAGACTCTAACAGACAGTGATCAAGGACTTTTACATTGAGAGCAAAATACAGTATCCTAAATCGTCTAATACCAAGACTTTGTTTGGCAGCACTTATGGTGTCCCCCAGTAGAGACATCACAAAGGACGTGCTTAACTACTTCCATTTCGTATTGGTATCATATCCGTCGCTGGTAGGGAGGGTCACCAGTGTCACAGAATTTATCCAAGATCTTGCAACAAGAAAGTAATCTGGCAACTACTTACCATCATCAAAGAAGCCTACATTGTGCAGCCTGAATACAGCGATAAGGACACAAATACTTCCACCACAGGCGATTATAGATGAACTCATCAATAGGCTATTGTCGGAAGAACCACAGACACTCTCACCTTTATTCGAGATCCAGCAAAATCTGAACATTTGAGCGAGCTGTGGAACAAACTCAGTTACTTAGTCGCACTCCACGCATCAGGAAAGTGCAAGGATTGCTCACGTCAAGGGAAGTGACTGTAATCCTGAAACCCAAGAAAGGCAGGATAAATGTTCCTGTCAACCGAAGACAGCCGACTGGCACATAATGTCCTATTCCGACTAGTGACTGACTTCCCAGAAATGGTGGGGAGACCTATTGAGGTTGACGTCCTCACATTAATTAGATCTCCAGCTAACGTCGCACGGATGGGAACGCTCCTCCATGGTATCATGCTACAAGTGGAACTGTCCAATTTTCACAGAGAATATCTGAGTAGATTCCATTGAATCATTCCGCCGAGGGACAGATCGATGAAGCATAGTCAAGCACGTCATCATTCCGCCAAGGGACAGATTGAGAGAGCAGAGACAAGAACTTCACCTTTGTTGTTTGATTGCCATTTTCCCATTTCTTCACAGTGTCCAGCATGTCCTCAGGACTGAAGCAGATTCGGGATTGGGAACTCATCTACTTTGAGCATGTACAGTAAAAGTGACTCACCAAGGTATTAGTGTAATCTATTTTTTCCATAGTATAGCAAGAGAACTGTATCCTATATCCAGAGACAATCATCACCCGCAAGAGAGGGGACACTTGTTAAGCACCAGACACTTTATGACACAAACTGTTCGAGAACAATATCGAGTTGGGGGGAAAACAATAACATTGACATTGAGTAAATAATCAAGATGGAGGCCCAGAACAGTAACCTGGTCCTTTCGCAAGCAGAGGGGTGCCCTCGCTTCTCTTGATGGAAATGCTGCCGTCTAACCTACCACACTATCCTGTATTTATGCATTGTGTTTATCATTATTTTTCTATCTAACGATCAGAACTGCATTTTTTATTGGTGCACAAAGCGTTCCAATTTCAGTACACCACCTGATGGTGTACGCATAAATCCCACCACAGCACCCAGACCCAATATAGTTATCTCAGTCCCGAGGAAATCTGATGGTAAGGCAAATGAACTGAAAATGAATGTAATTCGCAGTGATACATACACACTTGTGGTAACGAATAAAGAGAAAAGCTGGAGACAGGATCAGCACGGAATGAATGGAAACATACAGATGACAGTCAGAGATGAAATAGAAGCCGTAATGGCTGAGTTAAGTATATTACTTGTTAAATCGAGAGGAGCAACAACGAACAGGGTAATCCTATGAAGGATGTCATCTGTATGACGATCTTGTTGCTCACTGCTGTGGAATTTACACGGCTGTCCAATAGGATTCTCCAGATTCTCCTTGCCTGAAATTGTGTGCGCCTTGAAGACCACCTGCATGTCGAAACACGTGTCGGCTGTTAATGATTCAATTAAATCTATATACACTATTGTCTTGTATTATTGTACTGGTGCAAAGCGCATCACCATCCCATTTTTCATTAGTTTACTTTATCAGTTCCAACCAGGGTGGATTGGTTGGAGGGATCAAAGTGACTGCTGCTTGCACCCATCTCATTCTTACCATATTCAAGTTCATTCAACCATAATCCATCAGTGAGCACTAGCGAACGGATATCCAGCTTCGAATCCACTTTCTAATCTTTATACTTACAAAGTTTCCCCGAAGAGACCCAAAGGGCATTCATTGACGCTGAATGGTGATGACACAAGGGCCGGACAGACGTACAGATGAATGTAAACGACAATCGAAAGATGACACGCAAAGACGAAATGTGAGGAATAATGATGTAATGGACCTAGAAGAAGAAACGATGTGGAAATATAAAGAAACGTAACCATTAAGTAGGATGAAAATATGCAACAAGCTAATGCCTGTAAATAGGCTTGGAACGCAAGAAGCTAAGAAAACAGTGCGGCTTGCTATGCTTAGTAGAAGAATAGAGCGGCAAGCGCCAACTATATATCTACCTCAATGAAGCACATTATACAAGTGCGACTCCATTTTACAAAAAGCAGAGTGAAGCCCAGGATAGTAGGGGTCAAACAGGCCAAGATTCATACTCCAGCAAAGCTAGAAAAAACAGCGAATCGAAACTTAGCAAAAATCAGCTCATGCCTGGGAATCTTTGGTCAACCCAAGGAAGGGAGGAGAGCGGCAACTTCAAAGAATCGAAACTTAAGAACATAGCAGCCTGCCCCGTGAAGGTCGAGATAAGGAGGCCCAGGCAGGTGGCAAGGCCGATGGGAGAATCAAATGCGCAAATAGAGGTAAAATGAAGCAGATTCACAGTGTACTAACACATGACCAGCCAAGCGTGAAGAGGTACCAACGTCTGATGTCACCCAAATCAGAGGATGCCATAACTTTTCCCGATAAGAAGCTACAGTTTCGAGGCCAACCTCAGCCAACTAATTGACACATAGCCCTAAAGTACTGATTGATGGAAGGGAGGCAGGGTGAATCGTGGGGCACACCACATCTGGGTGAACATTCTGCATGTTGCTAATTAAAGTGGAGATTTATGCCTGGGGGTTGAACTGACCCAATCACAATGGACCAAATAATCTAAGGTCCTTTAGCTAGTATAACCATGAGACGTCGTACTTGTAGTGACATCTGGCACAAGTGATATAGAGTGATGGGCGTAGACGCCCACCCCGATAAGAGTTATCCAATCCTCACACTCTGTTACCATATACAGATATAGCACCTATACTTAAGTTATCTTTTTAACCAATTGAATTGCATGACAAACCTTTGAGTGTTACACGTCAATGATGACGAGAATTTGCTATAACTATTGCTATCTGAATGAAGAATTCGGAAGTTGAAGCGAGACGGGTGACAGCATCACTGTTGATTTCCTATTGCTTCCCCGTTTTTTGTACTTGTCATTAAACTGACTTCCCTTTGCCAAACCATTGAGTTGTCCTTATTGATTGGTTTTGGAGTAAGAGAATCCTGCACCCCATCCACATCATGGTGCAGCTATCTCGTCTGAAAGTGCTGTCAGAGGTCGCTCCGCCCTCCTGTACAACCGCTAACTCCTTCAGGGTCAGTCGTTTTTCAAAGAAAGAAGCTAGGGGTAGATCTCTATCTTCGGCTGGGCCCTCCCTTTGGAACAGCCTCCCTGCCACACTTAAACTTGAGGAGAAACATCTCTGGTTCCGGAAGCACCTCAAGACCTTCCTGTTTACTTCTGCCTTGGCCCCCTTTCTCCCCTGCTGATCTGTTTCTCTCTCGGAACTGTGCACCTGGCTACCCTCTGTCCTCCGGGCCCAGGTACCTAATCACCCTGCTAGCCTCCTGCACTGCCTCCGGTCCACCCCTGCACTGGGGTCTGGATCTGTACCCATACAGTCCCTCACCCCCTTTCCTCCCTTTCTGCACTTTCAGAGACACCCTGTCTGCTAAACCCAGCACTTGCCACTTGCTGGCTGCACTACCACTGTTTATTGCCTTTATTTCATTTATTTATTATTATTATCTGTTGTTCTGCTGCACTTTCCATTTCTCCCCTCTTTCCATGCATGTTTCCCCTCTACCCTTTCCCTTGTACTTGCGCGTTCCCAATGTCACTGGGCCTAGTAATATGGTTTTTGTTCTCCCCTGTTCTCCTCCCTTGCCTTGTTGCGCTCTGAAACACTTGTGTATAAGCACAATATAAATAAAATATCATATCATATCATATCCCTGTCTATTCCCTTGCTCAGTTCATTCCAATGAAGCCATATAATATCCCTCTATCAGTACCTTCCAATACAGTTACATAATATCCCTCTGTCTAGCCCCTCTGTCAGTCCACTCTAATGCATCCACACAGCATCTCTCTGTCTGTTTGTTTATTTGTTTGTTTGTTTGTCGATTTATTTGTATTGCGCACCTGACCCAGAGGTATCTGAGCACCTTTTTCACAGTGGGTTACAAGTATACTTACAGCTTAGTTACAATAGATACAAAAGTACAAATAGCTACAATGAAATATACATAAAAGTTGAGTAAGATATGCAAAAGTACAGGTACAGAATAGGATAACTTGGTGGTCAGGACGAAGTTACTGGGCAGGGTCAGAGGAGTCAGGAATTCTATTGCATCCAGGAGTTAGGAAACCCTTTAAGTCATTTGTGACCAGCCACTTGATAGTATTGCGCCTAAACATAAAGAAAGGTTGGTCGGCTCTCAGTGAGGGAGGTAAGGTGGTCCATGTTTGCACTGCCATACAGGGAAGCTACTACCCCCTATTTGTTTTAGCTTAAATCTGGGCACGACCAGACATGCTGATTTGGCTATCCTAGTAGAATGTGTAGTGGAAACTTTAGCAATTCTCTCAGAAAGGTAGATAGGGGCTGCTTGGTTAAGTCATTTATGTGTTAGAGATAACGTTTTCAGCAGAATCTTGTCCTTAGTAGAGAGCCATTTGTTCTGTCTCCTAAGGTGCGAGATGTGTTTTCTCTTTGGTATGCCATGAGCTTCTCTAAGGGCATTGTTTTGCAAGATTTGGATTTTATTAGTGATTTGTTTGTTTGCCCCCAAACATAGAGCATTACAATAATCCAACTTGGATAGGATAAGAGCTCTAGCAAGGATTATGCAGTTTTCATTGGACAAGAATGGTTTACAGGCCCTGATCAGTTTACAGGTGTAAGCTGTAGAGAAAGCCATGGAGTTGACTTGTTTGTTGAATCTGAAGGCAGAGTCAAGGTAAAAACCTAAGGTTTTTACTTCTCTTGCTACTTTGATGGCATTACCATCGATATTGAGTGAGGAGTAGTCCAGGCACATTTTGTTGAGGTTCGGCATGGTACTGAGAATAAAAAGCTAAGTCTTATCATCGTTTAGGCATAGGCCATGTGTGGCCACCCAGGGCTGGATGATCTGGTATATTTTATTCACCAAAGCCAAGTTCTTGTCATACTCTCCAGAAAGAGGTATGAGGATCTGGGTGTCATCTGCATAGTTAGTGTAGGTGACACCCAGATAGTCTAGGTCATCGAACAAAGGCTTTGTGACTATGTTATACATTGTAGGCGAGACACAAGAACCTTGTGGCACACCACAGGTTATAGGGATCAGGACAGCAGCTGCTAGAGGAGAGAAGACTCTCATATGCCTATCGTTCAAGAAGGATTTGATCCAGGTGATGGCGTCTTTTGAGAAGTGAGATGCCGAGGCTAAATTATACTTGGTGGTCCACCAGATCGATGGCCGCCGAGAGGTCAAGAAGTAGAGAGCAAGGCTGTTTTTCCCTCATCCTTTAGTTCATCAATCTGTGTTTTTAAGTCAATTAAAGCAGTCTTGGTACCGTGGCGTGGTCTAAAGCTGAATCAGCGGGCTCCAAGGAGGAGGTTAGTCCCTAGGTACTCCTGGAATTGGATGTAGGCCACTTTGTCGAGGATCTTAAGTATAAATCAGTGGTAATTGGCCTGTATTTAGTTGGAATAGAGGGGTCCAGAGACAGTTTTTTCAAGAGGGGTAAGACCAGGACTCCTTTAGATTACTGGGGACAGTGCCAGAGATGAATGAGGAGTTAATTAGTTTGGTTATAAATGGTGCCAACTCTTTAGTGCGGTCTTTGATTATCTGTGCTGGGCAGCTGTCTCCTTGACACCTAGACGGTTTGAGGGAGGAGATGATTTTTTCTACCTCGCAGGTGGAAACTTGAGAGAAACGGAACTGATGTGAAAGTTTTCTGGACGGGGTTGAAGCAGCACTAGGCTTCCCTATGTTGGATAAGTTAGCTTTTTTATTGGCAATCTTACTTTGGAGGAGGGACATTTTATTCTGTAGGGCGTTCTGTGTTTTCGTGCACCAAAGCTTGTCCTTCAGACACTTGTCTGCCTGAGGAATAGGAGCTTCTATTTCCCTAAGGATAGTAAACGGTTCCTTAGTGCTTGAAGTTGATTTATTAATCCTCTCATTATAGGATTCCTGTTTGTTATGTATTATTTCCTTTTTGTAAAAGGCAGCATGGTTTATCAGGTTAGTTTTGTTTTCCTCGGTAGGACATAGTTTTCACAGAGTTTCTGCTTTCCTTTTTCCATTCTCAAACTTTTTAGGTGGGATGTGAACCATGAGTTGAGGTGAGCTTTAGGTTTGCTCTTGCGCATCTTGAGTGGAGCAATAACGTCTACAGCTTTAGTCATGGTAGCATTATAGGCATCTACTAGGTTATCAGGACTAGTTGAGTCCGGAAGAGAGTTGAGAGTAGGCATAATAATTGAAAGAAGTTTGTCTACGGTAATGTTCCTTTTATTCCTCGTAGGGAGAGGTGGTGCAATTTGGTTGACCTTGGGATGGGAAGTATAGGCTGTCAGAGTAAATAACATCAGGAAGTGATCTGTCCAAGTTTGGGGTAGGATCGAAGTGATGGGTGTTGTGCACTTAAAGTCTGCAACCCAGTCAAGGGTTCTTCCTTTGTCATGGGTGGCCTGGGTCACTCTTTGGGTGAGCCCCAATTCTGTTGGTACATTGGAAATTGCTAAGGCATGATGGTCGTTAGGATCATTGAAACCTAAATTGAGATCTCCTAACAGAAGGATTTGGGAGATTGGTTTGTTGTTATCAGAGAGGATTGCAGAAAGGTCTTCTTCGAATGAACTAATCCGTCCTGGTGGTCTAAATATTAACAGGGTAATTCATAGAAATTCGTACAAAAGTGGCGCACGTGCCTGGTGCACAGCGTGCCCGTGCGAATGTCTGCGCCAGCCGCGTGCGCTAAAATCGATTTCCGCGCACAGCGTATTCATGGATTGATGCATCCAAAACCAGCCGTGGCGCAGCTTGGCGCAACGACCCTGCAGCAGCGCCAGTTACGCCCCCAAGAATGCCCTCGCGCAAGGAAAAGCCTTCAAAATCCCCAAATAATTGCAAAGGGCTGCGCTAACCCTGGACCAGTTCACAGGGCTGGCAAACAGCAAACGCCAAGCGGGGAACGTGTATTTCAGTGGTTCGCGGGAAGTTCCACACGCAATTGTCCTGTGTACGTGTGCATCAGGGATGCGCGGGAAGTATCACACGTAAAATCAGCAGGGTACGTGTATTTCAGGGGTGCGCGGGAAGTATCACACGCGATTCCAGCAGGGTACGTGTATTACAGGGGTGCACGGGAAGTATCACATGCAAAGGCAGCAGATTACGTGTATTTCAGGGGTGCGCGGGAAGTATCACACACGATTCCATCAGGGTACGTGTATTACAGGAGTGCGCAGGAAGTATCACACGCAAAAGCAGCAGGGTACGTGTATTTCAGGGGTGCGCGGGAAGTATCACACGCGATTGCAGCAGGGTACGTGTATTTCAGGGGTGCGCGGGAAGTATCACACGCGATTCCAGCAGGGTACGTGTATTACAGGGGTGCACAGGAAGTATCACACGCAAAAGCAGCAGAGTACGTGTATTTCAGGGGTGCGCGGGAAGTATCACACGCGATTCCATCAGGGTACGTGTATTACATGGGTGCGCGGGAAGTATCACACGCAAAAGCAGCAGGGTACGTGTATTTCAGGGGTGCACGGGAAGTATCACACGCAAAATCAGCAGGGTACGTGTATTTCAGGGGTGCGCGGGAAGTATCACACGCGATTCCATCAGGGTACGTGTATTACAGGGGTGCGCGGGAAGTATCACACGCAAAAGCAGCAGGGTACGTGTATTTCAGGGGTGCACGGGAAGTATCACACGCTAAATCAGCAGGGTACATGTATTTCAGGGGTGCACGGGAAGTATCACACGCGATTCCAGCAGGGTACGTGTATTACAGGGGTGCGCGGGGAGCACCACACGTGAATTGCATGTGTGGGTCCTCCCAGATGTTCCCTCTACACCCTCCATGGCCCCTGCAGGTGGCCCACACCACAGGGGCCTACCCTGCACATGTCCTGCAGGCACCCCATCCACCATGGCCATGCCCCCCAGCCAACCCACATGTCACCTTGCAATACTGACCACCAACGCATCCCCCTGCACCCCCAGCCACCAGGGGCAGCCTCCACCAGAACCCCCACCCATGTCTACCACCACCCCTGCCCCCCAGCAGTGCAGGGGCAGCCTCCACCAGGCCCCCACTCATGTCTACCACCACCCCCACCCCCCAGCCACTAGGGGCAGCCTCCACCAGGCCCCCACTCATGTCCCCTATCACCCCAACCCCCCAGCCACCAGGGGCAGCTCCACCAGGCCCCCTCTCATGTCTCCCACCACACCCACCCCCCAGCCACCAGGGGCAGCCTCCACCAGGCCGCCACTCATGTCCCCTATTACCCCCACCCCCCAGCAGTGCAGGGGCAGCCTCCACCAGGCCCCCACTCATGTCCCCTATTACCCCCACCCCCCAGCAGTGCAGGGGCAGCCCCCACTAGGCCCCCACTCATGTCTCCCACCACCCCCACCCCCCAGCAGTGCAGGGGCAGCCTCCACTAGGCCCCCACTCATGTCCCCTATCACCATCACCCCCCAGCCAACAGGGGCAGCCTCCACCAGGCCCCACTCGTGTCCCCTATTACCCCCACCCCCCAGCAGTGCAGGGGCAGCCTCCACCAGGCCCCCACTCATGTCCCCTATTACCCCCACCCCCCAGCAGTGCAGGGGCAGCCTCTACCAGTCCCCCACTCATGTCCCCTATCACCCCCACCCCCCAGCCACCAGGGGCAGCCTCCACCAGGCCCCCACTCATGTCTCCCACCACCCCCACCCCCCAGCCACCAGGGGCAGCCTCCACCAGGCCCTCACCCATGTCTACCACCACCCCACCCCCCAGCAGTGCAGGGGCAGCCTCCACCAGGCCCCCACTCATGTCTCCCACCACCACCACCCCCCAGCCACCAGGGGCAGCCTCCACCAGGCCCTCACCCATGTCTACCACCACCCCACCCCTCAGCAGTGCAGGGGCAGCCTCCACCAGGCCCCCACTCATGTCTCCCACCACCCCCACCCCACAGCCACAAGGGGCAGCCTCCACCAGGCCCCCACTCATGTCCCCTATCACCCCCACCCCCCAGCCACCAGGGGCAGCCTCCACCAGGCCCCCACTCATGTCTCCCACCACCCCCACCCCCCAGCCACCAGGGGCAGGCCCCACCAGCCCCCCACCCATGTCTACCACCACCCCCACCCCCCAGCCACCAGGGGCAGCCTCCACCAGGCCCCCACCCATGGCTCCCACCACCCCCAACCCCAGCCACCAGGGGCAGCCTCCACCAGGCCCCCACTCATGTCTCCCACCACCCCCACCCCCCAGCCACCAGGGGCAGCCCCCACCAGGCCCCCACCCATGTCTACCACCACCCCCACCCCCCAGCAGTGCAGGGGCAGCCTCCACCAGGCCCCCACTCATGTCTCCCACCACCCCCACCCCCCAGCCACCAGGGGCAGCCTCCACCAGGCCTCCACTCATGTCCCCTATCACCCCCACCCCCCAGCCACCAGGGGCAGCCCCCACCAGGCACCCACCCATGTCTACCACCACCCCACCCCCCAGCAGTGCAGGGGCAGCCTCCACCAGGCCCCCACTCATGTCCCCTATCACCCCCACCCCCCAGCCACCAGGGGAAGCCTCCACCAGGCCCCCACTCATGTCTCCCACCACCCCCACCCCCCAGCCACCAGGGGCAGCCCCCACCAGGCCCCCACCCATGTCTACCACCACCCCCACCCCCCAGCAGTGCAGGGACAGCCTCCACCAGGCCCCCACTCATGTCCCCTATCACCCCCACCCCCCAGCCACCAGGGGCAGCCTCCACCGGGCCCCCACTCATGTCTCCCACCACCCCCCAGCCACCAGGGGCAGCCCCCACCAGGCCCCCACTCATGTCTACCAACACCCCCACCCCCAGCCACCAGGGGCAGCCTCCACCAGGCCCCCACTCATGTCTCCCACCACCCCCACCCGCAGCCATCAGGGGCAGCCGCCACCAGGCCCCCACTCATGTCCCCTATCACCCCCACCCCCAGCCACCAGGGGCAGCCTCCACCAGGCCCCCACTCATGTCTCCCTGCACCCCCACCCCGCAGCAGTGCAGGGGCAGCCTCCACCAGGCCCCCACTCATGTCCCCTATCACCCCCACCCCCCAGCCACCAGGGGAAGCCTCCACCAGGCCCCCACTCATGTCTCCCACCACCCCCAGCCACCAGGGGCAGCCTCCACCAGGCCCCCACTCATGTCCCCTATCACCCCCACCCCTCAGCCACCAGGGGAAGCCTCCACCAGGCCCCCACTCATGTCTCCCACCACCTCCAGCCACCAGGGGCAGCCCCCACCAGGCCTCCACCCATGTCTCCCACCACCCACCCCCCAGCCATCAGGGGCAGCTGCCACCAGGCCCCCACTCATGTCTCCCTGCACCCCCACCCCCCAGCAGTGCAGGGGCAGCCTCCACCAGGCCCCCACTCATGTCTCCCACCACCACCACCCCCCAGCCACCAGGGGCAGCCTCCACCAGGCCCTCACCCATGTCTACCACCACCCCACCCCTCAGCAGTGCAGGGGCATCCTCCACCAGGCCCCCACTCATGTCTCCCACCACCCCCACCCCACAGCCACAAGGGGCAGCCTCCACCAGGCCCCCACTCATGTCCCCTATCACCCCCACCCCCCAGCCACCAGGGGCAGCCTCCACCAGGCCCCCACTCATGTCTCCCACCACCCCCACCCCCCAGCCACCAGGGGCAGGCCCCACCAGCCCCCCACCCATGTCTACCACCACCCCCACCCCCCAGCCACCAGGGGCAGCCTCCACCAGGCCCCCACCCATGGCTCCCACCACCCCCAACCCCAGCCACCAGGGGCAGCCTCCACCAGGCCCCCACTCATGTCTCCCACCACCCCCACCCCCCAGCCACCAGGGGCAGCCCCCACCAGGCCCCCACCCATGTCTACCACCACCCCCACCCCCCAGCAGTGCAGGGGCAGCCTCCACCAGGCCCCCACTCATGTCTCCCACCACCCCCACCCCCCAGCCACCAGGGGCAGCCTCCACCAGGCCTCCACTCATGTCCCCTATCACCCCCACCCCCCAGCCACCAGGGGCAGCCCCCACCAGGCACCCACCCATGTCTACCACCACCCCACCCCCCAGCAGTGCAGGGGCAGCCTCCACCAGGCCCCCACTCATGTCCCCTATCACCCCCACCCCCCAGCCACCAGGGGAAGCCTCCACCAGGCCCCCACTCATGTCTCCCACCACCCCCACCCCCCAGCCACCAGGGGCAGCCCCCACCAGGCCCCCACCCATGTCTACCACCACCCCCACCCCCCAGCAGTGCAGGGACAGCCTCCACCAGGCCCCCACTCATGTCCCCTATCACCCCCACCCCCCAGCCACCAGGGGCAGCCTCCACCAGGCCCCCACTCATGTCTCCCACCACCCCCCAGCCACCAGGGGCAGCCCCCACCAGGCCCCCACTCATGTCTACCAACACCCCCACCCCCAGCCACCAGGGGCAGCCTCCACCAGGCCCCCACTCATGTCTCCCACCACCCCCACCCGCAGCCATCAGGGGCAGCCGCCACCAGGCCCCCACTCATGTCCCCTATCACCCCCACCCCCAGCCACCAGGGGCAGCCTCCACCAGGCCCCCACTCATGTCTCCCTGCACCCCCACCCCGCAGCAGTGCAGGGGCAGCCTCCACCAGGCCCCCACTCATGTCCCCTATCACCCCCACCCCCCAGCCACCAGGGGAAGCCTCCACCAGGCCCCCACTCATGTCTCCCACCACCCCCAGCCACCAGGGGCAGCCTCCACCAGGCCCCCACTCATGTCCCCTATCACCCCCACCCCTCAGCCACCAGGGGAAGCCTCCACCAGGCCCCCACTCATGTCTCCCACCACCCCCAGCCACCAGGGGCAGCCCCCACCAGGCCCCCACCCATGTCTCCCACCACCCACCCCCCAGCCATCAGGGGCAGCTGCCACCAGGCCCCCACTCATGTCCCCTATCACCCCCACCCCCAGCCACCAGGGGCAGCCTCCACCAGGCCCCCACTCATGTCTCCCTGCACCCCCACCCCCCAGCAGTGCAGGGGCAGCCTCCACCAGGCCCCCACTCATGTCCCCTATCACCCCCACCCCCCAGCCACCAGGGGCAGCCTCCACCAGGCCCCCACTCATGTCTCCCACCACCCCCACCCCCCAGCCACCAGGGGCAGCCCCCACCAGGCCCCCACCCATGTCTACCACCACCCCACCCCCCAGCAGTGCAGGGGCAGCCTCCACAAGGCCCCCACCCATGTCTCCCACCACCCCCACCCTCCAACCACCAGGGGCAGCATCCACCAGGCCCCCACCCATGTCTCCCACCACCCCGACCCCCCAGCCACCAGGGGCAGCCTCCACCAGGCCCCCACTCATGTCTCCCTGCACCCCCACCCCCCAGCAGTGCAGGGGCAGCCTCCACCAGGCCCCCACTCATGTCCCCTATCACCCCCACCCCCCAGCCACCAGGGGCAGCCTCCACCAGGCCCCCACCCATGTCTACCACCACCCCCACCCCCCAGCAGTGCAGGGAGAGCCTCCACCAGGCCCCCACTCATGTCTACCACCACCCCCACCCCCCAGCCACCAGGGGCAGCAGCCACCAGGCCCCCACACATGTCTCCCACCACCCCCACCCCCCAGCCACCAGGGGCAGCCCCCACCAGGCCCCCACCCATGTCTACCACCACCCCCACCCCCCAGCAGTGCAGGGGCAGCCTCCACCAGGCCCCCACTCATGTCTCCCACCACCTCCACCCCCCAGCCACCAGGGGCAGCCTCCACCAGGCCCCCACTCATGTCCCCTATCACCCCCACCCCCCAGCCACCAGGGGCAGCCTCCACCAGGCCCCCACAATCTAGATCCCTGGCCCTTATGGTCAGCCTCCAAATGCCAAACACCCACCCGAGTATTGCATCCACCCACTTAGAAATGGCAAAAACATGATCAAACCACAATTGCGAGCTTGCAAATGAACACATGTCCCTCACATACACCCAATGGGTGTCAGTGAATGTCAAAACCCATATCATGATATGCATGAAACCAATGAGATGATACTACACATTGAACTTTGAAGAAGAAATATGTATTAAAAGCAACATAAATTGAATCAAAAATAAACAAACAATAATAGAAATTTAAAAAAAAAATAAAAACAGCAGGTACGCGAAAAAATGCAAAACCACAAATCATAATGCAAACGAAAGGTGTCCAAAGTCACAGTCCACAAAAGTAAATCCAATGGAAAAATAAAATCGAAAACCATTGCTCCATGGGGAAATCATAATAAAAATTGAAAATCCAAAAATCAACTATGTACAGATAAACAATCCAGGGTCCATGATCCCAACCGAAGAAATGAAACCTATCTAATAACACTACCTAAAAATAATAACTATATACAAAAATGTGGCCCATTGTCCAAAAGGTCCAAAAAAAATCGAAACCAAAGGAAACCTAACAATAACTATATAACTATTTACAAGGGCAGCGGGCTAGTCCGACGGCTCACTTTGGGATGTTCCGGGCCAGGGCATCATCGAACTCCTGCTCAATGTCCCGGAGGCGCTCCTCCTCCATGGCCCCGAGGGTCCGCAGGGCCGTCCACATGTTCCCCCCAAACTCCCTGCCGATTTCCTCGAGGCACTCTGCACGCCTCAGGGCCCTCCGCATGGAGTTCTCTGCCCTGACCATCGTGAGCCGTGCCTCTTTCGCCCGCTGCCGCTCTGCATCTATGGCGTGGCCCAACCGCTGCCACAAGTAAGACACTTCCCGTCCTGGGTCCTCCTGCCCTCCGGCCGATGCCTGCCCCTCCGATGTGGAAGGCCCCGAGCCATCATGGCTCCCACCACGTTGCTGCTGCTGCTACTGCGGCTCTGCCCGTGCACTGCCTCCTGTTGCCTGCACATCCTCCGGGTGCAGTCGTTGATGTGGCCACCCCGGCTGGACGTCCGACTCCCGACTGTGGCAGGGATGCCTCCTCCACCAGCCTGGCCGCACCGTCAGAGGCAGCTCCACAGGGCACCCGGGTGACTGATGGGTGGGAAGATGGCACGGAGGACGACTGGCGCATAGGGGTTTCAGTTTAGGAGGGGGTCGTAGCAAGCCCCATCAAATGGAGGAATCCGGCCTGGGTGACCTGTCCCAGTATGCCGACGCGGTCAACAAGCCATTCGAGATGACGTGCAGTCTCCTCATGAAAAGACTGCAGGTCACCTCGCATGGCCCGTTGACGCAACGCCACACCAGTCAGGACAGGCTCAACCCGGACCCAGAAAGCCACGCCCGCAGGCAGAGGAAGGCCAGTTGTCGTGAGCTCATCCCCTGCCTGAAAACGGGTCTGGACGTAGGCATCCCTGCTGGTGCAAGATGATGCAGTGACAGGATCAGAGACAGGATTGCACACAGGCACCTCCGCGGCGACCTGTGCTGCCTCCTGTCCCTGGTCCTGCACTGCACCACTAGCACCAGTGGAATCCCCACCTCCAGACCCCGTCTCTTTTGCTTGCACAGCCTCCTCCTTCACCAAACCCCCCAGCAACCTGGATGACTCCGTGCCATCTTCCCCCGTTGGGCCCTGTGGGGTCCCAGCTGCCCCTTCTGCTGCCGAGAAGTCCAACTCCGACCTCCGCCTCTTGGACCTCCCCCCGGCAGCTGCGGCCTGGGACGCGGCACCGGAATCCTCACTCCCCGACGAGATCACAACTTGGGAGGGGAGCCGGGCCTTGCGTCTCCGGCTGGCGGTGCGATCCCCGCCACTGTGCTCCACAGCACCTTCTCCGCCCTCTTCATCAGTTGACGCTGCAGACAGGGAGAAATAAAACACAGGCTTCAGGCATCAGGGCACTGTACAATGTCTAGGCCATGTGCGCCGGTGAACGTTGGTGTCATCAGGCCAGGTGGATCAGGGGCAGCTAGGTCATCTGCTGCCCCGCGTAGGCAGGCTGGGGAGGCTGCGGCTCCATCCACCCCACCTCTCACACACCCATCCAGGACAGTGTCGGTCCAAGTCCATCATGCTGACATTCCCCCTGACACCATCACACTTGAGCTAATGCCTGCACCAACTCCCATGCTGAGTGTGCAATCCCACGCTCCTGCCCCTAGTGTCCAGAGCGGCGTAGGACACTCAGGATCCCCACCACCTTCCAAGCGGAAGAGGAAGAGTGCTCCTCCAGTAGAGGCTGATGCCCCAGACACGGCTACACAGTCCGGCCCGTCAAGGAAGCCCAGCTTCAATGAGGCCGAACTGAATGCACTTGTAGAGTATGTGTCCGCACATGACCGCGAAATGGTGATTGTTGCAGGATCCTAGACCACACCTGCACAACGTCAGGCATACTGGCAGACCATTGCGGACATCATAAGTGCCCTTGGAATCGTGAGGCGCACAGCTAATGAATGCTACAAGCGCTGGAATGACCTGAAGCGCAGGGCAAAGAATAAGCTGGCCTCAAGTCATGCTGCAACTCTAATGACTGGAGGTTGGTCTCCAGCAGACGACATAGAACTCACTCCACATGAGCAGGTTGCTGGGACCTACGTCATGGAGGAACAGATCCAAGGCGTGGGAGAACTGGCAGATTACGAGGCATTGTCCGGTGAGTGCACATGCATGTGTGCGTCATCCATGTGCATGGTGTGTGTGGGAGGGCTTCTGTTTGGGTGCCAGGGGAGGGTGTGTGTGCCTGAGTGGTTCGGCTCACCCATGTGCCTCTTCCTATACATTCTTGGTACCAGCATTTGGGTATAGCAGCATCCCTTCGGCCAACATTAGACATCCAGACCAACACCACGCCAGTTGCCCTTGGAGTGTCATCTTGCCACAACACTGTTGCTTATTTACCTCTGTTTATTCAGGCAGATTGTTTGCATACCACCACTTTTACTCAGGATTTCTCAGTCCTATTGTCACATGTCTGACATGGCTATGGTACAGTGGACTGGCTCAAAAGCGTGGACATGATTAGTTTGGACATGTCCCTGTGCTATAGGATCATTTTTGACTGGCAGCTGCAGGTTAAACATTTGAACCATTACAATGAAAATAATCAATTATATGAGCAAACTGGACTGAATGAACAATTGGTGACCTCCTCTCCCTCTTCACTTCATGGCTAGGGTACATGCCATCTGTGTGATGGCATGTGTATTTGACCTGCCAATCACTGGCCAATGTGTGATGCCACTGCTAGGCAGCATGCAGCAAATGTGTTCATCTTCCATCTTGGTGTCATCAATGTGTGCCATCTGCCTCCCCATCACACGCAGTGACGGTGCATGCATGGGAGTGTTTTAGTCATGTGGGACGTGTCAATCAAGTACTGTTTCTGTAGCCTCTCAGCCCTAATTGTGTGCCATAGTGCTAATGCCTGTTTCCATTTGTTTTCTTTTATGTCTTTGCAGGGGAAGACGCACTTGATACTGCTGGGGTTGTGGAGATGGTGCAGACCCAGGAGTGGTCTGAGGGCCGACCGACCACCAGTGAGGGACGTGGTGTGGTGGTGGGTGAGAACCCACAACTGCTGCAGGTCGTGCTCTCAAGGGGTGTCTCTGGCTGCACCTCCCCCGAGCTGTATTCAGGTGTCGATTCAGATGATGAGACCTACGTGCCGTCGCAGGTGAGTGTTCCTGGGAGGGATTCTGTTCTGTCCAACCCACCTGCACCAGGGTTAGAACCCTCCATGGGGATGTCAGTGTTGGCAGGTACGCCTTTGGTGGTTACGGATGCAGGGTCACACTCCGCGACATCTGATCCTGTTCCTGGGCCAGCAGATCAGAGGGGGAATGCAGTCCTGCAGCCTCAGGCAGTGCCGGCACAGCAAGGCGCAGTTCGCCTTGCCCCAGACAGGTGTGGTGCCCGCCGACGTGGTGGCCGTACGCCACCTGGCAATACCGCATGGGAGCAATCCATTTACGGTATGGCAACCCAACATGCAGCATCATCGGAGATGATGGCTCAGGCCATGGATAGGGTGGCCACTTCCATTGTCCCCCCCCCGAAAGGCTGATGGAGCGACTACAGCAGGCAACTGACTCCATCTGCCAGTCACACAGGGAGGACATGTTGGCGTCCGACAGGGACAGGCGGGAGGCACTGGCGACTCTGCAGGAAGCCATCTCCATAGAGTCCCAGGGCCACAGGGAAGCCCTGAGGCTGGAACTCCTTCACCTCAGGACGACTCTTGTTGAGCTTGAGGCTTCAACAAACCGAAGGACAGAACAGCAGCTGGAGCGTCTCACCCGTACGCTCTCAGCTGAGATGCAGGCAACTAGGGCGGAGGTCCGGGCATCCCGTGAGTTGTTGCATGGGGACCTCCGCACACTTATCCTCCAGAACGAGACCTACCACACCCGCATGCTTGCAGCCATGGAGGAACAGACTAGGGCTTTGCGTGGGCTGCCTCCCATAGTGCCACCACCTCCTGATGCAGCTGCAGAGGGTGAGGATAGCGACAGCAGTGATACTCCCACAATAGGGTAGCCGTGTATGCCATGAGCCCATGGAGGTGTTTTTTTTTTTCGTAAGATCCACACAGGTGGGTTTTGGTGTGCACCCTGTCCTCGGACCTCCTGGGTGGCCTCCCCCACACCCCTGGGCCCATTAATGGCCATTTTTTTTTTCTTTTTTTTTGGGGACAGTGTGTTGCCTTGTGTGGCTCCCGTGGGCATATGCTGCATTGTGGCTGGGCACATGCAGGCTTGTCATGGATTTGGTTCAGATGCTTGGGTTTTTGTCACACACACCCCTCCTGCTTCCCGTTTCCATGGGCTTGCAAAGGGTGTGCCCAAGTGGCATTGACGTACATGGTGACATTGGACTCCAATGAGCTGTGTGGGCAGTCTGTAGTCAATACTGTGTATACATTCATAGTGCATATTGTTGCTGTATTGTACACTGCGTGGTGTATTGATATGTGCCTCTGCATCCATCTCATCCTCCATATTTGCAGGTCCATTCCTCATGTCTTCACAATGTGGTCCACCTTGGAACTGGAGTCCATGTTGTAAGCAGTGCACCTACACTCTTGGGTGGCGCTAACACTGTATACTTGGAAGTGTTCGGAGGGCTGTCATCATCAGGTGGTGAGGCTAGCTAATTTAAGTCTGTAATGTCATGTTTAAGGTAGGTTGGAGGTTGTGTAGGTGATTGGTATTCTTGGTAAGTATTTGGTAATGTGGGTTGTAGGTCCTGCATTACTGTGAGCATTTCATGTGTGGACATGTTTCCATTAGGGACACTGTAGCTGCTGACACTTGGGGCATGTTGTGGGGATTCATTTCTTTCCTCTCACATTGCATGACATGCCATGGTGTGTTGTGTGGCCGTGCCGGGGAGGGGCTGGGTGACATGGCACTGTTTTCATGTAGTATTTTGCAAGTGGGTATTCATTTGTGCAGCATGTAAGTGTCTTTTCATGACACTGCATTGGTGGTGTTTGTGTAGGTAGGGATGCACACATTGTGACACTTCCACATGAACAATCTCAGGCTGCTATGTTTCTGACAGTTGACAGTCCCTTTGTTCGTCTTAATTGTCAGGTCGAGTCATCATTGCTTATCAAATGGTATGTGCCAGGCCTGTGTGCACTCCACTGGGGTGTGATTTCTATGTGAAGTAATTAGCCACCAGCTGCGTACGGGCTGCCTCACCCCGTGCCCTCTCCCCTCCGATGCGCAGCGGCCGTGCATGTGGTTGGGGATGTGGGGGCACCACCATATCCACAGCCAGGCCCCGGCGTGTTGCAACATTGTGCAGGACACATGCTGCCACTATGATCCTGCACACTACTGGGGGCGCATATAACAGCTGCCCGCCAGAACGGTCAAGGGAGCGAAAGCGTGACTTGAGCACTCCGAATGTCCGCTCCACTATGCCCCGGGTTGCAATATGGGCTGTGTTGTATCTTACCTCTGGAGGCGTGATGGGGTTCCGAATTGGCGTCATCATGTGGGTGCTCAGAGGGTAGGCACTGTCCCCTGGTGAGGAGGTTATGGGTATCATTAGTGAGGTAGTGACATAACTCTGCATCTGACATGTATGCATGTGCAGTGGCATTCATACTCACCAAGCAGCCATGTATAGCCATGCCACCCAGCTTCTAGTTCCCGGCTTAGGGTAGACATTCAGTAAATGAAGCTGTCTTGGGTGGACCCTGGATAGTTGGCATATACTGAGGTGATGATTCCCTTAGCATTACATACTACCTGCACGTTGATGGAATGCCAGTGCTTGGGGTTCCTATAGATGTGCTCAGATGCCCTAGGGGGACGTAGTGCCACATGGGTGCAGTCAATGGCACCTAGCACTTTTGGGAATTGTGCCACACCGTAGAAATCGAGGGTGACAGCCTGCCTTTCTGCAGGTGTCCTGGGCAGGTATATGTGCCTATGGACTGATGGGCGTGCAGTGATGATGTTCAAGACCTGGTGTAGGCAGCGTGACAGCGTGGCCTGCGACACCCCACCCACTATGGCACTTGTCCGCTGAAATGATCCTGTGGCCAAGAAGTGCAGTACATTGACGACCTTCTCCAGGGGGCTGAGTGCTTGGGAGCACAGGGTGGGTGATGTGAGGTCATCCTCCCACTCACTGACCAGGTCCAGTATTATGTGTGGGGGAAACCTGTACCTCCCATACACCTGGTCATCAGGCATCCCAAAAAGGCTGGTTCTGGGAGTGAAAATTCGGGCCCTCACTATCCTCCTCCTCCTCCTTTGGTAACCCAAGGCCACTGCTGCTAGGAATGGTATATTCATCCTGGCGTGTGAGCTTGTTTGTTCTTTGCGCCCACTTTTATGATGCGCGGGTCGACGTACGCCTGCTTCATGCTGGCGTACGTGTCTCAGGATTGGACCATTTATTTTTCGGCACGTCGTAGGCGAACGTGTGAATCTTCCCGCCCACCCCAGGAATACACGTAGCACGCTCTCCAAGGCCCAGTCGCGGGTAAATATTCCCGCCCACCCCTGGAATACATGTACCCCACTCTCACAGGCCCAGTCGCGTGTGGTAGTTCACGCGCACTCCGTAGTACACGTACCCAGGCCAATCGCGTGTGGAAGTTCACGCGCACCTTGAAGTAAACGTACCCAGGCCAATCTCGTGTGGGACATCCCGCGCACCCCGAAGTACACGTACCCAGGCCAATCGCGTGTTTAACTTCCCGCGCACCCCAAAGTACACGTACCCAGGCAAATCGCATGGCTGGGGGTTGGGGATGCAGGGGGACCTGAGTGGGGGCCTGGTGGAGGCTGCCCCTGGTGGCTGGGGGTGGTGGGAGACATGGGTGGGGGCCTGGTGGAGGCTGCCTCTGCACTGCTGGGGGTTGGGGGTAATAGGGGACATGAGTGGGGGCCTGGTGGAGGCTGCCCCTGCGCTACTGGGGGGTGGGGGTAATAGGGGACATGAGTGGGGGCCTGGTGGAGGCTGCCCCTGCACTGCTGGGGGTGGGGGTGGTGGGAAACATAAATGGGGGCCTGGTGGAGGCTGCCCCTGCACTGCTGGGGGGTGGGGGTGGTGGGAGACATGAGTGGGGGCCTGGTGGAGGCTGCCCCTGGTGGCTGGGGGGTGGGGGTGGTGGTAGACATGGGTGGGGGCCTGGTGGAGGCTGCCCCTGGTGGCTGGGGGTGGGGGTGGTGGGAGACATGAGTGGGGGCCTGGTGGAGGCTTCCCCTGGTGGCTGGGGGGTGGGGGTGGTGGGAGACATGAGTGGGGGCCTGGTGGAGGCTGCCCCTGGTGGCTGGGGGGTGGGGGTGGTGGGAGACATGAGTGGGGGCCTGATGGAAGCTGCCCCTGGTGGCTGGGGGGTGGGGGTGGTGGGAGACATGTGTGGGGGCCTGGTGGAGGCTGCCCCTGCACTGCTGGGGGGTGGGGGTGGTGGTAGACATGGGTGGGGGCCTGGTGGAGGCTGCCCCTGCACTGCTGGGGGGTGGGGGTGCAGGGAGACATGAGTGGGGGCCTGGTGGAGGCTGCCCCTGGTGGCTGGGGGGTGGGGGTGGTGGGAGACATGAGTTGGACATGAGTGGGGGCCTGTTGGCGGCTGCCCCTGCACTGCTGGGGGGTGGGGGTAATAGGGGACATGATTGGGGGCCTGGTGGAGGCTGCTCCTGGTGGCTGGGGGGTGGGGGTGATGGGAGACATGAGTGGGGGCCTGGTGGAGGCTGCCTCTGCACTGCTGGGGGGTGGGGGTGGTGTTAGACATGGGTGGGGGCCTGGTGGAGGCTGCCCCTGCACTGCTGTGGGGTGGGGGTAATAGGGGACATGAGTGGGGGCCTGGTGGAGGCTGCCCCTGCACTGCTGGGGGGTGGGGTGGTGGGAGACATGAGTGGGAGCCTGGTGGAGGCTGCTCCTGGTGGCTGGGGGGTGGGGGTGGTGGGAGACATGGGTGGGGGCCTGGTGGAGGCTGCCCCTGGTGGCTGCGGGGTGGGGGTGCAGGGGGACCTGAGTGGGGGCCTGGTGGAGGCTGCCCCTGCACTGCTGGGGAGTGGGGGTAATAGGGGACATGAGTGGGGGCCTGGTGGAGGCTGCCCCTGGTGGCTGGGGGTGGTGGGAGACATGGGTGGGGGCCTGGTGGAGGCTGCCCCTGCACTGCTGGGGGGTGGGGGTAATGGGGGACATGAGTGGGGGCCTGGTGGAGGCTGCCCCTGCGCTACTGGGGCGTGGGGGTAATAGGGGACATGAGTGGGGGCCTGGTGGAGGCTGCCCCTGCACTGCTGGGGGGGGTGGTGGGAGACATGAGTGGGGGCCTGGTGGAGGCTGCCCCTGCACTGCTGGGGGATGGGGGTGGTGGGAGACATGAGTGGGGGCCTGGTGGAGGCTGCCCCTGGTGGCTGGGGGGGTGGGGGTTGTGGTAGACATGGGTGGGGGCCTGGTGGAGGCTGCTCCTGGTGGCTGGGGGGTGGGGGTGGTGGGAGACATGAGTGGGGGCCTGGTGGAGGCTTCTCCTGGTGGCTGGGGGGTGGGGTTGGTGGGAGACATGAGTGGGGACTGGTGGAGGCTGCCCCTGGTGGCTGGGGGGTGGGGGTGGTGGGAGACATGAGTGGGGGCCTGATGGAAGCTGCCCCTGGTGGCTGGGGGGTGGGGGTGGTGGGAGACATGTGTGGGGGCCTGGTGGAGGCTGCCCCTGCACTGCTGGGGGGTGGGGGTGGTGGTAGACATGGGTGGGGGCCTGGTGGAGGCTGCCCCTGCACTGCTGGGGGGTGGGGTGCAGGGAGACATGAGTGGGGGCCTGGTGGAGGCTGCCCCTGGTGGCTGGGGGGTGGGGGTGGTGGTAGACATGAGTTGGACATGAGTGAGGGCCTGGTGGCGGCTGCCCCTGCACTGCTGGGGGGTGGGGGTAATAGGGGACATGAGTGGGGGCCTGGTGGAGGCTGCCCCTGGTGGCTGGGGGGTGGGGGTGGTGGTAGACATGAGTTGGACATGAGTGAGGGCCTGGTGGCGGCTGCCCCTGCACTGCTGGGGGGTGGGGGTAATAGGAGACATGAGTGGGGGCCTGGTGGAGGCTGCCCCTGCACTGCTGGGGGGTGGGGGTGGTGGTAGACATGGGTGGGGGCCTGGTGGAGGCTGCCCCTGCACTGCTGGGGGGTGGGGGTAATAGGGGACATGAGTGGGGGCCTGGTGGAGGCTGCCCCTGCACTGCTGGGGGGTGGGGTGGTGGGAGACATGAGTGGGGGCCTGGTGGAGGCTGCTCCTGGTGGCTAGGGGGTGGGGGTGGTGGGAGACATGGGTGGGGGCCTGGTGGAGGCTGCCCCTGGTGGCTGCGGGGTGGGGGTGGTGGGAGACATGAGTGGGGGCCTGGTGGAGGCTGCCCCTGGTGGCTGGGGGGTGGGGGTGGTGGGAGACATGAGTGGGGGCCTGGTGGAGGCTGCCCCTGGTGGCTGGGGGGTGGGGGTGATGGGAGACATGTATGGGGGCCTGGTAGAGGCTGCCCCTGGTGGCTGGGGGGTGGGGGTGGTGGTAGACATGGGTGGGGGCCTGGTGGAGACGGCCCCTGCGCTGCTGGGGGGTGGGGGTGCAGGGAGACATGAGGGGGGGCCTGGTGGAGGCTGCCCCTGGTGGCTGGGGGGTGGGGGTGGTGGGAGACATGAGTTGGACAAGAGTAGGGGCCTGCTGAAGGCTGCCCCTGGTGGCTGGGGGGTGGGGGTGATGGGAGACATGAGTGCGGGCCTGGTGGAGGCTGCCCCTGCACTGCTTGGGGGTGGGGGTGGTGGTAGACATGGGTGGGGGCCTGGTGGAGGCTGCCCCTGCACTGCTGGGGGGTGGGGGTAATAGGGAACATGAGTGGGGGCCTGGTGGAGGCTGCTCCTGCACTGCTGGGGGGTGGGGGTGGTGGGAGACATGAGTGGGGGCCTGGTGGAGGCTGCCCCTGGTGGCTGGGGGGTGGGAGTGGTGGGAAACATGGGTGGGGGCCTGGTGGAGGCTGCCCCTGGTGGCTGGGGGGTGGGGGTGGTGGGAGACATGAGTGGGGGCCTGGTGTAGGCTGCCCCTGGTGGCTGGGGGGTGGGGGTGGTGGGAGACATGAGTGGGTGCCTGGTGGAGGCTGCCCCTGGTGGCTGGGGGGTGGGGGTGGTGGGAGACATGAGTGGGGGCCTGGTGGAGGCTGCCCCTGCACTGCTGGGGGGTGGGGGTAATAGGGGAGATGAGTGGGGGCCTGGTGGAGGCTGCCCCTGCACTGCTGGGGGGTGGGGGTGGTGGGAGACATGAGTGGGGGCCTGGTGGAGGCTGCCCCTGGTGGCTGGGGGGTGGGGGTGGTGGAAGACATGGGTGGGGGCCTGGTGGAGGCTGCCCCTGGTGGCTGGGGGGTGGGGGTGGTGGGAGACATGAGTGGGGGCCTGGTGGTGGCTGTCCCTGGTGGCTGGGGGGTGGGGTGGTGGAAGACATGAGTGGGGGCCTGGTGGAGGCTGTCCCTGCACTGCTGGGGGGTGGGGGTGCAGGGAGACATGAGTGGGGGCCTGGTGGAGGCTGCCCCTGGTGGCTGGGGGGTGGGGGTGGTGGTAGACATGAGTGGGGGCCTGGTGGAGGCTGCCCCTGCACTGCTTGGGGGTGGGGGTAATGGGGGACATGAGTGGGGGCCTGGTGGAGGCTGCACTGCTTGGGGGTGGGGGTAATGGGGGACATGAGTGGGGGCCTGGTGGAGGCTGCCCCTGCACTGCTGGGGGCTGGGGGTGGTGGGAGACATGAGTGGGGGCCTGGTGGAGGCTGCCCCTGGTGGCTGGGGTGTGGGGGTGGTGGGAGACATGTGATGGTGATCAGTAGTGCAAGGTGACATGTGGGTTGGCTGGTGGGCATGGCCATGGTGGATGGGTTGCCTGTGGGACATGAGCAGGGGTGCAGGGTAGTACCCTGTGGTGTAGGCTGCCTGCAGGGGCCTTGGAGGGTGTAGAGGGAACACCTGGGAGGACCCACATGGCCAAATCACGTGTAGCATTCCCCGGCACCGCCGAAATACACGTACCCTGCAGAAATCGCGTGTGAATCTTCCGCGCACCTCGGAATACACATACCCAGGCCAATCGCGTGTGGAACTTCCCGCGCACCCCGATGTACACGTACCCAGGCCAATCGCGTGTGGAACTTCCCGCGCACCCCCACCTACCCAGGCCAATCGCGTGTGGAACTTCCCGCGCACCCCGTAGTACATGTACCCAGGCCAATCGCGTGTGGAACTTCCCGCGCAACCCCACCTACCCAGGCCAATCGCGTGTGGAACTTCCCGCGCACCCCGTAGTACACGTACCCAGGCTAATCGTGTGTGGAACTTCCCGCGCACCCCGAAGTACACGTACCCAGGCTAATCGCGTGTGGAACTTCCCGCGCACCCAGGAACACGTGCACACGCTATTTTTCACACAGCGGGTGTCCGTGTTTGTCAGTGCCCCTTTGTACCTCATTTGTCCTAGAGGGCCACTGTATGGCCCATTCATCATGGCTGTATATGGGTGCTTTTTGTTAGCGCACATTTTGGCGCACATTTTTTTCAGTCGCAGGGGCGATACCGCCTGCTTTCTTGTGGCGTACTTGTTTGGCCCTGTGCGCGTCTTTGACCGTGCGCTGGTTTGCCCTATTCGATTCAATGAATACGGTTTGTAGGCGAGCGTGTGGGCGTTCCGCGCACTTGCCTCCTGTACTTCCCCCGTGACGCCCATATTTTCACGCTTTGTTCCCCATTCCGAGTGTTACGCCCCGTGTTCCGCCTACTTTTGTGATGTGCGCCGCGCTATGTGCGATTTCGCAGTGGACGTGGCGCACGCTGTTGGATGACCTGTGCGCCGGCGTGCGCGGCGCACATTTTTAGCGCACATCCAATGTTTTTCTCGCGCACGGACTTCCATGAATCGCTCTGCACTGGTTTTCCTGCGATTTTTCGCACTTGCACTGCGATTTTCGCACTTGCACTGCGATTCGCACATTTTGGCAGCCTCTGCGCGGGAATTTTCGGTGCACATTAATTCCATGAATCGACCCCTGTGTGTATTGTTTAAGTGCCAGAATTGGACAATGGTAATTTAACTGAGAGTAGTTCACAAGAACTGACAGTAGGGGAAGGGGCTATTCTCATGGCTAGGTCCAATTTGGCAATGAGTGCAATGCCCCCGCTTCTGGAATCTACTCTGTCTGCTCTTATGATTTCGTAGTTATCAGGTATAGCTAGTAGGAGTGCAGGGCCTGCCGCAGTGTGAAGCCAGGACTCTGTTATGGCCCAGAAGTCGAGATTGAGGAGCTAGGGGGCACAACGTGATAGGTTGATATGTTATTTGTTGTACCAAAAGTACAAGTGGTGTCCTTAAATGTAGATGTAATCCGTCGATTGTTTCAGGTGCAAATGGGTCAACCAGTCTCAGGGCCACCTAAGACTGAAAAGAAGAAACAGGGAAAACAAAATCTGTTAATCGCTAACAGGAGACCCACGTATGCACTCCTATAGGGATGTAGCCAATCCCAAGTCGATTGTCACACTGGTGTTCTGGGGCGTGCCCCTAGAGTGGGGTGAATGGCCCAAAACAGGTGTTGGAGTTATATAATATTGTTATTATCATTCATCATGCCTAGAAATTAAGCAGGGAATTTCAATACATTATTACATCCCTATAGGAGTGCATATGTGGGTCTCCTGTTAGCGATTAACGGGTTTTGTTTTCCCAGGAAGTCGAGATTGTCAACTGTGATCAGGTCCGCTATTTCTGTAGGGTATGCCACTAAGGATCTGGTGTTGACTAAGGCGCCCTTGATTTGTGGGAGGTGGTAGATTACATTTAGTGATAGGGTAGTGGGTCATTGGGATGGTTGGTGGCATGTGATCGAAGACCATGCTGTAGGCAAGTTCAGGCAGAGGGCAGAGTATCGGACGTTTAGTTACTGTAGAAGCTTTCCTGTCCTTACTCGTCAAGGTAGTCCTGTAGTAGTTTAGGGGTGGGGCATTCACTTGTGCACCTATGGCCAATGAGGCGTACAGTAGTTTTAACAACAGAACAATGAGAGCGTGCATACTGCTAGTATAAATGGCCAGTAGTGTTGTAATCACAGCACTGTGGGTCAATGTAATTAAGAGAGATGGCAGATAATAGCAAATCACAACACAGTACACAAGGGTTTATCCAATAGCAGCAGGAATTAATAGTGTCAATGGGCAATTTAGTATCACGGTTGAATAAAATATAGCATTGCATTCTATATAGGTGGTAAGGTGTGGCCTGTCACAACATACGTCACCTTGATACAAATGTTAAACTGGCACAGTGTGAACCGTGATAACAGGTAGGTTTGTCCGATAGCAACTCATTACACAACCATTGTAAGAAGCAATGCACATTGATTAAGGTGATCATGCTAGCAGACTAGAATGCATGTAAAAGTGATAAGGTGAAGGTGTGCACCATACGAGTCATCTTATACATACAATTAAATTGGCACATTTCATTCTATGTTAGAGTAGGATGAGAACACAACTCTTGTACAGTTTTGTTACTTAAGACAGAGTACATTGTAAGAGCAAACAGACTGGTATACATGCAGTATAACGGTATAATAGGGTGAATTGGCGCACTGCAGGACACTTCTGTAATCCTAGATCATGTAGAATACTGCTTTGCATGTTGGGGAAATTGAAGGTGATTGTTACTTGTGGCGTAGTGCCGGTAAGTGTTCGAAACTGCTGCGGATAGTCAAAAGATCAGTGCTTGCCTGCTATCCATGATAAGCAGGATCAGTTCATGTAGGCAGGCATAAAGTACACTTTCAGGTGACAGTTAAGGGCGTAATGGTACATACTGCGGTACGCAGAAGTACAGGGCGAGATGCACCAATGTGGCACTCGGGGGTTCTGTGGTACTCTATGCACATAGAACATGGGCAGGCTGATAGAGCGTAGGGACCTCAGGTGTTACCAGAGATATTTGTATCTATTGTGTCTATTTCCATGGTCAGTTCATTCCAATGCAGCCACATAATATCCCTCTGTTTATTAGCCCTGTCAGTTCATTCCAATGCAGCCACATAATATCCATCTGTCTAGTCCCTCTGTCAGTCTACTCCAACCCATCCACACAGTATCCCCCGCTCCAGCCCCTCTGTTAGTTCACTTCAATGCATTCACACAGTATCCCTCGGTCCAGCCCCTCTGTCAGGTCACTTCAATGCATTCACACAGTATCCCTCTATACAGCCCCTCTGTCAGGTCACTTCAATGCATTCACACAGTATCCCTCTATACAGCCCCTCTGTCAGGTCACTTCAATGCATTCACACAGTATCCCTCTATACAGCCCCTCTGTCAGGTCACTTCAATGCATTCACACAGTATCCCTCTATACAGCCCCTCTGTCAGGTCACTTCAATGCATTCACACAGTATCCCTCTATACAGCCCCTCTGTCAGGTCACTTCAATGCATTCACACAGTATCCCTCTATACAGCCCCTCTGTCAGGTCACTTCAATGCATTCACACAGTATCCCTCTATACAGCCCCTCTGTCAGGTCACTTCAATGCATTCACACAGTATCCCTCTATACAGCCCCTCTGTCAGGTCACTTCAATGCATTCACACAGTATCCCTCCATACAGCCCTTCTGTTAGTTCACTCCAACCCATCCACACAGCATCCCTTTGTCTAGTCCCACTGTCAGATCACCCCAATGCATCAACACACACTCCATATACACACACACACACACGCACACACACCCACACATACACACACACACACCTACACACCAACAAACACAAAAACACACATATTGTCTAAAGATGAGCTTTATTAAAATCTTTGTTCTGAGTAGGAATCCCAGTGAACCAGCATGTCTACTACAATTAAGAACTGGATGGAAGTGTATGTGTGGTATTATAATTGAACCCTTATCTAAAACTATTTTGTTAATGTTCACACTCTTTTACTTGCAGTTGCTACCTCTATCTGACTCACGATTACTTCATCCCACTGTCCATCCTTGCATTAGCTCACCAAACGTATCCATACCAATTCCAAAAATAGACACACAGTCTATCCATCCACAAACACTCACATATCCACCTACCCACTTTGCCACTAACCAATATCGACACAAACTCAGCAGTCCATCCAAGCAGTAACCCATCAATTAAAAACAAACCCAAACATCATCATTCTATACACTAATGTATCTAAACAAATCCCAGTGATTCAACGGTACGACGTCCTTTCATCAGCTTTTTTTTTTCGCTGCATTTTTTGCCGCGAAAAAAAACATCAAAAAATATGGGGGGTGGGTAGAGGGATATAATGTTTCTGGGGGTTTGGTTTGCTAGATTCTAAATAGGTGGGAAGGGGGTTAGGGGGTTAACCCCCATAAAAACAAAACCAAAAAAATTCGACGAGTTTTCGCGGCAAAAAATCTGCAGCAAAAAATGCCACGAAATAAAAACGGGCGATGAAATGACATGGAACCCATTCAACAATCCATCCTTGAGCACAACACGCATCCACTAACATTTACTTGCGCATATATTGACCCATCGATTCACACAAATTGAACCATCTACCCACAACCGTATCCATGTATATAAACTCACTAATGCTTCTAAATACATGAACTGACCCATCAACCCAAAGAAAGAATGTTGTAATTCTTGTTACCACTTGGGACACCCTTCGCTTATTCTCTATAACCTCTTTTGGCATACTATTCTCATGCACCTGGATATCAATGGCTGTCGGTGCACCTATTCATTTAATTAACCTGGGAGGCTGCTGTTTTGCATCCTAAGAACTGTTAGCTTCCTTTTAGGTTCTACTCACTCACTACTCACTTCCTGCCATTCTGACCCTGACGCTCACTGTGAACTGCTATCCGTGCAGCTTCGGGATCTTCTAAAATAGATGCGTTGTCATGAAATTCAGCATCTTATATTCTAACACTTTGGTAACTCTTTGGGCCTGCTGCGGCCTCCAAGTTAAAAAAATAGCTCTTATGCCTCCATGTTAGTGACGTAAATCGATGTTAGTTTGTTTCATATTCTCCTTGTGCATCTGTCATGTGTTGGTTTACCTCTTTGTGTATGCTGTGCCTTTATCTACCTTTCGTTTAATCTGCCCTTCCAGTGTAGTGAGTCCCTCTCTTGGTATGCAGGAGCCTATGTTACTCATAGTGCACTACTTGTACATTATTTGGCACATATTAAATCCCTACTAGTGTTGCTCAACCTAACTAATCCTTTATGACAGATGTATGCGCATTAATAGTTTGTTTTATGGACTCTGCCTCAACTTGTATTGTCTCTTACCCCTAAGCTCACAGGGCAGCTGGGTCTGTTCATTCTCTTCCTCAGCTTTAGAGAGGAGGAGCAGAAGTTGCTGCTGGCACATTTATCTGCACCATTGCACTTACCCCTCTGGTAGATTGATCGACCACCCCCTTAATTCTGTCTTGTACATTATAGACATCCTTGGGTAGCCCTATTTTTGTGCCCCCGCCCTCAAACTACCTCCTTGTGCTACATCCTCTTCTGGCAACATGTCATGAAAGAACAATCTCCATCCCCTTCACAATCTACCCAATGTTCTGTGTAGTTGTGGGGGTCTGCAGGACATTTGAACAATGTCCCAGGTGGTCCAATACGATTTTCTATAAAATGCATGTGGGACGGTTCATGTGTTTGAGTACACTTAAGTACTTGATCATCCACGTTTACTAGTATTGCTTTCCAGTGCCTTTTTCCCAGCCTTTCTACATTTGCTCACTGCTATTGTCAAAACACAAATAGCTGTCAGAACCAGTACTAGAATAACCAATAAGATTGTGAATGCATTTGCCAACCAGGTGGGTACCCATCAGAACAGGTAATCAAACCAGTCATCATTTTCAATGCCTTCCACCTCTATCACCATTTTGGTGTGCAGCTCCTGTTGCGAGTGCACAGCCTCTGTAAGGTACCCATTCTGCTCATTGTTTGCTGGTGTAAACGTACATCAGGACTATTTTATCATGGTTGAAATTCCCCCTTCCATGGAGGTTGTAAGATAAAGGACATACCTATTTTGAAGAGTCGTTAATCTAACTGCTCTCAACTCTTCTTTTATGGCATTAAACCCCCTCCCCGTTGCATGTATCGTCTGCAGCAATTCCCATCTATGTATTTGTAGCCATTTGGCATTTGTTGCTGCTTACATGGCAGGGGCAAGATAGGAGGTAAAAGACATTGCAGTTCTGCCAAACGTTTTATATTCGTCAGATATGACATCATTGACCTCAATTGAATTCACTGGAAAGTAATTCTCCCCCTGAGTACATTTTCAGGTGAGAGACCATTTCTGTTTGGTGTTTATGTCAATCAGAGGAAATCACTGATCTGCACCTCACTTCTTGGCACCACCAGAGACGATGAACCTATTACTACAATGGAGCATAGACCTCCCCAATTCAGGGGGAACTTCACATTGGCGTTTGAACCACGAGCCCAATAATGGCACATTAATACAGCTGTGCCTACCTTCATGCCTGGTGGGTCTATTGCATTGGAAACCTTCCTTCATCTCTACTTTCACTGAACTATTGTTACTGAAACACAGAGTTGGCTTTTTTGTCTGTATTATAGGTACTAGTCCTCCATCTTCTACCCAGGAAAGCAATTTAGAATATTAGGTCCATTCTTTGAGGTACACTCTATTTGCATTCTGCACAACCTGTCTTGATGCTGTTCTGAGTGCCTGTGCCTTGCAGTCTTTTATTACATCAACCCATCCTTCTGCAGTAAATGCATCTCCTATTATGTGTAGTGGGGTCTGTTCGAGCAGCCATGTATTTCTTTCCCTTGTGCATCAGTACACTGCAGCAATTTGTGGTCTTTTATTCTCCCCTATTTGGGCCTGAGAATTGATAGTTCATTACCTTATGTTTTGTTTTAACGTTGCAGGAAATGCAATCAACACTAGTTTTATAAACAGAAATATTGGTTATTTTGTCCCTTTGAGAGTATCTTTAGGTCCTCATGGCTACATAGCCCCAAAAAAGCATTGGTGTATCACCTACCCAGGGGCAGTAGGCTATATAGGGGAGGTTGCCCTTGCACTGGATTGCTCACAAGAGTGCAAAAGAAATTGACTTTAAAAACACATGTTGTGTTTTATACAGCATGGGTATACTGTTGTGACAAGTGGAGATATATCAACAAAAGAAATTGAGTTTAAAAACACATGTTGTGTTGGGGGCTCTGTTGAGCAGCCGAGGAAAATGGCTGCTTAGCCCGAGAGCTCCATTCCTACCCACCTGAATCTGCTAACTATCGGCACTAATCTGCAGAATTTCACACCAACACTACCACGATTCTTGATCTGTCACTTGAACCAGCATAACCAGCACCTGGACCTGTGGCGTCGTGCGGCCTCCTGACGGGGCCCCGCTGTGCCCGCTCGCGCCCGGTGGCGCTGCAGCCTCTGATCCTCGTGCGCCGCTGCCCGTGGGCTCCCTGCGACGCCTCCCCGCTGGATTGATCCACTCTCCTGCTGGTACCCGCCGGAGCGGGACTTCTCATCATCTACCGCCCCACCTGTGGGCATTCGGTGGGGGCGGCCCGGGGCTGTCGGCCCGGCGTGGACCGGGGCTAGGCGGTGACCCGATCGACTGCTGCCGCTGCGGGCTGGAGCCCCCTGTGCCTACACATAGACGCGGCCCCCCATGGTCTGAGAAGTGGGGGCCGCTCACATTACACTACTGCTGCTTGGGGATGCCGCATGAGAGGAGAGGCTTTCCTCCCCCGACAAACGACTACTGCTTCTGCCGACTGCTGATGCCGGATGCGGCCCCCCCATCCCGGCGGCCCTCCACAGCTTACGGACCCTCTAACCCCATCGAGGCCCAGCCGGCACGACCCCCTGGACACTCCTGGGCTGCGGGACACGTTGCTGCCATGCAGCTCCGTGGCCTGCCGCTTGTGGCACCTGCCTCTGGTCACCAGCGACTCCTGCACCTCATTGGCCCCGGAGCTGGGCCCTGCTACGGCGGGCCGGGGGGTGTGTGTTCTTTCCGTCCCAGAGAATGCCGGAGGACATACGGGTTCAGCCGCCCTGGAGGCTGTAAGGTGGGTGCTGTGGGCCACACTTCGCCCCTCCATTCAAGTGGGGGGCCCTGAATCACCTAGCTACCCACACCTCACCCAACGCATCGTAATATAACCGGGGTGGGAGCGACCCCACGGGGGCTCACCGTGCTCCCCCCCTGACTCTCACCGCCCAAGACACGGTGGGCCCCCACAGCACACCCTCTGGAACCTGTCTCTCACCGCCTCACTGACCACTCTTTATGCGATTGAAGTACAACACCCTGTGAGGCCCGTGCCCCATGAGGCTCTATGTCCTGAGGTGCCACTAAAGGAGGAAGCATCCCACTCTATGAATGCACACAGCTGTGAACAATAACACCCCTTCAACCTGCCTACAACTCAATACCAGGTGAGCCCACACATATTCTACGGTGACCCTAGTCGAACTGGGCACGCTTGACTCTCCCCAGCCTCTCCACCTGCAGGGCCTGCGGCCACCGCAAGACTCCTACTGACTTCAGTAATATACAGCCCCCCTGGCTACACTTGCTCACTGCTTCACTGACAGTTCTGTCCGGCTGCGAGCTGGCTGCCCCTGCCCTATCAGGCGCTACCGCTGCCACCAATTCAAGCTAACTACATGCCACAACCGCCGGCCAATCACCATCCTCTCTACGGAGGCTCAGCCTGCGCCCACCACTAATCCTGTCAAGTCAGACGTAGTTCCCCACTACGTAGTCCCCCACTACAGCAATGTCCAACAGGGCGCGTGGTGCTAACAAGGTTGGCGCCATGGATACGTTCGCCAAAGTGGCGCCCAGGGCGGACCAGGCGTCCCCTTCAACAGCGCAGGAAGAGGGCAATGCCCTGCCGGACCCCCTGCAACCAGACCTAACCGCAATGATGGAGTCCATGGCCAAAAACTTTGCAGCCTTCCATGAAAAGCTGGATGACATCAACCCAAACGTTGTCTCCTTGAGAGCTAAACTCGATCAGCACGGGGCTAGGATCACAGAAACGGAGCATAGAATTGGAACCAATGAAGACAACGTTCACACCTTACTAAACACAGTCACCAAGCTCGTCCGCGACATGACACAGGTCAAAGCGAAGTGTGACGACCTTGAATCGAGGTCGCGAAGAAATAACATTCGTATCGTGGGGGTTCCCGAATCTGCGTTGAAAGGTCACATGGAGCTCGCGGTCGAACAACTCCTCAAAGACCTCCTCGATAATCCCGCGCTCTCACCATTCTTCACAGTTGAAAGAGCACATAGCTCGCTGGCACCCCGGCCCAGGCCTGGAGACTTCTCTAGGCCAATAATCGCAAAACTGTTAAATTACAAGGACAGAGACCACATACTCTGTCTGGCCAGAGATAAAGGGGAACGAAGACGGGATTCACAAATCATCAGCATCTTCCCTCACTTTTCAGTGGGGGTGCAGATGGAAAGACGCCAATTTGGAGGGGTGAAAAAAATGCTAAGAGACAGAAAAATGTACATGATGCTCTTCCCTGCTCGCCTAAAAGTCACCCACCGCAACAAACTTTATTTTTTTATGGTCCCTGACGAGGCGGTCAAGTTCATTGAGGCACAAATCCCACTATTGGACCCCCCGGAGGATCCCATGGACAACGACTAACGCCGGGGCTACTGGGCCCCTATGCTGTGCCCCGTTGGCCGCGGCCGGCCTGTGGACGGCTCCCCGGTGGACTGATGGTCCTCCCCCCTCGCCGCTCGTCTCGGGCCGACACAACCCAAATATCAGCATATCAAGAGCACAACTCCTTGAAGGGGATACATCCTTAATTCACCGAAATGTATCGCCACACACTGGGACGGTTCTTCGAAAGCCAAGCCCTACTGTCATGCATCGCCCTAGGGCAGTAGCGGCTTGGACCTTGCCATTCTAGAACATGTGTGTTCTCTCTTTGTAACCTTACTTGCATTAGCCGATTAAAAAAATGTAATGATGTCTCATCAAAAAAAATAGCAACAAATGTGGGTCAGACAGCAGCAGCAGCCCCCACTGCAGCGGCAATGCCTTCTAAGGCGGAGTGTTTGTGTTCAAGCCCCGGTTGGGCTACTGTTGAAGCGTCGCCGAGTTGGGGATGGCATGCGGTTGATCGCTCCGGGGGTGGGTATGGATACACTGCTAGTTTGTACCAGGCGGTGAGGGTGGGGGGTGGTGAAGTTGGGGAATGGTATATAAAAAATAGCAGAAAGGTTGTGACTGGGCCTAAAGGGAGGCGTTCTTACACCATTGCAGTGCACATGGCGGCACTCAGAGAAAGATTCTACACTAGGGATGTCACATAAACTGCCTGCATGACTGTTAAAATGTTGACATGGAATGTTCGGGGATTGACGAATTTCACAAAGTCCCGTAAGATCACGGCATACGCACAAAGGCATGGGGTCAAGGTGCTCCTATTGCAAGAGACACACGCTCTGAAACATCTATCATCAAATATTGCACAAACCTGAAGCCCCAACAGGTACTACACGCAATACTCCACTCAGGCCAGGGGAGTTCTTACGCTCATCCACAAGTCTATAAAATTCACACTCCATACATCCCACATTGACACAGAAGTAGATATGTGATTCTCCACTGCACTCTAGCTAACAAAGAATGTTTGCTTGTTAACTCATACACGCCCAACACAGACTCCCCCGAATTTATAGACACAATAACCGCTAACCTCATGAAATACGTGGAAGGCCCCATTATATGGGGAGGTGACATGAATCTTATACTTGACAATGTCCTAGATAGAATGACCGCTACCCGCAGGGCCACAACCCGTGCTGCCAAGCGACTCCAGACGCAAATGAGCTCCCTAAACCTACACAATGTATGGAGAACGCTCCATCCCCAAGAAAGAGATTACACTTTTTACTCAACGGTTCATGACAGTTCCTCAAGAATGGATATGTTCCTGTTGTCGGGGAACCGAGTGGGCAGGGTTTCGGTTGTCAGCATCCTCCCACGCACGCTCTCTGACCACTCCCCTGTGCTACTACAGATCCAAATGGGTAATACACTGGCGGCCCGACCCACCTGGCGCTTTAAATCGGATGCTCTGTCTGACATAGTCTTTAAAGCTGAGATCCTGGCGGACATAAACACGTTCTTTGAGAACAACAAAACGTCCGGCACCCCTGAGGGGACCCGGTGGGAGGCATTTAAAATTTAAAGTATAAATCAGAGGGATATGCATCTCGAGGGAGGAGGGGGTCCTCAAAGCCATAAGGCAGGCCTTAAACAACTCCGAAACCAAGCTTAAAACCCTTGAACAAGAGTATGTTTCCACATCAGCCCCAGCAACCCTAGCAAAGATCAGAACAGAACTAGAACTGTTTGAGTCCCACGCTCTAAGCGAGGTGCGGTACTATGCTCGCCCCGTGGCTACCCGAAGATATGGGGAGGGAGACCGACCGGGGAGAACCCTGGCTAAATTGGTGCATGTGGAACGCAGCAAGACCCGTATTGATAGCATTATTGACGAACAGGGTTTAAGACACTCGTCGGACCAAGCCATCATTAACACCTTTGCTAGCTTTTATGCCAACCTATATGGCCCCCAGCCTGAATACACTTCCCACGATTTGGACGACCTACTAGAAAGTATTCCTATGACCCTCATCTTTCAGGACACCAAGGAACAACTCGAGGTCCCGTTCACCTTAGATGAGATCGTTCAGGTAATCTCGGACCTCGCTAAGAACAAGGCCCCAGGACCCGACAGGCCCACATCTGAGTTCTACCAGGAACATGTTGCCACTCTAGCCCCCATACTACATGGGGTCTGGACCGAATCACTTCGACTAAATACCCTCCCTCCCTCCTTAAGAGAAGCCCTAATAACAGTTCTCCCCAAACCAGGGAAACCCCCAGACAAATGTGGGTCCTATAGGCCCCTGTCGCTCATTAACGCGGACACAAACATTTTCCCTAAAATAATTGCTAACAGATTCCTCCCATTCATGCACCATCTAGTCCATGCTGACCAAAGTGGATTCGTTCCTGGTCGCTCTACAGCACTAAACATCCGCCGCCTATTTAACGTGATGTCCAGAATCGACCCGAGTGCTGACGGAGTGGCGGTCACACTGGACGCCCAAAAGGCATTTGACATGGTCTCATGGCAATACTTATGGGCTGTGCTAGAAAAAATGGGAGTGGGACCAAACATGCTCTCCTGCATAAAACTACTGTACACAGGACCATTGGCCAGGGTGCTAGTCAACTCTGTTACTTCCTCTCCCTTTGTGCTACACGGGGGTACCCATCAGGGATGTCCATTCTCCCTCATCCTATTTGCGCTCGCCATTGAACCCATGGTGGACCATGTCAGGCACCGACACGCCAACAAGGGCATTCGTCTACAGGACACACCAGAAATCATCTCACTGTACGCTGATGACATACTTTTGTACGTCAGAAACCCCTCCACACACCTAGACCCGATCATCCGAGACATAACCAAAATAGGCACGTACTCAGGTTTCACCATCAATTATCCTAAATCAGAAATGTTCCCTCTCACCACAGCAACCCAGCAACCGGCATGCAAATTCCCCCTTCGCTGGTCTCCAGGTGGCATCAGGTACCTCGGGGTGCAAGTGTCACTGACCAAAGCTTCCTTACTAGTGGACAACTACGAGACAACAGCACAGCTCATTGAATCCAAGATGCTCAAATGGCGCAATCTCCCACTGTCCCTCGTGGGCAGACTGTCCCTAATAAAAATGATTGTGGTCCCCAAGCTCCTTTATATCTTTGCCAATGTACCGATATGGCCTGGGAAGCAATATTTTAAGAGGCTCCATTTGGCGTGTACCCAATTTCTTTGGCATTCCGGAGCGGTCCGCAAGAAGTGGCAGCATATGACCTTACCATATGAAAAAGGGGGTTTCACAGCCCTGACCTAACTTTGTACTGGAATGCGGCACAGGCCCAACACGCCACTCACTGGTACACACACCTAAATCCGCCCCCTCACGTCAAATTGGAGAATCTTGCAGGTGATGGAACTACCATCATGACTTTACTATTACACCGTACATTCCAGGCAGACGCCCCGTCGGACCCTGTGGCCGCCACGATTAGAGCATGGAAGAATATCTTGCACCCGAAACAAGGCCACTGCCCATACTATAAATGGCTCCCATATGGCAATTTCTTGGACTTGCCCCCACACATGATCAGCATTTCTCGCGACACTGGGAATACCTGGGTTACCGAGCCCTAACTGACCTATACCCCGATGGCACATTTATCACCCCCCAAACATGGCGACCCGCACACTCCAATTCTGCGCTTCAACTACTGCAATATTTCAGACTAAGAGCGGCGGTACGGGCAATGTGGCCATCATACCCAGACAAACACCCAGGCTCACCTGAACTCCAATACATAGCAAACTCCACAGGGGGCAAGGGCATCATATCCTCCCTATACAAAATGCAGCTGGCAAAACTAGAGGACACATCCTTTAAACCACGGGAGGCATGGGTCAGGGAATTGGGAACAGAAATCACTGAAGGAATGTGGAGCAAGATGTGTGCGCACACGCGCAAAGTCTCCCTCAGTGCTAGACTTTGTTACATACAGTACAAACTCCTCAACAGGCTCTATTACACACCGCTCAGAGTTGCGAAATTCACACATACTTCGACCCATTCATGCCCAAAATGTAAATCTGAAGAGGCAGATCATGTACATATATTCTGGTCCTGTGCTGGACTCAACATGTTCTGGACGGAAGTAACTAAGGGGCTGTCAGAGATAACTGGCTCCACTGTGGGCCTGGACCTGCTAGCCTTGTTGTTCGGAGTTTGGGCTGGGGAAAATGAAAGGAAAATGTCAAAGTTTCTGAATGTGAGTGCCATTGTCACCAAGAGATGTATATTGCAGTGCTGGAAGCGCCGCACTGCACCCACCTTTGAGATGTGGCTGAAAGCCCTCACTTGGGTACAAATGTGTGAAGAAGAGTATATCGGATCCCTGCCTCTGCCTTCCCGCCCCAAAAATGTGTGGACAGAATTCTGAAGCTACCTGAGCAATAAAGACGAGGTTGAGTGGTGCTCCAATCCCCCGCCGGGCCCGCCCAACTAACCATGAGAACTGAGCATCCAAGCTCCCCATTGCTGTCAAACCCCCACTCTTCTCCCCCAGTCTGAGGCGTTTGAAATAGTTGTGATGTAATGCCTATGTATGATGCTGTGTTGTTTGCTTTTCTCTCCGCAATCTGTGCTGTACCTGTCTTAACCTTCTGCCAATAAACAAAAGTTAAAAAACATGTTGTGTTTTATACAGCATGTTATATACTGTTGTGACAAGTGGAGATATATCAAACAATAGGAACAATAAAGTTGATATATCTCCACTAACAATCAAGTATTGTTGATTGCATTTCCTGTGAGTTGATATGTGTAAAAACATTGTAAAGGGTATGTCACACGAGCTATACCCGACAAGGTCAAATATATGTGTTCAAGTGTTTTAACGTTGGTCATCAGTGGCTTTAATTGTGCTGTTCTTCGTGCTGCCAGTATTCTCTTGTCATCACTCTCGGCTGAGGTCTCTGTATTTCTTCCTCCTCTTGTGGCTCTGTATCATCTAAAAGGGGGCTTCACCACGATATTCTTTTACATTCATGAAGGCGTAGTGCTGTACATTTTCTCCTAATCTTTATTGCCGAGGACGTTGCTATTTCTACTGCATATAGACCTTAAACCCTTGGTTTATGCCACTTTTTTATTTATTTTTATTTTGTTATTTTATGGTTGTGATTTAGTTTACATGAAACCTTACACAACAATAATCTCAAAAGGAAAGTACACTCACCTTTCATACAATTCAAGTGCAATCATTCATATTTAAAAAGCGAACAAATTCGAAAACAAGAGACACTTTTTCACCCTACAGAAGTGTTGGCCACAAGATCTCCTTTGAGTTGTCCAAGGAGAAACTATCTCCTTCTTTAGAAAAGGCACTTCCGATTAACATTTCAACAAATTACCAGGTCTCCATGGTACAATGGGGGAGGTTGTACTAACCATGTCCATTTAAACCTTCAATGATTCTTGCTGAGCCCCCCTGTCTTGTTTGTACCTGTTGGGAGATACATTTCAGAGATTTAGTCAAAGCAATCAAAATTCATGCATCTCATTATCAAGTACTGTGCTGAATTCTCAAGCATGGGAGGAGCAATTGGGATATTCATTCTACGTCCTGTCACCAGCTCAAGGAGAATCAGGTAATGGTCAGAGCTCGGCTGATTACGTAAGTCAAAAAGAGCAAAGGGAAGGCAATTCAACTCATTTTTGTGGAAAGTCCTGTTTATCTTTGCAATACGTTCCTTATTTGGAGCTGATGTAATGTCTGATATCTTAGGGAAATATGCTGCCCTTTTGGCTTCTGCATCTGCAGCTTTGTTTCAATGAGAACTCATATCTGCACCTCTCATGTGCACTCTGTACCTCACTACAGCGACTACTGAGAGACATTCAAGCACCTCTAGCAATCTGTATAACAATGGTGCATGCTGTGCTGGTGTGCGTTCTGCTCGCTGTCCGCTGTCAGCCCCGTCGCCTCCATTGTGACAGACCTGAGTGTACTGTTGTCGGCACGTAGTGGGAATCCTTTGCCTCCTTTGCCTTCAATGCTGCCGTCCGATTATGTCTCAGTCCCATACTTTGATCCATCATCAAGAAACCATCAATGAAGAGAATTATACCCCCTCCTTGGGCAGTTTACTGTACATGGTGTATGTCATAATAATAATCAGTGTAGGTAGTGCAATCAATTATTTTTTATTTCCTCATGCACTGCTTCTGCTATACATTTAGCAGAATTCACTATATGGCACCAAGCTATCATTTTTTTGTTTATTGAGTTTTCATATAACAGAAAAGAACAGAACAGTCCGACATCCCCCATCCCCTTTCCCCCCCACACACGGTGGCAGAAATGTCATAGACTGCAAGACCAATACATGTTCAGAGTATCCCCATCGAGTGAAGTCTGTGTGGACAGTGCTGTTTGACGTAATCACCATGGAGAAAATCCAGTATGGGTGTCCATGGTTCCAATACTTTCAGGTTCACCATTGGCCGAAGGCCCCCCCAATTAGAAGTGCCGCCACGCGCCTCTTGACACAATTCGAAAGATACCTAACTTCTAACCCAGGCGATAAACATTTGATATCCAGCCTATATACATTTCTCATAGATGAGTCCCCTCCTTCGAAACATCCATACCAATTTAGATGGGAACACACGTTGGGTGCACCCATAGAGGAGGAACAATGGGCAGAATTGTGGCCCAATATCCCATTGCTGACAGGGTACCTAGCTATTTTAATCGATGGATTTGGTAGTATCACCTCATGACCAGATGCTCTCTGGGTAGTCAATGTGCTTTTGGGCTTTTCAAGAATGACAAAGAGCGCATGTTTGGCATATAATGACTGAACAGCCCATTGTTATATTGGATGATTTCTCAATGGGAAAACTGCTGCAGTCAATGCTTGCTCACATGGCTAATGGTCTCTCATTACTGGATCCAGGATTCCACTGTGAAATGCTATTGGTCTGTGTCCCATTGAGGTTTTCTGTGTGAGAACAGCCATCCTCAAAACTCCAATTGAAAGGGAGAACAGGAGAAACGCGTTAACATAATCTGGGATCTGTAACATGGTAGCTGTACGTATTGCTTGTTTTAATTACTCAAAGGCATACATCATCTTGCCTGTCCATGTAATTTCACTCTTCTCTTTCTGTGCGTCTTTCAGTCCTGCTAAAAGGGGATGAACATATGTGCTGTAGTCACAGACCCATACCCAAAATAATTGCAAAGTCCTAAATACTTCTGTACCTCTTTTAATATATTTGGCAGAGTCGTACTGGTAACAGCTTCTGCTCTTTCAGGTGTCACCTTCCTCCCTTGCTTTTATATTATCTGACTCATGTAAAATACTTCTTCCTGAAAATATTGCAATTTCTCTTTGACTACCTTGTACCCTTTTTCAGCCAATACTGACAATAATTTAATTGAGTCTTTTCTGCACTCTCTTTCTTTGTGGCACTGCAAACTAACAGGTCATCAACATACTTCATGATGGTTCTATCAGTTTGTATATGTCCTAAATATGTCTGCAAGCCCCTGTTGAACACACTTGGGGTGGGAGGCCTTTGTGCCACAATCTAATTCTGTGATAAACGAACACAGTCAAAAATTGTAAATCTTTATGCAGAGGAATAGAGAAAAAAGTACTTTTCAAATCAATCACTGTAAAATGTTGTGCTGTAGACAGTATGTTACATAATATTGTAGCTGGATTTTGTACCAATGGAAATTCTACTTCAACCATGTTATTCAAAGGGCATACATCTTGTATGAATCTCCAAGACCCTACTTTCGCCTTTTTTGTTGGGGACACCACTGTATTTCATGTTGATTCTGAAGGTACCACTATGCCTTTTCACTCTAAGGCGGCAATAGTTTCATTGATACTCTTTTGAGCTTATTAGCATCTTTAGACATGGGATACTGTTTTAGTAGTGGTAGAAAAGCACATTCCTTTAGTTTTATTTTTACTCCTCCTACCCCTTTTAATAAACCAACATCATATGGAACCCTGTTTCATAATGAATTCAGCACTTTTGCCAAATCTTCCTGCAAACATGATGGTATCTTCCTCTCCAACAATATCATCTGGGGAACCTTTCTATACTCTGTTTGCAACTGAAATGTAATACAAAAGTCAAACATCACCTTGTTGTCTGAATAGTCATCTAGAAACAGATGGTCATCAATCAAGTTAGTAGGTCTATGTGCTGAATCGAGCGCTATTACTGTGTACCAACTTACTCCTTTATCATCAGTTCCATGCAAAATCACTTGGTCCTCTCTCACTACTGCGGCCTCTAATTAATTTGTAATGATTTGCCATCTACCACCTGCATGGGTATCTATGGTCTAAACACAAATTCTATGCGTAATCTGACCAATTTGTCCTGTATTCTTGGAAGCCATGCCAATAGCACCGCTTCCAATAAAGAAATATCTCAGGGTTCAGCGGCACCCCTCTTTGTGCCTTCTGACCATAACATTCTCATACAAACTCATGAGCATTCACCTAATGAATAACTGGTGTTGAACATAATATTTCCCCTTCAGAGAACGAAATTGTCATGTTTAGCTTGATCATCCGATCTCTCCCCAATATATTAACTGGTGTTTTCCGGGAATACAATGATGGAATAGCCATAACATGTTCTGCTATTTATATGGGCAATTTGTCTGTAAAAGGAACCACTGCAATAGCCCCAGAGAGTTCTTGCGCATTCATTGATATTCCTGACATAGAGATCTTTCCCTCTTTAAAACAGGATCTCGTCACCCCAGTGTCAACCAAAAAGGAAACATTCTTGTCACCTTTGGTCACCCCGACCCTCAGTTCCTCTTGTGGGCATGGGGTAATCGATAGAACTGGGTACATCACGTTTCCATATGTTCAGTCCTGTTCCAGTGTAGGATTCCATTCCCAGTACTGTCACACCCCCTACCCTAGGTGTCTGTGTCTGAGGAAATATGTTTGCGTCTCATTGTGCCACTGCATTTTGGAGTATTAGTGTTGTTACTGGTGTTTGTACTTTTGTTTGTTGTATCTGAGTTTGTAATGCCTGTTGTGTCTGCAGCATTTGTGTCAACTGCGTCTGGGTTGATTGATGCTGTGTGTTATCTTGTGTACTGTACTCTTGCTGTGCAGCGCTCTGTGGCGCTGGTGGCACTGAATACCCAAACCCCCTTCTTTAGCCAAACTGTTACAAATTTTGTTGCATTCCTCCCATACTTCTGCAAACCCATGCAATGTGGCCGGGTTTTACACAAATCCAACACAGTGGTTAAAATCCTGCATATCCTCCATTGCACCCCCCTGGGGGTTGAAATCCAAACTATTTTCCTCTTTGTGCAAATCCTCTTCTCCCGGGGTAATATTTGTATTCTCCTCTTCCCATAAAATTTCCATTCGATCTGTGCTGTGTTTGCTGGGGTTCCTGTGCACTATTCTCCTCCCCGTACTTGTTATTACTGCTCCTTCTACTGCCAATTTTGACGATTCTTTCTATACTGATTTCACTTCCTCCACCTTTCTTTCCTCAACTTTCTTTCTGTCTTTCTCTTGTTTTAGCTGGCAATGATTGACACCATACAATTGTATCTCGGGTCATGGTTTTTTCCCAATCCCAACAATTTTCCTTAACTGCCTTTGTGCCTCTTCGGGGAGTCCTATATAAAATATGATAGAAAAATGGTATAATTGTGCCCCATGCTTTCCATGTTTCTAATCTCATTTTTCTTTTATTTCTCTCATGTAGGCAGCTGGGTCCTCATCCGACCTCATTTTTCATGTCATTATCTCACTCAGATCTGATGTATTTGAGAATTATATTCTGAGTGCTTTCCACACATCTGCCTAACAGTTATTAAAAGGTGTGCCCTCATGTCTGGTGTTTTGTGCTGTCACTCCAGGGTACCCTCCCCTTTTCCAAATGTCTTCTGATTGCTCTCTCAATATGGCAGAAAATATAGGAGATCAATATTTCCTACAACCAATCTAATTTCTGATGTCTCTCTTTCCAACTCATAAATCCATTTAACTGCCCCTGCTGTGAGCAAAGGCAGTATATATATTACATTATTTTTGTTTGTCTGTAGCCAAGGTATATGATGTGCTAGTCCTCTGCCTTTTTGTAATAAAGGGAATTGTGTCAATACACTTCTGTGCACAGGTGCAGCTGCACCTTTTGACCTCTTTAGTGCTGCTGTCAAATGAAAATTTTTATGGCTGAAATCTCTTAATCTATTTACATATGGTGTGTTCCTTTTTGGACACATTGGGCATTTCTCTGGAATCAATGGATATCTAATGGGCTCTATCGCTCTTCCCCCCGTGTCTATCAAATGTATCTCTCCCCGTGCAGATACGCCTGTAAGAGGTGGTTGTGCTGCTTCCTCCTCCCCACTCTCCTCCTCATCTCACCACTCTGAATGTCCTTCCTCTTCCTCCTCATCCATTTAATCAAACTCTAGTCTTCTAAGGGGCTCTCTCACATACGTTCCACTCACTACCTCCTCGCATACATCCCTACTCATACTTTGACGAGACTTCCCTCAACTCTCTCTTCTACACATGGTATCTTTTCTGCTCCTATTGAAGCTGTCATTATTTCTTCTTGTAATGTGTTTGCTTTCTCTTTTGGTCAATTATGTCTGCTAATTATGTTGGCAACTTCCTTTCGGTGTCTTTACCTCTCTCTCTCTTTCTCTCATTTCTTTTTTCTTTCTCGCTCTTCTTGTAACCTCTGCACCTTCTCTGCCTACTGTCTGTTTCCATTTTTTAACACCTTCTCTTCGGGATTCTCTATTCCCTTTCCATCAAGTCTGAGTATTATTTGTCCTCTTATCCATTTTTCTGACCCAATTGTTGTCTCATCTCTTTCTCTCTTTATGCCTCTCATTCTTTGACCTTCTTCTGCAGCTTCTGTTGGCTTTGCTTGCAAACCACGCTGCATGTATCATTTTACCTGTAATGACAATGGCCTTTCTGTGTTCACCTTTTCGCCCCTTATGTGGGGGTCATCACCATAAGCTGGGTGTGAGTATCCGGGATTGGTATACTCTGTAGCAGTCTTCATTTTGATATTTCATGTACGGCCGAGGACGGAACAATAGTTAGAGGAGATGGAGGAGCCTTGGGAGGTGTGTGTCCTTCGTAATTCTGGTTAAGCATCCACCACTTCTTGCTTGGTTCCACTACTTCCTCCTTGAACAACTTCCACAGCTTGAGTATGCTTAGTCTGTTCCATAATTGTTTTCCCTTTAGTTTAGCATCTAAAAATGTGCATATGTGTTTCAGCCCCTCTTTCGAATGAGTACCATCTTGAGGCCTAAACATTTTGCTGCTTGTATCCAAAACCCACTGAACGTTGTACTTCATTACCTTGTCTTTATATCTATGTAGTGACTTACACAAATGGACAGTAGGCATGCGCGACATGATAATATAGGACACAATTTACCAATAGTCGATAATCACTGCATTGACACTCGATCACCCTTTCTCTCCTTTTTGCTCTTCTCCTAAACATTAACCCACTCACTCCTTTTTCCAAAATCCACATCCAACATGTCACAAAATCTCTCTCCTAACAATACCAAAAAATATTGCTCCCAATCTAAATCACTGTCAACAACACCAATTTCCTCTTCTACCAACACAAAACCACTTTTAATATTCTATGCAATACTCCAATTAAATATATATATATATATATATATATATATATATATATATATATATATATATGGCACAACACTCATTAACTCAATTCAAAATACAAATACAATTGTCTTCCCATTATATGTGGGGAATCTTTCTCTTTAGCTCTCTGTCCCTGAAAGGGGCTTACCACACGGTCTGCTGACCTTTGTTTGAAGTATTCAACCTCTAAATATATCAAATATCAACAATATACAAAACCTCAAATCCCCAGTTTTGTCGCTCACATTTCATACTCACAACCAAGGAACCCTTGAGGGTCTTTGGCGTTGAGCCTCCTCTATCTGCCTGCTTCACCTTCTATGTCACAAATTTTGTAAGCCAGGGCCCATGGAGATGAAAGGCAGAGAATTGTGTCACAGCAAAAATAAGCTGAGATCGTGGAAGTACATGGCGAGGCTGTCTGGCCTGGCATCAAAACTGAAACAGCCAAGGTTGGTTATCTATTCTTGAAAGCAGTGGACATGCAAAGGATGAATCATCCCTTATTAAGGTACAAAGAAAGAACACTGAGAGTGCCAAATTCTATTCATTTAAGACCTTTAAATGCTGCAAAATTGACCAAATAGTGGTCTCCTGTCAAGTGAGCTAAGGATGGAAATAGAGTTGAGCTTGGAGTGCTAAAAACAATAGTGAGTGACTGCGCTCCCATATATAACCAGAGACAAGGCTACTTTGCAAGGCCAAGTTCAAAGACAATCTTCATGCAGAAGGCTTTGGTGATGAGAGATGTTGGGCTAATTGGGTAGGGAGGTAAAGTCAAGTCCACCTCCTTGCACCTGGGTCTGAGCTAACGTGCTGCTAAGTGAACCGAACGTTCCAGACATGGCTGGAGTGTGCCAACCAATTGTAGAGAGCTGTATAATGAAGAGCCTTATAGTTTGAAAACCAATGATAAACTGTGTACTTAATAGTATTGGAGATTACATGTTTTAGAGGTAGGTACATTGTCCACCTGACAGTGCGCAGCCAATTACAACCCTAATCCCCATAGAAAGTTTACTTAGATAACACATGTTGAACACACTGAAGGCGAAAGAGGGTTTGGCCAAATCAATAGACTTCTGGAGAAAGCTACCACTTTCGGTGGCGGGCAGAGCAGGGCTCCTTAAAATGGTTGCACTACCGAGAACCCTTTACTTCTTCACACATGTCCCGTACAATATCCCGAAAACATTCTTCAAGGATCTAAATAAACTGTGCAGAAAATTCCTTTGGCTAGATGGAAGACACAGAGTCGCCCAAGGTCCACAATTTTGAATTTTACTGTATAGCAGGTCAATTGAAGCATGTGAACCTATGGATGGCCTATGACGCCACAACTGACATTCGCTTTCTATAACACATTACCACAAAAAAGCATCTAGCAATGCCCGCCTGCAGTTTATACAATTCTATATAATCAACAGGGCATACCTTACCCCAGACATTATCTCAAGATTCAGCAGAGCAGGCGCCGCAACGTGCCCCAAATGCCAAGAACCCTGTGTGGGGATAACACACATGTTCTGGGGATGCCCGGCAATTCAAACCTTCTGGACGCAAATCAAAGTAAGGGTGGTGGAGGCAGATATCGCATTAGATGTGCAGACACCTAAGACATGCATTCTGGGCTCATACCCTAAAGTTTAAAGAATAAGCCTCTGAACAGACTTAAGGACTTAATGTATATTCTAGCAAAAAGATGAATCGCAGATGCTTGGAAATGCCCCAGAGCCCCTAGTGTTCCAACGTGGTGGGAGGACCTCTGGAGATGGACAGCAGCTGAAACAGGGGCTTGGGAGCTGGCGCAACGACAACAAAATCTAGACACCTCTGCGGATCTATTACAATGGGTGGCCATCACAACAAGCCTTTTTTACGCGAAGGGGATAGCTCCTCCAGTGAGGACTTGGACAGCCCACATTAGCCCTGCACGCACTAGGATCGTGTCACAGAAGAGAATGGTCTTGGTCAAGTTAGGAGGGAGGGAAGGGGGGTTAATTGTGATTATGTTATTTGTTTCCCAATCTTGCGTAAGTTTGTATTGTCTTTGAAAAAAAAAAAAAAAGTATACTTAGATGTTCCCCTTGAACGAATTACAATTCCTCTGACTTTTTCTTATTTGCCACGTAGTATGCCGTCACTTCTTACAAATTGTTAGTATAAAGTCTGAGAAATCGTTGAGAGCTCAGCGAACATCTGTTGATGTCCGTTGTAAACTCCCTATTTTAGATAATTGTTATTAAAACAGTCTCTTTGCCATCTTGGGTTTGATTATTTGGAGTCAGAGTTATTCTGCAACCCCATCCATTGCATGCATGTTACTAAAGGGCTATAAGCTCAAAAGCATCGATCTTGGCCGAGAGAGCGTGCAATCAGCTCACAACGTTATATTAGATTTGAGCGTTTTTTTAAACAAAAGATGTGATCTGTGTCATCACAATACAATATCAATTACGAAACATATGGATACATTTGACTGTTTAACATCATAAACTACATAGGGAGTATGTACTCTAGCACCTTGAAGCATCTTTTGAGCTTGATGGAATTATAATAATAGATCTTAGACCAAATAAACAGACCGACTCATATAATATGGCGAAATACTACTTTATTATCAGTTCAATAAAGCAGGGTCATTTTGCAGACATCAGACTGATGCTTGAACCCTCACACAGTAACTTGATCACATGGAGGTCTTGTACCCCAATATTTGTCATCTACGACGTCATTCTACATGGCAAAATACAAAATCTATCGAAGGGAGGGATTGGTTAAGGGAACATATCTACTTATAAAATATATAAGTATTACTGCTTCAATGGCTACCCCTTGTCTTTAGGGCATACCTTGAACTACCTACTGCTCTCATCTGTCGTCAACTCTCTCCTTTCTGCCCACTACTCTAAGCATTCTTCTATCCTTATCCTCCTTGACCTCTCTGCTGCCTTTGATACTGTTGACCACCCTCTACTCCTTAGTTCTCTTTCTTCTTTTGGCCTTGAAGACTCTGTACTCAATTGGTTCTCCTCCTATCTTTCTAACTGCTCCTTTTCAGTCTCCTGGGGTGGATGCACCTCCCCTACCTTTCCTCTCAACCACAGTGTTCCCCACGGTTCTGTCCTGGCCCCTTTCTCTTCTCTCTCTACACTTCCTTCTTAGCTCTCATTATCTCCTCCTTTGGTGTCTCGCACCATTTCTACGCTGATGACACCCAGCTCTTCCTCTCTTTCTCCTCCTCTCTCCAGATATCCACCATAAGCTTTCATCTTGCCTCTCTGCTATTAAATCTTGGATGTCCTCTCACTTCCTTACTCTTAATGCAGACAAAACTGAAATCCTATTCTTCGCTGCCAACACTCTTCCTCTTCCCTCCCCTCCTCCTTTTATTCTCTTCCCCCTTCCCAACTTTCCTTCTGTCCCCACGCCCGCAACCTAGATCTCAACATTGACCCCCAACTCTCTCTCTCTCACCACATCTCTCTCACTGCCAAATCTTGCTGCTTCCACCTCTATAACATCTGCAAAATTTGCCCCTTCCTAATCTTTCACGCTACTAAACTCTGTCACCTCCCTTATCTTTTCCAGACTCTTCTACTGCTCCACTCTTTTCTTTGGACTCCCTTCCTCTCACCTCTCCCCCCTCAAATCCATCTACCACTCTGCCATACGCTCCCTCTGCCTTCTCTCACCTCACGACTCCATCTCCTCTTCTCTCAACTCACTAGGATGGCTCTCATTTCATTCACAGCTCAAATTTAATATCCTCTGTCTAGTCTTTAAATCCCTCTATGGCCTTGCCCCTCCCTATCCTCCCTCCTCACTTTGTATACTCCTTCTCGTTCACTCCGTTCTGCAGATCTCTTCCTTCTCTCTACTCCTCCACCCTGTGCACCTTCCCGCTTCTGCTCTTTCCAACTTCTCGCTCCCTTCCATAGGAACCACCTACACCTCCCTGTCCACTTCATTACCTCCTACCCCTCATTCCGCACTCACCCCCCTAGAATCCTTTTACGTCCTCTCTCACTACTGACTGTACCTCTTCCTATTCCTCCTACCCCCTATCTCACTTAGTCCCTCTCTATCTGCACCTTTCCTCATCAATAATGTAAATCGTTCCTTGTACTGTTTTCTGGTTCAGATTAATTTGTCATGTATTACCTGTTGTATTATACTTGTTCCTCTTGTAAAGCACCTTGGATTAAAGCACTATATAAATAAAAATAAATACAAATACAAAATTATGATGTACAAAACATCAGATGATTGGCTATTGCAACATTGTATGTTAAGGTGTCTCTCCAACCCCAATGATTGGTTGGCATACTATCCCAACCATGGACTTTTGGCTCCTTAGCAGTACGTAGGTGAAATGAAAATTAAGGACTTGAATCCCACCAGACTACTCTCCATTTTCGCAATAAGACATCTTCTGTCATCGGTAGGCCATCAGCCAGTCTTCTGTCTGTAGATAACCTTGCTGCTGCTCACTGTTCTGGAACATTCAGGGGGGTATGAGAACAACACTACTGTTACGCTCACCTGGTATCCACAGGGACGCCACCCAGCCGGGTTACTCGCTGGTATGCTTCTCAGCTTTGCTCTGATGTGGTCTGCGGGGAAGGTTCTGCCTGAAAATACAGGAGGACTGTGTTCAAGACTGACCGACTGGGGTAAGTATCCTCCCTCCACCCCTGTATAATTTCAGTCCCTCTGGCGCCCTCTCCTCACCTTGTGGTAGAATTAGGCATGCTCTCCGTCCTGCCTTCTTTGCAGGGGCGCGTTGTCTTTCATGGGCGTGTGCGGGCCAGTTACTTCACTGATGCCGGCCTTTTGATATTGTTCAGGTAGGTCTTATTGCTGTTCTTTAGTTTTGTTGCTATCCTGCATGCCTTTCTTGTTTAAAATGTCTCTTTTTTCTCCCTTAAGTATGCGGAGCTTCAGCGCGGCGAACTGACTTGGTTGAGCCCCACTGGTAAATGATGGCGCTTTAAGAGCGCTATGATGCGATAAGTAAGCGCTATGTGCAGCGCTGCGAAGTCTTGCCTTTGCTAACCTGTGTTTTCCTTCCTTGTAGGTCGCGGTGTTCTTCAGCGCAAGTGGAATGTCCGGAGTGATGCCAGCCGAGAGGCGACCAGCCAGGCAAGCCTTTTGAGCAGTTTGTAATTTGTAAATGTCTGTACTGCTTTCTTTAATGTTGCCTCTGTCTCCCTCTTTCAGGTTGTTCTGTCCGAGAAGCATGCAGATTCGAGGAAGCTGTTCTCAGTAGCTGCGAGTGTTTAAAGATGAAGACTGCAGGTAAGATGCTGCTGCTAATGATGTTCCCTTTGTCTCCTTGCAGGTTCTGCTTCTCCGAGGTTCAAGGGAATAGCTGGACACGGTGAGCGTCACGTTGCAAGCTGCACATTAATGCGAAGCGTGTTGTCTTGCTCGGGTGTGGTTTAAATAGCCCAACAAAATAGTCCAGGTAAAGTAGTCCCTAGGCTACCACACCCAAAACACTAGACTGCATAGCTTGGTATTATGAACCAAGCTATGTGGATGCCTCCATGTTGGCTGACAATACAATAAAGTAGTTCCCAAGCACATTGTTTTTCATGGTGTATGAGCCTGGCGCCATAGGCGCCAGGACTGGCCCCATGAGGGTTTTTGAAGAAGATGCCAGGCTCTAGAGGCCTGAGACCTGACTCCACCTGGCCAATGGGTTTGCCAGAGGGGGTTTTAGGCGAGGGTCGTGACAACTACCCTAGCTTAAAGCTCTAATGAAAAGTCTTTGTTTTCAACTTCTGGGTCATGTGTGAGTGGATCACTAATTTGTCCATTTCAGCCTTCCATTTACTGCTATTTGATTTAATTATGCAAGGTGTTATTGCTCCTCTTGGCCGCAAGAAACTTGCTCACTCTATCTCATATGAACTTTAAACACTTTTAATTGACCAGCAGTTTGGCTCTCACAGATGTTTTCATCTTCCTTCATCTAAGAAGAATGGCTCACATTCAGGGCTTATCCATGTACTGCCTTTGTGCTTTGTACTTACCCTTTATAGCCAGGTCTAATCACATTGCCGTCTTTTCATGCCTTTTGATTCTTACAACTTCGGCCTGTTTCTAAGTTAGCTTATATGCTTTCAACGTGAACCATCATCCATTTTCCTAATATGGCCATCTGTGCTATGGTATATATATTCTGATATTGCAAGTTTCTATACATTTTCTTTCTACCTTGCATTACTGTGCATTTACAGTTATTGGTCAGTAATTTGCTTCATTTCTTTTTAGATTAATGCTCACTTTAACTTCAGGTTCATGTCACTCTTAGTGCTTCAGTTACTCCATTACTTAGTATTTTTATATTGTTTGAACATAGGTTCACATACCTTCTTCATGACATCACTTTGCATAAGCAATGATGCATTCTGGCATCTTGACAGGTGACATACTTCCATGAAACACTCTTCCATATGACATTGTTCTACACATTCAGTGCAAGGGTACATTCTGTATGGCTGTCTGAGTACATAACGCCTCTCATACACTCCATGCGGTATAGGAATGATACAGGGGGTCCCACCTATAGCTTTCTTCTGACTGTTCCAATATGACAGTGGTGAGGGGTTGGTGATTGGTTTGGAAAGCATCTACCTGCTCCTCTACAAGTATATCAGTGTTAGTGCTATAATTGGTTTAGGCATATCCGATGGCTCTTCATGGGCGCAACCTACTTCAGATAATATTTCAATAACATCATCACAATGATAATTATTTGGTTGAGGCTCTGATGTGACATATGGGATTATTGGGAATTTGCTCACAAACCTTGGACATCCTGACAGCTGTCGATATACGAGAAAGAGCCATAAGGTGAGGGAGAGAAGTCATTGTGCTGCCATAATTCCAATTAAACCACATACTTGTCATTCCGAGGCGATGCAGCCTTCCATTCTCTTCGTGCATGGCCTTGTGTATCACTTTGTGTCTGTCTACGTGCTAGAGAGTTCATCAGGTGTCTCCTCTGTGCTTATCCCATAATGAATAGCCAGTGTTCTCAGAGCCTTGGTCACGTGTTAAAGGACCATGTTGGAGAATTAATGTATCCCTATGTATTGAACTTTTCAGCTATTTCTAGCGTATGTTTTACTTCTTGTTACCATCTTAATTGTGTCCATCATCAAGGGAAGTATATATGTACCAATATACTAATTGATGTTATCCTAAAAGATGACATCTGGGTTTCTCTTCGGTAGTTTAAAGTTATAAATTGGCCCAAAACACAGGTTTGTGAAGTTGTTATTTATAAAAGTGAACACAATCCTTTCATTTGTACAAATAATCAAACCGTTTTTTTGTGCCAGATGAGCAGACCTTAAAATACACTTGCCAGAGGTCTGAACTATATGATCCACTCTCTTCTGACTAGGAACTGTTCCACTTTGATGACCTACATAAAAAGTCTGCTCAAGTAATTAATGGGCTAAACAATACCCCCCCGCATGTGAGAAACCAACCTTTTCAAGGAAGCAGTGCAGTAATGTCAATCAAATAAAATGATTTGCCCAGGATCACTGTATCCTCTGCTGGCAAAGCCAGGTTAGACGCATGAGCGCTTTGGTTCCACAGTCTTGAATTTGCATATCTAATCACCTATCGTACTAACACTTTATAGTCTTCATTTGAGGTGGCTGCCTAGGTTTTACAAGCCCTCCATCTGAAGAAACCACTTTCTAGACGTTCACCATGCTGATGCTTTATCCGTTCTCAACCAGCACAGCACTCACATTTATCTGTATGCATGTCAACTTTGGCTATTGCACATGCTCAATATAATCCCCATAGTAAGCTGAGAATGCTACAGGAGTTGTGTCATAGAGAACGCACAAACTATGTGTGGGACAGTGAACATAGATGAATTGATCAGAGCAGAATGTATTTGTCAATAACCGACAGGCAATAGGTTCAGACCATCAGCAGAAGCCCCTAAAATATCTTGATGTGTGCTATTTATGTTTTGGAAACTATGGTAGCTGACTTCTTTAGAATAGGCAGTCTTATGGGGGGCCCCTCCAAGGAGTGGGCCCAGGGCTACAGCCCTTTTGCCCTGCCATAAAGATGTATCTGATCTACCTATAGTTTCATGTTCCCTTCCAGTGTAGTGAGTCCTTCCCTTGGTATGCAGGAGCCAATATTACTCGTAGTGCACTACTTGTACATTATTTGGCACATATTAAATCCCTACTAGTGTTGCTCAACCTAGTTAATCCTTCTGACAGATGTATGTGCATTAATAGTTTGTTTTATGGACTCTGCCTCAACTTGTCTTATCCCTAGGCTCACAGAGCAGCTTGGTTTTTTTATACTCTTCCTCAGCTTTAGAGTAACAATGCGGCGGAGGGGCAGAAGTTGCTGCTGGCATTTTTCTGCACCATTGCATTAGAACTTACCCAACCATCAACCAACATACCAAGCACACTCAGATAATATGATATGATATGATATGGTATTTATAACGTGCCTATACACAAGTGTTTCAAGGCGCAACGAGGCAAGGGGGGGTATACAAAGGGCGGACAGACAATGATCCTACTAGGCCAAGTGTCATTCCGATCGCGTAAGTGGAAGGGGGGAAGAGGAAAAGTGCGCGGGGGAAGGGTGCGGGGAAAGTGCAGTACATGGGAAAAATAGAATAATAAGAAAATAAATAAACGGCCAGCTAGTGGCAAGTAAGTTCAGACAAAAGTGCTGGTAGGGGGACTGTAGGGATACAGAACAATGGTCCCCAGGTGCAGGGGTTGCCAGGGAGGCAGTGCAAGTGGGAAATTGACAGGGCCTGAGCCAGAGATCAAAAAGGGTGGCCAGGTAACCCGAGCAGTTTCAGTCAGGAAATCAGCAAGGGAGAGGGGGAGAGAAAGCCGAGGCAAAGAGGAAGGTTTTGAGGTGCTTCTGGAACCGGAGATGGTTCTCCTCAAGTTTCAGGGAGGCAGGAAGGCTGTTCCAGAGAGAGGCCCCAGCCGAGGAGAGAAATCTTTCACCAACTCGTTGCTTGGAAAAGAGACTGACACTGAGGGAGTTGGTGGCGGATGATCGAAGAGCTAGAGAAGGAAGATATTTAGGCAGCGAGAGTTGAAGGTATTGAGGCACCTGGCCCCACATGCACATGTGTACAATACAGAGGATTTTGCACTTAATCCTCGCAGCCACTGGGAGCCAGTGCAGAGCGTTCAGTCCTGGAGAGATATGATCCCTGCGCTTGAGGCCAAGAACAAGTCTTGCAGTCCTGTTCTGGATGAGTTGCAGAGGGCGGAGAGTGGAGGCAGGCAGATTAAGATAGAGGCTGTTACAGTAATCCAGCTTCGAGAGAACCAGGGATCTGGAGACAGTGAGATGCACCTACACTTATATCATATAACCAGACAAGTAATGGGTGGAAGGTTTTGAATAAATCTGAACCACTGGCACTGCTCTCAGGAACCATCCACACCACCATATATGAGCCCACCGGCGCCATAGCAAAAGGGGTCCAGCCATGCGCATATTAGTCAGGTAATGCCATTAATGGGAGCAGCCCAGCCCAAACTGAAAGGGCCAGGTCACCTCTGCAAGTAAACACAGGCAACCCCAGACATGTTTCGGTCTTGTTGGACCTCGTCGGCGAGGTGCGGCTTGGTTCCAGAGCCTTAGGATGAATTCTAAACCTTCCATCCAGCACCTTTGTTTTTGCTTTATCACCCTGAGTGGTAATGGTATGCCCAGGCGTGGGTCCCATGCCTGCTGGCCCTAGAGACCCAAGCTGCCCCTCACTGATGACACCCAGTGAGGCCAGACATGTCTGGGGAAGCTTGCGGTCTCGTACAGAAGGGATGTGACCTACCAGTCCAGACTTGACTGCCCGCTTGATGGTGGGACCAAGCCTGATTTGCATATGGCCTTTCTCCTTTCTGTAATGGCTTGGAAATGTCTACAGTGTTGCCCGGTGCAATGCACAGAGCTTTGAGATTAATTCTAAACCTGCCAGCAATCCCCTCTTCGTTTTTGCCTACACATGCATCTACATGCATCTACATAACTAGTAACACAGCCACACATAAACGTACCACATGTACACCTACTAATCCATTAAGGCAGGCCTACAGGGATGCAGAGTGCCTAGTGTCTATCAAATCCATACAGCTACACTCAAATATCGTACTACAGTCACCCAATTTCTCTTCAACAGAACCACCACAAAGTCATCCTTTCATCCACACCCTAACCCATTGGCATAGGAGTATGAAGAAATACGCAAACAATTTCAACCTTCATCAAAGAAAGAATTTACTCTATGTAAAAGTTAGAATTTCAGCATTTGGCAATGCTTGTTTTACATAAAATCGTGCTTGAAATTGCATCAAAAGCTTCATGTGTGGTTGGATAGGGACATGCCCTTTGCATGCCAGTTTTGGGGACTTGAAATAGACGTCTTGCAGACGACGTTGCAGAGGATCAAGTCTTCTCTTCTGCAGCACAGTCATAATCTTGGTAATCACAGTAGAGAGCTGCGATCAAAATACTGGGTCAATCTTCTTTTAGTGTCACACCAGCATAAACAGATTGTATTTGATCAATAGAAATTGCGGCAGGGACCTAGATATCTTCAGATTAGGCGCCTGCGAGTTAATCTGGCATTTTAGGGATTAGTGAAACTGTGCCATAATGCCCTTATCGATGCACTGTTCCGCCTGGATTTTCCACTCCCAGTGAAGTGGGTCTTCTAGAAAAGCACTACGGTGCAGGCGGATTGCATGAAATGAACCACATCTCCCCCCGAGACTTGAAGAATTCAGCCATGGACGTCATTTGGGTGTCGACGTGACCCTGAGGTCTCTCTTGCTACCCCTATGGACTCCCTTACTACCCCCAAAAAAAACACATTTATTTTTTATTTGAGATGTAAACTCCTGGGCTGTGGCCAGTGCCATGTGGCTATTTGTTTCTGGAGTGGTTGGCGTTCTTGTTCAGACCTCTTTAAAAACGTGTTGGCTCCACAAGTGTAACACTTAAGCAGTGACCCTGAATAAGAAAGAACAGGAATAACAAACAATTTGTCTTTATGGAATTGTATTCGATAATAACTAGACTCATTAAAGGTTTATTTCAGGCACACTTCAGGGGGTGAGTCACTGATATAGTCTGTTCTTAAACACCTCAACTCAGCCTTTCCTCCTTCTGAGGTCGATAAATGAGTACCAGCACAGGTTAGGTGATATTGTATGTATATGTGGTCTATATAAAGCGCTTAAGCGTAAGTGCTATATAATGACACATCATTATCATTTGGCCGTGGACGTCTGCTTGCATTTACAGTAATTTGGTAATAGGCACCTATACTCACTGATATTAACAATACATATGGCGATCCATTCTTTTATGAAATGTATGTCACATTATAGTGATATCATAAGCATATTATTTTAGTGTACTTAGGAGCAATGCTATGTGATTCCACTTCCTGTTTTGTCAAGGGGTGAACTGTCATGTTCCATCACTTCCTGTGGTGTCACGTTGGGGTGTGGTCACATGACATCACTTCCTGTGATGTCACCAGAGGTCAAGGGTCATGCAAAGTCATTTCTGCTACACCTGGCATTTTCATGAAATGACGTCCCTGAATTCAGCAGGCAAAAAGCCACTCATTATGGGTTTGGTGGATTTTCAGACATGATACCCGGACCTGTTAATTACTGTCAACATGAGCAGAATTCCGACTGTCATTGCATTTATAGTTCGTTACCGGCAGTGGCCGAAGTGAGCAGGAAAGGTCGGGAGCAGTGGTCCACTACTTTTTGCAACCATTTTCACCATTCCGGATCTCTTCTTTGTGCAGTTAAAGCCCACTTCTCCATTTTACCACCAAATATCATTAACAGCTAAACTGAAACCCGTTTCAACTGAATTGGCTGTCAACTAGCCTGACTGCACACCTTATCATGTGTTGCACGTTGCTCCCTTCCTTTCTACTAGGTACCCCGAAGTCATCTTCCTGGCGCGAGTTATGGGTGCTTAGCTTACCATCACTGGCAAATTTCTGCGTTTTGTTTCGGTTTTACTTGAAACCATAACGTTCCTTTAACAAAGTTTTTTCATTGAATTTCATAGGTTTTTTAGTGCAACTTAACCATAATGTCCCCTTAACAAAGATTTTTCATTGAATTCTAAATATAAATACACAAACCCTACAATGTATCTGGCATAAATGAAATTAGTGCAATTAATACAATACAATTCAAAAGAAAGGATAACAAATTCCCAAATTCATAAGTACAACTCAGTAAGTGGTGTCAGGAGTGTAAGGGTGACTTCATTCAATATATTCAACTTCATCAGTCCTCCAGTCTTTGAGGAATTCTAAGACCAGGATGGGTGAAAGGGATGTGTGGCATTGAACTTGCCTTTGCTGGCTACTTGACTGTGTATCTGTGTGGTCATGTCTTGTAGTCTGGGTGATGCTAAAATGCCTTCCCACCCACAATTCCAGAAGTGTCATGTGGGTCTGGACAGTCTGGGTGGTGGGTGCAGAGGGTCATTCTAATGAAGTACTTTGAAATAACTAACTGGCAGCTCCAATTATGATGCTGCTACCAAGACTTACCTGATGGCTCCAGGGTGCACACTGTGAAGATGAACACTCCAAAATGAACGGGTGTATTCCATAGTTTAAATGTGAAAAAAATGTCTTCCTGTGAGAAGTGGTGGAGAATGCATGTTAAACTCCTTCTTCTATGTAGAGGTGCAAATTCAGGTGCACAGTCAAAAAAAGCCAGTACATTAACGGAACTCCTGGCTGAGTGTTTTTGTGAACAATCAAGTTTTAAGGGCTCCCTGGAAGGCCCATTAAGATTGTTTTGCTCTCAAGGCGGGCGGAAGTGATTTCCATTGTTTTTCTGCAATAGTCGGGAAACTAGACTCTCCAGCTTTTGTGCGGATGAATTTCAGTTGGACAACCTGGTGGGCCTGGAGGAATATGCATGATAGACAAGGTTTTAAACATGATCTGTTCTCGAATTAGGAGCCTGTGAGCATCTCGTCTTGTGGCAGAAATGTGTTGGAGTTTGGGACTATTGAGAGGTACTCAAAGGGCGTTATTCTGGATAACATGCACCGTCCGGATTTTGTATGATGAGGTGTCTGCAAGGAGTGCATTACAGTAGTCGAGCCTTGAGCCAATGACTGCTTGTGCAATTATTAAGCAGATGGAAGCATCTAGACGCATTGATCAGTTTTTGTCGTGTACACCGCAGAAGAGGTGGTGGCATTCACTTGGCGAGTTAGCGAGATAGGGGCCACAAGGTAGACTCCCAGTGTCTTCGTACAGGAGGAGACTGGGATCTGAATGCCATCAATGTTGAAAGAGGCATATTGGGCATTTTAGATTCTAATGTCAAGGACAGAACTTTTACATAGATTTAGAAAATATGTATCTACACTGTTAGAGGAATAGGAGATCGGTATTACTAAGAATGACATTCACAGGAAGGCAGACTCCATGTTGTCTTTGTTGGTGAACCGTCCACGTGATTGTAGGTTAGTGTTTACTCACAGTTTGCTTTTGTCACCCATGACTCCCAGAAATTACAGCCATGCATTTGATGCATCTTCTTGTTTGCAAGCCAATGGAGGTGTGGTCCCTTTAGGATGAAACTAACCGAGACCCACATGTCGAAGCAGTCTCCATGCATCTCGCACTCTGCTCTCCACTCCTCGCCCATCACAACCCATTTCCGAGATGCCCTGGTTGCGTTGCGTGTCTCAAGTGTTCATATCCATAAATCACTGTAGGCGACCCTAATTCCAACCCTTCAGAACCCAACATTTCCACGGCTGCCATTTTTGTAATTCTTTGATTCCGATGAAATGTCTAAAGAATTAAAGGTTACTTTATATAACGTTTACACAGAGATTCCAAAATGAATGGTAGTGTTTGTGGTTAAAATGTTCATAAAACCATGCACACTAAAGAGAGCCATTTAACTATGTATTTCCGAGGTGGACACCTCCATTTTATAGGAAGACGTTTAGTGAAAGCTATGTTCTTCACTGATTAGAAGAATTCTGCATAATTCTGGTCAAATGAACTGTAACAAAAACTGGTATTGGTCGTTTTGACCGAATCTAATGGTTCACATGAACCATTAGGTCTAAAAATGCTACCACCAAAGGTTCGAACACCAAAAGTTTGATCCTTTGGTGGTAGCATTGTTAAAAAAAAAACAGGGGCTGCGGGGGGTGTCCCCTGCATCGTCCCGCTCACTATACTTTATAGTATAGTGAGCGGGGTTTGCGGGGGACACCCCGCAGCCTTCTATTAAAACATTTTAAAAAAAGAAACGGGGGCTGCGGGCGTGTCCTCCGCATTGCCCCGCTCACTATACCTTATAGTATAGTGAGTCGGGGATGCGTGGGACACCCCCACAGCCTGCCGTAAAAAAAATATAGAAGAAAAGGACCCCGCGGCGCCGGTTCCTGATCACGGAAGTGAAAGGGAACTGGCGCCGTAGGGACCCAGCATGAAGAAGAAGGTAAGTGGGTTTGTTTATGTTGTATGTTGTGGTTGTAAGTATGTTGAGGGTGTGGGTGGGGTGTGTGTTATGGGTGTGTTGTGGGTGTGTTGTGTGTGTGAGTATGTATGTGTGTATGCATGAGAAAGGTGCAAACTTTTGGTAGTTCGCACCTTTCTCATGCGAACGTTCCGGCCGCGGCAAATTCAGCCGCGGTCGGATCACTTGGAACCACAAAAACTACCCACATGCAACTGTATAATAGTCAGTATTTACCCATTGTTTTACATTCTTCTTTAGGCTAAATCAGACCTGGACTACAAGCAAAATCTAATGTATTAATGAAGATTCGTCCACACACTGCATTGTTTTAGCAGCACGGGAAAGGCCCAGGAATACGACCTAAAGAATGTACTCCAACATGGCTGACAAGCCTTTCAGGCTCACATGTACAGAGCTATGTCGAAAGTAGGGAACAAGTCAACCAGTGTTGCGAGATATCGGACCCAAAAATCATGAGCACAAGTCTGAGGAGCCAGATACAATTCTTCAATCTTCGACAATGTTTTTAACGGGGGAAAGGTATCACCTGTAGGAGAGAGAATTGCAAGAAAGTGGAAAAGCTAGAACTGCTATCTTGGCAAATTTATGAAAGAAGCTATGCTGAATGAACCTAGAGAAAGTAATTATTACTGTTGGAATTCTCCATTATGATAAAAATTGGAACCAAGTATTGATTAAAATGATGCTGACTCCAATCTATTTTGTGTTTTTGATTTTTTTTATTAATAACACTTGGCCACATTTTGGTTCTATGTCATACCATCACCCGTTATTTTTTCTTGGCTGAGTGATTTGATGCTGATTCTTGGCCGATACAACTCATAGGGCCTCATTACGACTTTGGAGGTAGCGATGGCACTATTGGCATCATGGCTGCCTCCAAAACCGTGTCCGGGTTCCCTGAATGGGGAATTACTGTCCATTCCGAGTGTGGAGAGCCCGGTAATTCCTCCTTCCGGGAACCCGGGTCCGGTCCTTCCCCATTCCCATTTGAGCCCCCATAGGGCTCAATGGGAATGGGGAGGGAGCTAACAATGGGCCCACTCATAATGGGCCCGTTGTTAGCGCCCTGGTTCTTTTGCAGGATCCGCTATGGACGTCTGGATAAATCAGACGTCCACATCGGATCCCGCGAGGGAACCTCGTAATATTGCGGAGTGGGTTTAACGGCGCCGGCACCATTACCGGCGCCGTTAAACCCATTCCGCGATAGTTATAATGAGGCCAATAGACTTTTATTTTCTTTATTTTGGGCCCCCATCCAGGGTCTCCAAAGACAAGGTGAGTCGTTCTGGTCTGCACTCCTGCTTCAGGGTTTTTGATTGCCACCTATATGAGATCCTTCACATCCAGTGAACAGGGGCCTGATCAAGTGCAGCCAGCAGTGAGACCTTGCTTCAACTTCACTGTTACCTGGGGATTTTTAGGAGACAGGGCTCTGCTCTGTCTAGCATGCCTTCTGTCTTCACCTCTATGGCAGAGAACTTTGAAAAAAGAGGTCTAAGAGTCTATCCTGTTTCTTATTTTGATGGTCCAAAGAGTGAATCAAAGAATGAGGGGGTGTACTTATTCTCTTTAAAGGCAACCTTCCACTGGAAGGCCAAAGTAAGCCTCTTATAAGGAGAGCATTTCCCATAGTTGTAACAAGTTACCTGTGCCTCGAACATCGTACACGAGTACCTTGCTTGCAGCAAATGGAAGGGACAGGATAAAGGAAGAGATTCCTAACTGAAAGAAATATAGTGGAACCCCTCTCCAGGCCTACCTTTCCTCTCTGGCTACTCTTACTCCGCCACCTTCCCATGCCTGATGGCGTGAAAGGCATTCCAGTATTAAAAGCCAAATGTGCTGCCTCTAAAGCACCACTCCCAGAAGTTCTCCTGAGGGAAGTTTCTGTGTCCTGAGGGAAAGTCGATTACTTCCTATTGGAGATTTAAAGGAGGCAGCATCCTAGCTATTGTTCAATAAGGCAGCTGTGGAGATGTTCAGCCAAAACGCCAATACACATCAGCCCTGTTACATCTGAGACCTGCTCAAAGAGCTGACATTGGTGTGATATCAGATTGCTGTGGCTTATAATCGGGTGCTCCTATCGGTCAGCATGTCACAAACGTGCATGGCTTATATTTCGAGATTTACCTGTGAACAGACTGGTTAAGGTAGGCAAGTATTATAATTTAGTTCCAAGGCACAGAATTTAAATTGCTAACTGTGCTTGCAGTGACTTGGTGTTTCCACACCTCTCGGGGATGCACAGATGACATTTGAACCTGCTCTGTGCCACAGAAGTCACATGGATAAACTGGTTAGTGCAAAACCCCTTTATACACTATAATTTTGGCATGGAACATTTTGCAAGGTGAGTCAGATTTGTAGACCTCCCTTTCAGAAACATAATTACATGCATCATGTTATATCACTAAGCATCAAAAAAGCTAGGCTTTTCATGCCCTCACAGATAGCAATCTTTCACATGCCCCACAGTTAAAATGTTGTAAACCCCACTTATGTTTCAGCCTCATCCTCCAGGCGAGAAACTATACTTTTGATCTGTACAAGAATGTGGAGATTCAGGCATAGGTGGTATGTTTGTTAAATGGGAAATCATATTTTGCCTCCTTCTAATATATATTGGCCTAAGCCTAGCCGTTCTGCGAAGAAAACCGCGTTGCAAAGTTCCGATTTTAGATCGACTTCCCCGCCATTTTAGGATCATCCGCCATTTTGATTTCTGTTCATATGTAATTCTCTGTTCTAAAATCGTGGACTGTGTTTCCAACTTGTAACTGATCCTTCCCGACCTCTGTGCCTAGTTAATGTTTAGACTGTCCGAGGGCCGAATGTTTATACTAGGTAATGAGACCTTGTCCCGAACATGACTTGTGGTCTAAGGACTGTCTGCGCTAACAAGCCTCATCCACGAACAAACATCGAAGACAATACTGTGTAAATGTCGAGCGTGGACACTGGCGGAACTGCATTGTGAAGGGATATGTGCTAAGGCTTACTGCTAAATCTGGGAATACACTTTGCCATTGTAACTTGTTTGTAATGTAAACCAAATGTAATCCGTGTGCATATTATTGTATGAGCCATAAGTGAACTCGGCACAAACTCTAGACCACAGATTATTAACTTGCAGAGGGGCTGGACATTATTACTAAATTGTATAAATAAGTGAATGTCCAGATGTCCAGTACCTCTCACTCTTCACACTGAAGGGCTGGTGCTCACTGTGATGTACTGAGGGCCAGATAGCTATCTGAATTTGTTTCTTTGTAACTGTACAGTATTAGAATAAAGATCTATGGATCTTTATAAGCCTGTGTTTGGTGTATTTCCATTTGTGGTACTCAGCCTCGATATTTCCTCTTTCTTTTACATGTTCAGATATGGCACAATGCCAAATCACTGGATTCTTATCAATCGTGCCCCAGTTTTTTGCTCCTCTCATCACGCACCGGCTAAGGTAGGCAGTGGGCTGACAGCTCCTTCAGAGCTCAGCTGTGCTAAGTATGCTCGAAATCCATATTTACAAGTGCCTGTCTGGCATATAACTGCCTTTATCAGAGCCTGGTAATTCTGGGACTGAAAGCCTGCACACACTGTCTTTCCAGCATTCAAAATGTGTTTGGCATTTAGAGTTCCACTGACATGTCTGTGATATTTACATAGACATAGACACAAAATGGGGTCCCTAATCTGATGTGGCTTTCTCGGGGATCAGAGTTGGGGGATTTAAAGGAGTCTGGTATTCCTCACCTGTCTTAACAGAACCTTTGCAAGACTGGAAGGAGTGCACTGACTCTTCTATTTTTACATCCAGGTATGGCCTGCTTAAATGATTTGTCAATTTGTCAGTGCTCCTGGTCACCCCTAAGCATTCAGCCATAATTTCAGGGGCTAAGCCCACTAGGAAACACCTAGGGCATGGGAGAACAACCAATTGCTGGCTGCACTCTGACTCTGGTGTCTGAGACTTCATGTTTTCAACAGGTCAGAGTTTTCACCTTGCAGCGCTCCAAGTTTTGGACCAAAGCAGGACTTATGACCTGAGCCTCTTTACCAGTTTGGAGTAGACCACGGCTCTCACTCTGCATCTGATCTCTTGTTTTCTTGCTCAGACCAGACACAGTGGGACACTCTTACGTTTCTGGGAACATTCAACTTGAACTAGACCTCCATCTCTTGTTCTGGTTCAATGCTAGGAGGCGACCACAAGATCACTGAATTCTGTGCTACCACTGCAGAGACCTCAGTGGTCGCTGAACCCTCTCTGGCAGCAGTAAGTGCCTCAAAGGACTTCATGATTGAATGTGGGGTTACCTTTAAGGCTGGCCACTCTCGCTCTGTAGCTGGAGAACCTCAAGGCTTAGGTCCTTTAGTCATTCCTCCAATGCAACTTGTAGGTTTTTTCTTCTCTAGTGACTGATGCGACTATGTCTGGATCAGGGAGGACATTACCTACAAGACTCCCTACTGGAATTGATTGACTGCAACCTGGAGGTTTTACTGCTATATTTAAGCTCCACCCTTGCCTATGGACACTATCTAAAACCATAAGTTCACTATCTACTACCAGTTGTTCTGGGCATGGGATCAACTGCCCTTACTTCACCCATTGTCACCTGACACCTGTGACACTAACAAAAGTGTCACACAAAGTGGGAAAATGTTTCCCATTTATAAAGACATGCTCCAAAAAATACCTGAGCATTGAGACCCGGCACCTTCGCACCGCGGAGTATCTAGGGAACATTCCACCACTCTCTGCCCTAATGAGACTTTATCTGCTAATATGCCCACACTGGCCACACTATGAGACCAGCACATATGATGGCCTGGGTGAGATTACACTTCCAGGCTACATTTCCTTTCCTACATGCAAGGTTCCCACACAGCAAACAACCTTGCATCTGGGATTTCTTGGAAGAAATTTCAACACCTCTCTGGCTGCCCTTCTTTTATTTACTTTTATCAGATGTCTCTACTACTTCTGGATATGAGCAGTCATATACATATCCGTACCTCTTCCAAGCTCCTTAGGGTCTGTGATAGTCTTGTCCACTGGATGATGGTGCAACCCTGCCTCACATTCTTTGAGGCAATGCTTTTATGCTATCAAACTAAACATTCCTTCCAATGGGCCAACTTTATAATCAGTGACCCACCCAATCAGATAGTTCAGGGACAAATGTGTGAACTCTGCAAAAGTTTGATTCCCCCTTTTTGGAGCTCTCTAAAGCTAAAGCTCCTGAGGTATTTTTCAGGGGTTTTGAAGAAATTCCTTAGAAGATGGCTTTCAAGTTGGCCTAAATTGGTGGGTGGATCACCTTGACCACTCCCCACAATGCCCCTTTTATTTTCTGCAGCTGGAAGGCTAGTTCCAATGTTTTGATACAGTCAAAGATGACCTTCCCACATCACACGTTTTGGCTAAGTCTATGGCATGTGGCTCCTATGCCTTCCTTGGGTTCCACCAATGCAAAAATTCCTCTGCCACAAGACGATTGTTTGTGTTCCTCCCTTCTTTCCTACAGCTTGCTCCAAGTGGCACAACTACAGCATGACCATATCTCTCTGATCTCTTCTACTAGAGCTGCTGCCTCCCTTTGTCTCTGACTCGCATTCCTCTGCTTAGGTTCTGGAAGGGCTACCCTCCTTTGCTCTAGATGGGGATCTTTCTAGCTGCTAGTTCCTCCTCAGAGAGACTACATTGTGACCTTACAGAGACTTACTGAGACTTTGGACCTAGCTTGCATGGGACCCGACTGAGGCTGAAGATCAGTGAGAAAATTGTGACCTCTGGGAATCCACAGAAGCCACCCTCCGGGAAGAATGGTGGGAACAACAATTACTATCACTTTTCCCCCTTCATGTCTACAGCCCTCAGTGAAATGGGTACCTGGGCAGGAGGTTCAAGATCACTGCTGGCTCCTTGGGCCTCTTCCACTAACCTAGTTCTTCAAAACATTAGAGTCTCTTAAGTATTTCAGGCTGACTAACCTTACTGACGTGGGCGCGTCCCAGCACTTGACACAGCTCACAAAAGGCACTGGATTTTATTCAACTTACTGAGCTCATGTCCAGCTCAATTGTGCATCCAAGATATGCCCAACAGAATGTTCAATGTTGAAAACACAGTCTTTTATTTTTGGTGATTAAGATCTAGACTCAGTCTGAATCGAATCCCACGCTACAAAACAGTGTGACAAATTACTGCTCCACCGGATTGGAGGATGAGTAGCGACTAAACTGCCTTCTCAGGCCTACACTACTACAAAACCAGCAGTGATCCCAATAATAAAGGTGACACAGGCACGTCCCGAAAGGTTTGCTTCCTGGAAGTCAAGGCCAAGTGCATGTTTATATCTTTAGGACGAGTGTAAGGTGATGACAGTAGCAACCCAAACAACGTAAGTACAATGGTTCCAAAATATAAGAAAGTCCAATCCCTTTTAATCAAACAATAAAATGAAATTAAATAACAAAAAAAACTAGCAAAAAACCACTCCTTTACAGGAAACACAGAAAATAAATACTGTAATTGAATGGCTATCTTGGTAGATAAGCAGAGGCGTCCAGGCACTTAATTGGCACAATGTTAATGTTTAAGAATATCTTTGACGAAAAAGCCAGAGTTAGGGGGCTTAAAAGGGACTGCGGTCCCAAATGTGTGCTATGGTGACAGGGCCGTTTCACATCATCATATTTTTGTCTTGGAGGCTCTGCAGCATCAAGGCAGACTTCTAGGAGCTTCCTGGGCAGTGATTCAGCATCAGGTCAGACTCAGTCTAAAGCTCAGTGTAGTCCAAGCAGCAATTGCAAGAGTATTATAATTAAGGCTACCAGTTTTATGGTATTTATTTTTCTGCCATTTCTGCCTGTATGTGTCCATATTTATCTGTTGGCATGTTTTTCTGTTTTTATCAACATTCATTTTTGCTATATAAAAAGATCATTTTGAACCATTATTTTTCTGCATCTATTCTAATATGAAATGCATGTATTAAAGCACACAAGCATCCATATAGGAAAGAAATGCTAGCTCCATTTCTTCTATAACAACAAACGGTTGGTCTTGTGACTGCCGCTGATATGCTGTCAGCATTTTGAAGAAGTTTAATGCTATTTTTTTACAACTTTTACTCTCTCCATGCTGCCAATCTGCAATGCGATTGGCCTGCGATGTATGAGAGACATCATAGAAAACTAGACACAAAGACCTGTTTTTCGATTTTTTTTAAAACTTTTATGGATAAATACAGACAGAAAGCAGATTGGTTTCTGTCTGTATTCATGTGTAAAAATCAGAAAAAAACAAAACAATGGAAGCCTTAATTATATTTCAGACCAGAAGTGCAGGAGTTAAATTGCTCTCTCTGCCTGCTGTGACTTTGTGTCCAAGCAGCTGTCAGAGATGGACAGGTGACCTTTCATCCTAATCTGTGCCACAGCAGAGCTGGCGATGCCTTGTCAGTAAACTGGTAACAGCAAGGCACCTCTCTGTATTATCATTTTGGCATGGAGCATTTTGAAAGAGGAGTCTGATTATCACACCTCCTTTTTAGTAACTGAAATACCCACATCAATTTTTTGAATAATAAAACAGAAAAAGCTAGGGTTGGCAATCCGTCTCACACACACTGTGGAAGAAGAATGCTGTTGCCATGGACTTGCACTATAACCGGTCAGCAGCTGTAGGACCCCTGGATGCACCATTGAGAGTCATTTCGGAAAACAACACAGAAAAAGAAGCTTGGGGGACACAATGCAAAATTACCTATGTTGGGATGCAGGTCCAACTCCCTCTCTCTCCTTCGATTGAGAACTTTGCAATAATGCAAAGGATAATATACGGTAGCAAGGGGGAGGTCGGAGGTGGGAGGTGTATGCCTTAGTGTGTGTACTGCAGTCACATGTCAGTAGAAGGGAATGTGGGTAGCGGAGCCCAGTGCGTGGGGTGCAGGACTTTGAAGGACAAACTTACGAGAAGTAGAGCAGAAGTCGGGAGCTGACAAAACATGAGTCCCAGAATTAGAGCACCCAGGTCGCAAACCCCTCAGCCCTGCTGCTTTAAACAAGCAGAGACCTCTAACTGTAGCTTTAAATCCCTCAACTGACGACTGATTAGTGCGCTCACAACAGGCAGCCCAGGAAGTGGGTGCGTGCAAAGGGGGAAGTCCCTGTTCGTTGAATTGTACTGTGAGGTTCACTGGGGTGAAAGTAACAAATTTAGGACCACGATGGGAAGGCATGGTGGGGGTGCTAGAGCGTCTGGATCGGGCTGAGCTACTCACATACTTTGATGGCTATCTTGACCTCGAGAGTATCCACCACACTCATGTCATTACCAGGTGCACATCGCATGGTTGAAATGTGAACATACAATCGATTCATTCAAACAAGCCAATTGAATTGTTAGATTGTGAACATAGTGTGGGAGAAGATTGACACAAACCACACCAGCCACTCATCGGAAGGTCTATGAGTGCTCGACCATCTATTCATAGGAGCTTCACCAGTAACAATGAAGAAACGACACTGTAACTGCTTTGCTCATATGTGACGCCATCATGCTTTAAAATGTAGTGTTTGCCTTATTTTCGCCAGTGTGCTCCGTGGCAGTAGGGTGTGAAAGCTCCTGCTGACACGTATTTTTCCATTTGGAAGTAAAAACGTTGTTATCCTCGTAAAGGGTGTGCTGACTTTCTTTCCCCAGAGGAATGTATTCATTCTGTGTCTGGTTGTCTGGTGGTCTGCCTCACACCTGTAAGCTGTTATTTACTGCCTAATTCATGGAATTATTTGCGCCGAAAACGCAGATGTGTGCTCCTTTCTGCCCAAAAATCCCTATACTTCAAACAAAGATTTTTGGGCAGAAAGGAGCGCAAATCTGCGTTTTCGGTGCACATAATTCCATGAATCAGACCCTTAGAGTATTCATTTAAGTGTGCACTGTGTGTTCCCGTGTTTGGTAGCTTAGGCTGGGGCCGGCTGCAGACTGCCCCTATTTGTTAATAGTAGTCAAGGAAGTAATATTCTCTCCTGCAAGGGCGATCCTGAACTTTGTTCATTGGTGCTTTCTTGGGCTCTTGATCCAGCGTTGAATGAAAGTCTAATTTGCCATGCAGCGATATCTAATACTTGCTTGAATGATGATGCCCTGCCTTTTACCGTTCTTGGCTGATAATGTGAAACATAGAGAATACTAGAAGGATTACTCCAGATACAACTTGAGCAGTGTGATTATTGGCTTATGTCCTCAGTATCTCATGTTTATATGGAATTATGTGCTAAACGTCTTGTTCATAGCCTTATCTCTAGGATGATTTCGGACAATCCTACCTGTTTTCACTACCCCTTCCGTCGCTACGTCTCCATCGGCTACCACTTTGGGTACACTTGGACCTGAGGTAGAGTGGTAAACAGGTGAGTCAGGTAAGGGTTGTGGCCTCCTACCCTGAAGGTAATGTAGGTCTGAGTTTGCTATTTAGGGTCCATTTAGCATGGTAACATCCAGGTGTTCACTCGCCCACCAAACCCTGTCTTTGCCTGCTCAGGAGTGCCCTTGCTTGGCAGCTCAGACACCCATTGCATTCTTCCTCTCTTCCGGCTGCAGTACAAGGTTCCTTGTCTTGCTAGAACTAAACATATGCCCCACACTATATCAATTGTAGTGGAATCAGAAGGGAGGAGTGCACCCATGTGTGTATTAGCAGTGCCACATTGTATAACAGCTGGTACTGCATCTGAAATACAGAAAGCTGCAGGGCACCTTTTAGCAGCTGCACCTTCAGAAGGTCCTGTTCCCTGATGTGCCTGTGCCACTCCCTATTCAATTGAGGCAATACCACTGGCATATGCCCACCTGGACATTTGGGGGAACGGGGGACAGAGTTTCACCACTGGAGTCGATGCAGTCTAAGACTGCACTCCTCATCGAGGTGGTCTTTAATTTCCTCACCCATGATCAGAGAGGTCAGAAGCAAATCCTCATCGGATAGCCCTCAACGTCGCGTCTCTGTGACGGTGCACTGCACACTCTTCCCTACACCAGCACATTGTGACAAAGTGAATCTTCACAATTAGGTACTGACGGGGCACAACCGTTCTTAAAATGGCAGCTATAGCTGAAATGTATGACGTAATCATCTGTATGGGAATGGGAATAGGGTGAAAAACAGTAAATGTTTGCTCATATACAGCCAGGTATATCAGCCACTGAACAAATTCAGCGGTTATAAAGGGTTGTATACAACGATAGCCGTCATCAGTTACTGCATGATTTAAGTTAATTTCTATACTTATGATATGATGATATGGTAGGTTATTTATAACGTGCTTAATACCCAAATGGTTCTAAGCGTGGACCGGGGATCAAACCTGTGTCGCTCAGCGTCATCTTGCTTCCAAGGCAAGCGCGTTGCTCCTGAGCTATCCTCCCTAGACTTACAAGTGACTTATTAAATTGATATTGGACCGACCTTATCCAAATATCACACATAAGGTCTACACCAAGAGTTCCGCATAAAACCTTCAAGCATTACATTGAACTAGTTAATTTGGGTTTCCTTATCAATTTCTGGGCCTCTAATGATGCCAGCATTTTTATTATGCATTTAGAATATAGATGGATTTATTTTTAATTCCAAATATCAAGAACAAGTACATTTTTGCTATTGATGCATACGTGATGTCTATTTTGGAGAGACTGGCAATCAAACACCTTTTGGGAAATTCATTACATATTTGTTGAAGATTCACCCAATAATCAAAATTCATTTCCGCTTGCAGTGGAGTACCAGTTAAATATCTAGGCACAGGGCTTGGAAAAACACATTTGATGCCTACCAAAATGTTTTTAGTGTACATTGTAAATCCAAATCTTGCATCCAACGAAATATCATATATTAGCACCCTAGATGGCGGAGCAGCCAATCAAGTTGCTCATATCATGCAAGGAATTCTATGGTAATGTCCCTCCCTTATCGCTCTCCCTGCTTACTTCACTCTTCCTGCCTACCTCAACCTCACTCCCTTGAAACTCTTGCCACCGTCCCAGCCACTTTTATAACTTATTTTCTCTTCCCCTTTCCTGGTGCCCCATTAAAATGTAAAACGGTGTTCCCTTTGCCATTTCCATGGCGGCCATCTTGAATGTAGCCTTTTTCCTTTGTGACATAAGAAACAGTGTGCGAATTCCGTTTCCTGTCCCAAAACAATACACTAACCACAAGCACTTCTAGGATGGTAATGGCCATATTTGATACACTTGAACTTACTTCCGGGTGTAGCCAATGCAACCTGGATCAATAACTAAGGCAACTCTAAATAACTAAAAGAATCATTATTGAGGAATATACCTTCCTAATTTCTATACTCATGAGCGCTCAAAATTGTATAGCGTTGTTTTTTCCATATGCATTCTATGCATGTTTCATGGCGCGCTTAGCTCTAGACTAAACAGTGGCTATTCATTTTTCCTGTGCACTATCAGCCGTAGGTCTTCTATTTTTGCTCCACTGCCTCATCTTTAAAGTAATTTCATTCTAAATGTTCCGAGTTTATTCCACAGGACTCCTATCTGTACCATTTATAAACGTGCAGAGCGTAATCCTGGCTTCAGGACAGCTGCCGCCAGCAATCTTGTTTTTGTGAAATAGATAAAATATTGCGGTTAAGTTAAAAAACAGAATGCTGCCCATGCTGCATCTTCTGGGCTGACCAAGCTTTAACCCCCACGCTGTGCCATTAGACAGACCACTTGCTCATCCATATCCCCGTGCATTTGAAAAATTGTGCTTTTAAGGCTGCAAGTATTAATGACACAAAAATGCACACCCGGCATGCTGTATAACAACTCCTACAGGCGCAGATTGATGACGTCATGGTGTAGAGGGACTCAAATATGTGCTATGAGCTTACACAAAGGTGCATTTGTTTGGCGGTAGGAGTTGAAACTGGAAGCGTGTTTTCAAGCTGTAGATAGAATTCAGCAGGCGGTGAAGTTGATGAATGTTGCTTTGATTAAACAATTATGGAGTCCAGCCTCTGACATGGCAGGCAGCTCATGGGGAACATGAGCATTTAGAATCTGTTCCTGTCCTTTATTTCTGCCTTAGAAGGCCAGCGCTGGCAGCAGCATGCTCGCTCCTCCCCCCCCCCCCAATATAGTGGGGGAACAGGAAGAGAGGGAGATGGTATGGGCAGGAGAGGCCAGCCTGGTTTAGAGGGTAACCTTCTGTAAGAAAAGAAAAGCGAAAGAGTATGCCACCGCTGACATAGTCATCGCCACCATTAGAATGCATAATTATCACGCAGCTACGCAGAATGCCCTATTACTGGGGGGGTGTGGGGAACCCTTAATTCATGAAATTCGGATCATGGTTTATGCTGATGAACCATTACTTCCAATCATTTTGAATAAGTCTCCCCCCTCCCAAGCTAACTGTTCAGGATACTGGAATCCGGCATTAAAAGTACTGATTCACTTAGCTTTGGAACCTTAGGCAAGTATTGGCTTTGAATAAAATTAAAATGTATTTTCTATGAAAAAGAGGTCAGATTACTATTGCATGATGTCAAATAAAGATACAGTAATACAACATTGAAATCAAAAGAAGATAAAAACAAAAGAAACATTTGATCAATTGTAAACCAGGTCGAGAGAATACCTACTCTGATCCACACAACACGCTATATTCAGGGATTGCACCTTTTAAATCATTTCGAATTTTGAAACAAACAATCAAATTGGTTAAACTAAATCGATTCTAACATTGTTTATGCCAGTTTGAATCAGATTTGAGCAGATTCAGCCCACCCTAATTTAGGCCACCCAAACGAGGGGATGGGCAGCTGCCAGCCTACCATCGTTTTTCTTATGCAATGGAATTATGAGACCTTGGTAGGCTCCAGGCAAGACTGAAAGACAATGTTAATGTAACCCAGGTGCATTGAATTGTTAAAATAGGGAATGTAGAGAAGGCACCACAGCATAAAAGGTGGAAGGGATTTGGGGTACCAAGCGTGCCCGAAGCATCACCTGAATATTTGCCTTTTCTGGGCAGTTGGGCCAGAAATTGCATAATTTGAGATGCCCTCCCCTGTGGGCCTGTTAGTCTGAAAAACCAAACCAGCTAACCGTCGTGTTGCCCCCTCCCCTTGGGCAACCACGGTGTCTTCAGACAATCTTGGACAATCTCCAAATGGGGTGTGGATCACTATACACCCCCTTTGACTGCATTCAGATCAGGCCCCATGTGCACTGTGTACTCCTAGAACGTACACCTATCTTACTACTGTGGGCAATTACAAACAAGACTAAGACACAAAGAAAACACAAAGAATCGATTCAATTTATAACAATGGGATACATTTATTTATATACACATAGCTAAGTATAATGCATGACAATGCAGGCAGTTCTAATGCTATGTCTAATTTGCACCTTTTATACTTCTGGTGCAAAGCTACCATGCAGTAACTATGTAAGCCTTTCAGGTTCCTAATGTAAGCCTGTGCTGCAAATGTGTGGTTCTAATGCAATTTAATGCAAGCGCTAGCATCCATCACCTTCATGGGTAAATCCACACCATCAAATCCACACCATCTCCGTTCTTAAAACAATCCCTGTCTAGTTTCCCCTTCACCCAAACCTGTGTGTGTGTGTGTTTGTTCTTATCAATCAATTTAAGCCTAGGCCAAACCCATATTTCCCATTCTGCTATGTGCCAGGTCAGTCAGTGTCTGCCTCTCAAGATCTGGTCACTCGAACTCCCAAGCTCTCGATCTCATCAAGTCCCATCAGTCTGCTGCACCAAGCACCATCTCCAGCCAACCCTATCTGTGGCTCTCCCGATCTCTCGTGCAGTCTCAACTCTCCTCATGCAGTTCTCCCAGTGCAGACCTCAAACTCCCTCAAACTCCTCCCAAAACTCTCTCCCCCTTTCCCTCCAGCCACTCCTGGTTATAGTCTCCAATGACGCACAGAATGTTTAAGAATGTCTCTCCCTCAGCATTTAACAAAATGCCTCCCTGTCTCCTTGCGTGTTACTTATCTCGGCATGTCCTGTTACTGCGCTATCAGCGTGACATATCTCTCTGCCTTGGCCTTTCGAGTCTGTTGCGAAATACCCCATCTTATTCCATCTATTCACTGTTCATACATGTTCTCTCCACTGTGTTGGCACTCTCTTCATTATAAAAGGCTCTTAGGCCCCGTTCTTAAAGCACCTCTTCTGTGTGAAAAGGCTTCCCTCTCTCCTGTCTACCCACTCCATTGGCCCAACCCTTGTGTTCTTTCCGCGAAGCACACCAGCCAAGCTGATAAGCTTCCTTCTCTCTATCTGTGTTCCTGCCAAGCAAATGTTTACAAATACCTTCTCAGTGTCCCCTGTTAACTCATAACAATTCTCCGCACTGAGCCAGTGGCGCAGGCAACTTCTGTCTCTCCATCAGAAAATGGATCATAGGCCTCGTGTTTCGTTCTGAATGCTTCCTAGTGTTTACCGCAAATCTCTCATACTATAAAGCAAGCTAATTCTAAGTGCCTCAACATACATACATACATGTGTGACAGCGTGTCAAACATATCTCTAATGTGTCCCTACAAAGCATACATGTGTGTCATTCTAAATGTCTCTCCATGGCATTTTAAATATGCCACTGTGTGTGTCATTACAGGCCTAATGTTTCTCTCAGCCTAAGCGCTATTTCTAATGCAAGCATGAATACATACCATATCATGGTGAGTATATATCGTGTCTCTAAAACACTACATGGCACTTCAAATATATGGCAAGTGTCATTCTATTGCAAATGGCAAAAGTGCAAAGTGGCAGCATGTTTCTTTATCATTCTAAATGGCAAGCACTATATGCATACAAAATCATTCTAAAAGCATATTGCAAATGCATCAGTCTAATATGTGATTGGGTAATGGTGTCTACTACGGCAATGTACTATGGATAGCTAAACAGAATGCAATAATGGAATGATTCCATAGCAAAGAGTAATGATTGGATAATGGTGAATGGGTAATGGTGATTCTAACAGTGAGTCTTAATAATGGGTGTTATGATTCTCTACAGAGAGTCTATGATTTCATCATAATGATAACAATCCAAGGCTCCTCATTTTATCCAATTCCACAGGCCCGGCATATGCCTCTGTGGCATGCCAACTCAATACTGGCATAAATTATAAGGAATTTTCTATGTTCTAAATTTGCGAGCATTACATCAGTTAAAGTATTTATCAATCCTGTTGGCCCCGTACGATTCAATTTGTTGCCATTTTCTTCTCTGCCTTTATCAATGTCTACCTGACAGGTCTCGCTATATAGCTTGTAACTCCAAAAATTGCAAATTTCTTATGGCTGGTGCAAATGGTTTGTGGTTTAGGATGGGCATGGGTTTGTTTCTGTTTCTTCTGTCATAGATGAGGCTTCATCTGTCGAGCTCTATGCTACACAGTTAAAGGCCATCAAGTTGTAAGGATTCTTGGAGAAGAGCACTCTGGCAGCTCAAACATCTTGGGCAGGGGTTCTCCTGTTAAGGAGGCCTACTTGAAAGGGTTCTTATTGTTTGGGCAGTCTTCAGTAAACTGTCATCCTCAGTTGGGGCATTTTCACAATCTGAGTAGGAAAGAAATAGTTTAGTTGCGAAGCATCAGTCAAACAAACAAGTGACTAATGTGCCTCTGTGTCTAGCGTAAGATCTTCTGAGTTATTTGTTCTACTAGGTTTTGGTCTGTAAATGGCCAGGCAGAATTGCGATTCATTGCCAGATTTTGTGGTACTGGGAGAGAGTTCCTTTGGGAAGGGCTCCACCACCCAGGGATTTATGCAGTGGTAAGCAATGGGGTTAATCTGCATTAACCTGATGCCAGTAGTTGAGAGTTACAGGGGGAGTGTGAGGGGCCAGGAGGCCTCTCGTCCTGTTTCGGTATTGATGAGGATCCAGATAATGTGGATTACAGCATAGTGCCATAATGTTGATGATTTGTAATCCTGGGTTTTTCCCCTGGTTGTGAGAGATGGTGTGGACTTATGTCCTGCTGGCCATCAGGCAAGGACAGTCTGCTGGTGCCTCGTGCTGCTCACAGGGAAAGGGGAGGAGCAGGCCCCGGGGATCCTGGAACCAACCCCATATGTTCTTTACTGTGCTGGATCTCATAACTGAGTAATACCTGTCCCGGTTAGAGGGAAATGTTTTCTGGAATCCGGGAAATGCTTCCGGGTTATTGGAAATGCTTCCTGGTCATGGACACTATTTGTCAATGACATGAAGCCGTCCCCGTCAATCAAACAGAAATGCTGGATGAAACAATGTTAATTAAATGCGTCCATTTTCATCCATATTGTGTATTCCAGTATCATAGGTTCCATGTCTCAGAATCGTGGCAAAAATGGCCGTGTATACAAAATATTGCAGCAGAAATTGAGTGGTTTTGCTGCCACAGTCATGTAAAGGATACGGGGGACACCCCCGCAACCCCTGGACCCATTATACCATTTAAGGAGAGCAGGGTTTACTCTGCAACCCCTGATCCCCTTAAACGGTATAATTGAGTACACCTTTACCGGGTCAAACCACAGCATTTTTGGCGCAATATTTTTTACCGCCGACATTTTTTCGTGATTTTATTACCTGATACCATGTTATATGTGGCTGAGCAAGGTCTACATAACTGAACCCTATTGCTTTCTTCTTCTCTGCACGGCAGGTGTGATAGTGCAAATTCAAAGCCATATACATATATACATGCAAATAAAGAACGCACACAGATGTATGTTAAGTTTGCATATTTTTTAGCAGTGGTCATGTCAATCCCTCCCGGACTGGTTTTGAGAATAGAATTAGGATCATGCCACATTCCGTTCTCCAAGGAAGAGCCAGAGCAGACAGGACTTAAGAGGCTTTTAGACCCAGCCACATTTGGTTCTCTGGGGAAAGATAGAGCAAACCAGTGTAGAAAACGTACACAATAGTTTTCTCATCATAATAACTGCACCATCATCTTTCCAGTCTTCAGTCCTTCAGCTAAATACTCTCAAGTAGGTAAGACAAGTCTAACCCGAGCCTCTCTCTCTTTCTCTCTGTCTCTCACTTTCTTTCTGTTCCCCCCTCTCTCTCACTCTCTCTCTTTCTCTCTCCGGTGGTTCTAGTTCATGCTCGAATTTGTTAATAGCATGACTTTCGGATTTCTACCTACACAGGGAGAGATGGGTCCAGGCACAAATGGACTTCTACCCTTCAGGAAAACCAGGATGAGTAGAGGCTAAAATGCCCACTCAGTCCTACCACTTCTACATGCCAAGAGCAAACACAATCATAGACGTAAAACAGGCACAGTCAAGAGATATACCTCCTTCACCTTTTGTGGTAACGTTGGAGAAGGGAAGGCTACACTGTTAAGAGGGGTGTGAATGTAGTTAAGCAGCAACCCAAACAGAGAAGCATAACAGTCCAAAATAAAGGAACGTCCAATCAAGGTTCTATAAAAATATATACACTTTAATTAAACGCCCCACGTACAATAATAACCAACAAGACAAACATTACACAAAACCCAGCCCTGAGGAAAGAACACAGAATAAGCATAGCTAATAGATGCAGCACTCTGGGTAATGAATCACGGTTGAAAGGTAAGAAAAAGCAAAAAAAAAGGTTTTTTTTAATCTTTCTATTTATTTTACGTTTTATACAAGTGAAAAAGAAGCATATCCCCAACCCTACCCCCCCACTTCATCCGAACAAACAATAAGGCAGTACATATCAATCGAAAGAGAACATAAGGTTAGGAAAATGTCACCCTTATAACTATACATATGACTCCCCTTAGATGGGGCATTTCCCACCTACTGGACATAATACATATTGATGCACTGTTCCCACCAATCCCTTGCCCTCAATAGTAATCTAGTCATCCATCCAAATTTCACTCTTCCCTTTAGGACCCCTGAACATTCTAGGAGATATCAAACATATCTCTAACAGGTGAAGATGCCTATGAGCTTCCAGTGTCCCGAGACATTAGTTCTGAGTAGGCCCCCATAACAAACCGGCTTGCTTCAGTCCGGTAGGGTCACACCATATTGTGTCTCTCTCCTCTCACATAGATTCAAGAGATTCAGCCATTGCGGAAAACATGAATCCCTATGATCCCTATGAATCCCTATGATCCCTGATGCTATAGCAATCAGGGTTCGTGCCACAATAGATGTCATACCCAACAGCCTCTTCTTAGCACAAGATCTCACCTCTATCCATGACAACAACAATAACTTGGCAGCATATTTTACGCGTGTGTATACATCTGGGTCTGTGAAAACAAAGAGAAAATATTGAGGCTGAGTACCCCAAAAGGAAATACACCGAACACGGGTTACAAAGGAACATACAAAGATCTTTATTTTATACTGAACAGTTTCAAAGGACAAGGCAACAGATAACTATCGGCCCTCAGTACAACACAGCAAACTCCAGCGTGGTTCGGTATGCTCAGTGAGTGCAACTGTACATTAGAATAGTCGCACTTTATATACCTTTGAAACATGATGTTCAACCCATTTCCCAGTTAATATTAGTTAATGCATTATGGATCTAGGGTTCATGCCGAGTTCACACATCTGTACACTTAGGGTTTGCCTTTAATACATTCGCCAACAAGTCTTAATGGCAACAGTGTACTTTAGGATTTCTTATAAAGACCTTATCAAAAATCTATACAATGTAGTTTAAACAAGTGTTCTCAGTTCAGTATTTGGATACATTGTTCTTAACATATGCTCATGGATTAGCTTTGTTGGCTCAAGTAATCCTCTACACACAGGTCAGCGAAGGACAAGGCCTCAGTTCATGATACCGACATGTAGCCTGCAGCCAAGTTATACATTAGTTTATACACAGAGGTCAAGACGGCCATGTTGCATTCAAAGTGACATTGTCCACCATCTTAGAACACAGGGTGACTTCAGAGAGGGAATCTAAAATGGCGGATAGATCTAAAATGGCAGCTCACACTGATCTAAAGTCAAGACCTTGCAACGCGGATTTCCTCGCAAGTGGCTTATAAGCAGCTTGGCTTAGGCCAATATACATATATTCATACAGTATAGGAGGCAAGATATAATTTCCTGTTCGACAAACCCTCCTTTTGGCCTATGCCAAGTTCTAACTACTTCTGGTCACTTTACGAACAACTCCGCGTCTCAACATATATACACCCTGAAACTGTCAGAAATATCTATTGCCATTAGATCGTCTATCAAAATCTCTTCCAGCACATACTGTTTGGAACTCTTATCTGGGGCGCATACCTTGTATCCTATTGTTCCTATCGCTTGTGCACAACATCCCCCTAGCATCGAACATATACTAGGTAAACATTGTATACAACAACAAAGAAACAACAGAATTCCCAGAATGATCAGCAAGACCGAAAGCACCTTCCAACCCCAAGATCGCAAGAAGTCCGAGAACCAAGCGCTAAGATCCCAGTTTCCCTCGGGAACATGCACATCTGAGCTAAGGACGTGCAGATTCTGTATTGCCTTGAAGATAGTTGGGGAGGAATCTGGCACAAAAACACAGCAAGCGGACCCCACTAATTTACACACTCCACCATGTTCAGCCAGAATGACATCTAATGCCATCCGGTTCTGAAGTGCTACTAATCTTATTGCTTTCTGTTCTAATGTCATATTATAGAGTATGTCCGAGGTCCGGTTGATGGTTCTTTCCAGTACTCTCGCTAGTCTCCTGATGTCTTCAGAGTTTGCTATTTGGCCCCAAAATGGCACAAGGGATTTTGCTACGTCCCCCAGTATCTGTGCTGGAGTGTCACCATGCTCATCCCGTCGTGGACGAGCCTTTGAAATCTCTACAGTACTGGCTATGAATACCCCGGGTAACAAGATCCCTAAATAACAAGTTCCCTGCCAATCCCTGGGTAGCCATGGAAATGCTACATTACCGCAAACAAAGTAGAGAGGTTCGCCTACATACAAAGGTCTGTCTTCCCCAGTCAAATTCGCAATGTTGGCACAACCTTTAAAATCTCCCATTGACTGAGTACCATTCCTCTGTATGCAGAAAGAAACTGAATCGGGGCTATGGTTAACAGTGTACGATGGAGGCATGGCATCATTATTGCCTATAGGAGCCATCTTAAATGAAATCAAAGATTAAAAAGGATGGGACAGTCTATTAGAAGGTCTAATAGAAGCAACGTTGAGCTTGCTCCTATTTGCGAAAAGCGAGCATCCCAAAGGCGTAAGAACACGTTTCTCAAAATTATTTAAATTAGTACCATCAAAGTTCCCCCAGATGCTATCGTTACAACGGCCAAAGAATAGTGCTCTAAGAGAAGCATAACAAGCAGTTGTCAAAGGTAAAGGATGAATATACCAACCTAGCCCCTTATCCCCATGTTACTGTAAATGCGAGCAGACCCAGCAGTTGGATTTATTAAAAATGGCATGTGTAGCATTCTTGATAAGTAACAAGGTATTGTTGTAATATCTTTGTCTATGCTGGGAGTCCCTAGGAGACAGAGTATGCAAATGCAGAAAAGGAGTAGGGACAGTGGGTATATTTTCAGTCGGTAACAAGCTTCGAATGGATGCACTTCTTCCAAGTACCGAAAACCTAGCACAGTTAATATTATAAAACCAATTGACATTATAAAAAGACAGCAGTACGTTTTCGGGGACCAAATAATTAGTCAATTGTCACTGCTGGTCACTCGATCATTTATTAGTCCTGTACAAGCGGTAGCGGTTGCAGGCATTGCATTCTTCAAACGAAAAACCCCAATGTTATTGGCTGGCGACCCCCCCCGGCCGAGCAACTTCTTAGTCCTTCCACAACCCTAACCAACAGAATCCCCTTATTTCAAACAATTTATTTGGGCAAAAAGCAAGCCCTTGATGATTCTTTTCCTTCTCCAAATGCACAGCCGAACCGTGCCGTAAGTCTATTTTCCTGGACACAAATTGTACCTTGTTGTCCCCGGTACTGATTGGTCCGAGAACAATGTGTCGTCACTTCCCGTCGGAAGCGGCTTATCAAGAGCAAGTCAGGATGAAAGATCGGGAATGACAATTTCCGGAAGCGAAACTCTTGGAGAGTGTGGAGACAAGATGGCTGGTTCCCCAGGCCTCACAGGCTCAGAGAGAATCTCTGATGCACTCTCAACGATATTTACTGCTTCGGGATCGTTGGTTGCAGCGTCAGCGAGGGGTTCTGTATCGTATAGCACTGGGTGAGGAGGTCTCTTGACATGCGTCGCGTGGATCCAATGTTTCCTGCCTGCGACACACACCGCAGTCTGTGTGATGAGCAGGACCTTGAACGGGCCCCGCCACCGAGGTGCAAGGCAAGAAGAACGCTCAAAGGCCTTGGTTAATACCCAATCTCCAGGCCAGATGATATGACCTGGGCCTTCTGTATCATACAGGTAAAGCCTCTCGCACCTGGTGATAAATCAAATAAAGGTTTTTAGTCAACTGGCTACAGTAATCTAAAAGAAGCATATTTTCAACATTCTTTAAGGATCGACATTTCAGAAGGTTCCAGATATTGGCAGGTCTCCCCATTACCACCTCAAATGGAGAGAGCCCAGTCTTAGTTTGAGGAGTTGTACGCATGGCTTGCAACATGATCGGTAAGGCGCCCGGCCATTTTAGTTTGGTGCCGGCACACGTCTTAGCGAGCTTGTTCTTAATGATACTGTTGTGTCTTTCTACTAGTCCGGCACTCTGAGCATGTCTGGCCGAATGGAACCGTTTATCGATCTGTAATGCCGCACATATCTGCAGGATTAAAGCAGCAACAAAATGTGGACCATTGTCCGACCAGATGACTCTTGGTAGCCCGAACCTGGGACAATATTATTTTAACTTAGTTTTTGCAGTAGTCATGGCAGTAGCGTCTTTGACAGGGAAAGCCTCGACCCATTTGCTGAAGGCACAGATGACAACTAACACATATTTCAAATTATTACACCGTTCCATTTCAATAAAATCAAAGTGGATGACCTCAAAGGGGACAGAAGGTGGCCCAAAACTTCTCCTTGGAGTTGATGTTCCCTTTCCCACATTGTGCTGTAAGCAGATCATGCAATCTTGAACATAGCGCGGAGCTATTTTAGAGATTTTGTCATTCGCCCAAAATTTATCCAAAATTTTTGTAACCTTCTGGGCACATATTTGTGTAGGGCCATGAGCCATGAAGACCATCATCATTACATATGCGTCAGGAAGTAGCCATTTTCCTTCAACCACATCCACCCAACATCCATAATCATCAAGTTTCCCCAAGCCTTCTGCCCATCTCTTAGATTCTTCTAGTGTGGCATCGGCTTGGATGTCCTTCACGGAGTCGACACCCTCATCCATTACATAGGCATTTACGGTCTCCCTTGAAATGTACATCTCTGTGGAAAGATTGGTGGCAGTCTGTTTCGCTATCTGATCAGCGAAAGCATTCCCTTTTCCTTTATCATCTATAATATTTTGATGTGCTGCACATTTCACAACAGCTAACTGAGTAGGGAGCGCAAGTGCTGAAAGCAGTTGTACTATTAGGGAGCCATGCTGAATCTTTGTACCTTGTGAGGTTAAGAACCCTCTTTCTGACCAAAGTCTACCAAAATTGTGAACCGCCCCAAAGGCATACTGACTATCAATATATATGTTTACTGTAAGCCCTTCGGAAAGTTCACAAGCTCGGGTCAATGCTATAATCTCTGCGGCCTGTGCAGACTTATACGTGATTCTCTTGGTTTCCACAACCGTGCTCAAAGTAGTGATTGCATAAGCAGCTGTGGTTGTAGCATCCGAGAGTTTGAAGCAGGAGCCATTGCAAAACAGCTCCCCTTGTGGTTTATTCAAAGGAGTGTCCTGTAGATCGATTCTACCCTTTGTTTCTTGTTCGGTAGTGTACAGTCATGTGACTCTTCGTCACTGCAAGCAGTACCTTGCGGGAAAGGTAAGAGTTCAGCCGGATTAAGAACACAACACCTCCTGATTTGTATGTGGGGAGCAAACAAAATCAATTTGTATCTCGTCAACCGTGCGGAAGTGAGGTGTTGCGTTTGAGTTCTGTTCAATAGAACATCTAAAGAGTGAGGCACCATCAGGGTTAGATCATGGCCTAGGGCCATTCCCTCACTCAGTTTTACAGACGCAGCAGAGACAGCTCGCAAACATCTTGGCAAAATGCATGCTACAGGATCAAGGGCGGAAGAAAAGTAACCGCATGGCCTATTCTTCCCTCCATATTAATACAGCCAAAGCACATCCATCACATTAACGCACAAACAACACAAAGGCCTTTTCATAGTTTGGTGTGCCCAAAACCGGTGCCGAGCACAATGCAGTCTTGAGCAGATCAAATGATTGCTGGTGTTCCGTGTTCCACGGCAATGGCAGAGAAATGCCCTTCTTCGTCAAAGCCAACATCGGCTTAATCACTAGTGAGAAGTTTGGGATCCATAACCTACAGTAAAAAGCCATTCCTATCAAGGCTCTAACTTCTTTCTGTGTATTTGGGACAGACATGCCAGAAATTAGTTTTATCCTTTCAGGTGTCAATCTTCTTCCCTCCTTTGACAGGAGATAGCCCAAATAGGTGACCTCCTGACAACAATATTGGAATTTTTTAAGCGAAGCTTTGTGTCCATGTTTAGCTCTCTGAGTCGCCTGCTAAAAGCAAGTCATCAACATACTGAAGCAGTGTACAAGTAGAGGGCAACTCAAGAGTATCAAGCTGTTCTTTCAAAGCCCTACTGTAGATGCTAGGACTTTCCGTGTAACATTGCAGTACACGGGTAAAGGTGAACGAGCGTCCCCCTAAGGTGAACGCGAACAAGTATCTACTGTTCTTGTATATAAGAATACTAAAGAAAGCATTCTTCAGATCCACAACACTAAAGTAAGTAGCTGAAGCAAGAATCATAGTTAATATTGTCGTCACATCAGGCACAATTGGAAATTGTGGAGCAACAACCTTATTATTGGTATGCAAATCAATTATGAAACGACATGGAATTGCATTATCGCATTTTTTGTACACGGGCAAAATTGGACTATTGCACAAACTACCTGCAATTTCCTCAATCACCCCTCGATGCACAAAATCGGAAACAATGTATTTCAAAGCTCGCTCTCAACTGAAATCTTATATTGTGGAATACGTGGCAGCTTTATTTCATGTTTCAAGACTATTTTAACAGACTCAATCTGTAAAATGCCAACGTTATTGTCGTCACTTGCCCATAAACACTCTGGTACATCACTGAATTCTGGCAGCAAAGGTCTGGTTAAGAATTGAGAGACAGAATGCTGCTGTGGTGAAATCGTCAAACGCTCTCTCTCAGAAGAACAATGAATTACCGCTTTTAATTCTTTCAACAGATTCAACCCCAGCAAATTCTCTCCACAATTCGACGTCAAAAGGAATGGACAATGGTCCGTAAAGGGACCCAAAGAAATAGGTACCGGTGAAGAAACTGGACAAATGACTGGCGTGCCAGACAACCCTACAGAAACATTGGTTTGCCCTGACAGTGGAATGTTTGGAACCGGAGAATGATCAATGGAAGACCTCTGTGCCTCTGTATCTATCAAGAATAGATGTTTCCTATTTCCCACTTACATTTCAACGTAGGGACCTAGTTCTTCAGAGAGGTAAGCGGCAGAAGGATGAACGAAAATGTTTCTACTATCTACACTTGGTACCTGATTATCCTGTGGAAAAGGTTGCTGTGGATCCTGTGCAAACTGCCCTCTACCAGGGCCCCCTATACCTGGGCGACCTCTGGATCATCTACCCTTGTTTCTGAATGCCTTATTTGACCTTTGTCGAAGGACCGGGCATTGTGCACGCCAATGACCTTTTTGCCTACAATAGGCACACTGGTTAATGTTCACAGGACCCAAGGGCACATTCCCTTGTGGAACATACTGTCCTCTGATCTGTGAACTACCCCCTCTAGGGCCTCTAACAATTTGCCTTCAAATTACCTTTTCTCTTCTCAACTCTTTCCTTTACATTGTTGACACGATTCTCATAGTACTGAGCCATGTGCAGTACTTCTGATTGGGACTTCGCCTGCCAAGCGCTCTCAGAAGACATCATTTGTGACTGGATATCAGGCAGCAATCCACACACAAATGTGTCCACAAATAATCTTTTCCTGGACTCTGTGCCTAAGTCTTGTCCACTGAAATCCGAGAATACCTGTTCGAACCGGTTAAAGAACTCGTTAGCACCCTCAGACTTTCCCTGGACACAGGCCCTAAGCTTGTCCCAAATAATTCTCTTTTCGGGAATTATGGTTTTCAATTTCGCAATGATTCTATCAGGTAAAGTTAGCATCACCTGAGCAGGTGGGGGAACAACGACTGGAGGAAAAGGAGCAACGGGAGGAGCAGGAGTAACAGGCGGAGCAGGAAGAGCAGGAGAGGCAAAGCAGCAGAATGAGGAACATATGAAGGTGGCGCAGTGGCACCAGGCCTTCGTTCATTTAACAATTTGTCAATAAATTAATCGGAAACATGAAGGTCTTTAGAAGGATAGATTTTCTGAATGCCAAGTGAGAAAGCCCTATCCATATTCCTAGCTGACTCAGACTGTTTATCTTGGTCATATAACAACCCTTTCTTGGCGTTCATTTTATGACGGCGCGCATGTTTTTCTCTACTCTTAAGCTGCTGTAACGCTTCTTTTTTCCCATTCTGCAAAACATCAAATGCTGCAGGTCTAGCCTTTTTCTATAACACAATTGACTCTAAATACTCAATACGAGGGATTTCAAAACTACCATTGACTGGCCACTGAAGTTCGGAACCATGTCTGGTTTGTCTGTGCCAAATATCATTAAACACTATACTACCAATGCCATTGCTTACAGAACATAGTACAAGCCGGCGACCCCTCCTGTGGTGCCGGATGGCTAAATTCCAAAGATTGCCTATCGCTACGGAATAACGCCCTGAAGCAGGTAGACAATTTCCCAGGCATATCAAAATATTGGTGTTACCTGGTCAATAATTGTGCTTGCAGATACAATGCGCCAAAACAGATGATCAGGATACTTAAGAATCGGGTCACGACTCACCTGATCAATCCTAAGGAGGTCCGATCGGATTTCAAAATTATTTTCTAACTAATCTTACCTTTTGTTTGGTGATTTCGGCAAATCTGCCCGCCTGGATAAGTGGACCCTCGTCAAGATGCCGTCTCGGACCACAAGCTAATCGTCCAGGGATCGGGTTGTGCAGCGCTGTTGAGGTGTCGCGTCTCTTTCAAAAAGGGACCCCATTTACACCCTCCGATCCTGGTCCGATAGCATGTTTCAAACTTCGAGAATCCGGCATCAATCTTGAGGGTCCCTATTCGGGCGCCAACTGTGAAAACAAAGAGAAAATATCGAGGCTGATTACCCCAAAAGGAAATACACCGAACATGGGTAACAAAGGAGCATAAAAAGATCTTTATTTTATAGTGAACAGTTTCAAAGGACAAGGCAACAAATAGCTATCAGCCCTCAACAAAACACAGCAAACTCCAGCGTGGTTCGGTATGCTCAGTGAGTGCGACTGTACATTAGAATAGTCACACTTTATATACCTTCGAAAACATGATGTTCAACCCATTTCCCAGTTAATATTAGTTAATGTATTACGGATCTAGGGTTCGTGCCGAGTTCACACATCTGCACACTTAGGGTTTGCCTTTAATACATTCGCCAACAAGCCTTAATGGCAACAATGTACTTTAGGATTTCTTATAAAGACCTTCTCAAACATCTGTACAATGTAGTTTAAACAAGTGTTCTCAGTTCAGTGTTTGGATACATTGTTCTTAACATATGCTCATGGAATAGCTTTGTTGGCTCAAGTAATCCTCTACACACAGGTCAGCGAAGGACAAGGTCTCAGTTCATGACCCCAACATGTAGCCTGCAGGCAAAGTATACATTAGTATATACTGTTGGGACTCAAGACCCACGTTTGGACTATTATGCTTCAACACTTGTGCTGTGGGCTTAATAAATCCAAGAGGGCGGAAAAGCCCACATTTGCACCAGAATCCTGGAGAACCGCGCAGTCTTTGCGCACAACAAAATGGTCGCCTGACCTGCCACCCACCAGTGTGAGCGTGAGGGGCCAGAAGCGCCATGAGCGAATTCAGTGCTAAGGAATATGGTGCTGTTCAAAATCTGTTGTTATTAATGTCAAAAATGGGTGCAATACTAATGCTCTCCACTACCAGAAAGCCGGCGTTTTAAAACCACCAGACACTTGTGTAAAACTGAACAAATGAACGAAACCATGCCAAAGAAAGACTTATTAAGAGGTGGATACAATGTAAAACTATATTCTGAAATGACTTGAAGGAAGTCATTGTCTAATGTATGTATTGAAAATAGCTGGGGATGTCAGAAGCTTAAGTGAATTTGGGTTTAAAGCCACTAAAATCGAAATGTTTAGAATAAATGAGTGACCTACTTTTGAGTGTCACATAGTTTGCAATTGTTTAAATGTCATAGTGTTGAACTTAGAATCGGTGTTCTAGCTGCATGTGTAAAAATTGCAAGTTTGGTATGAATGTAGAAGACTGGGAACCAAAGTGACATTTAGCTGAAGCCTGGCTTAAAGAGATTGAATTCTGCCTGACAACTAACCCCGACAGGAGTTGAAACTTGATCAGCAGCTGTGTTCCCAGGCCTGGTTGCATTCTGCTGCCCCTGCCAAAAGGAGATGACACCTTTCTGATTGAATTAGGGGAGTGGCACCTGGGGACTGCAGGAAACTGAACAAAGCACTGTCTTGGGCTCAGGCAAATGTTATATTGGGGGGGGGGGGTCGTAAAATAGCTTTCTCTTGGGAGAAGTGGGAGGAGAAGTGCCTCTGTGAGGAAGCTGAGCTTGGGGGAAGTGGACAAAACAGAAATTCCACCATGTGCTTTGGAAAGCCACACCCCTTTGGGGCCAGAGCATAATTTTGAAAATATGGATAATTCATAGTGCGGACTTGTAAACATTATATCAATAATATCATCATTCTTGTGATTTTTCTATGCACATTTTAAGAGGTGTCAGGACTCTGTGGTATGTTCTGGGGAGTAGTAGCAGAAAATAAGGTTATTACTCCAAATGTATGCATGTTAAAATTCTGACACTTTATCATCTGAAATCCATATCCCTTGTGCACATTTGTGTAAAATCTGGAAAAGTTTAGAGGTCGTTATCTGGATGAAAAGGGCAGAATTATGTCAAAAGTGGACACAACATCTTACAAAGACAGGGATCGGATGGTTTGGTGCTACAGAAAATATGTTAACTGGACATATAATATTAGAAAAATGGTACCTAGATAAATGGGTATTTGGATCAGAAATAGATTTGTGTGCAATTTGACAAGGGGAGGATCCTCTGACCATAAACCTACCTCATCACTCTGACTCACTGTTCCCTTCTAAAATCAGGTCAAAGAGAAATCCTTGACCTATCAAATCGTGAGTGGGTTGGGCAAAGAAAGTTAGCATCCACACCCATTTTCAAAAGACATAAAAAGAGCCACTGGAACCCAGGTAGGGACATTAACTTTCCACTTTCTTGTGGGACGCTTTGCCTGGAGACTCAAGACTTTAAATCCATCAATCTCCAGAGACCAGAACTTTTAACCCAGACTCCAGAACTTGTAGCAGAGAGGCCTGAATCCACAAGCTGAATACTTTTTCAGCAGGCCTCAAAATTATTTGCAAATTATTCAAACAGCCGGGCTGAGCTGATGGATTCTGGGCTAGAACCCTGTGCCAGAAACACACAGAAAGCAGAGCTGTATCCAGAACCGCAGACCGGACCCAGACCAGATCGCTGTGCAGTGCTGAGAGCTGACCCAGATCGCTGTGGCAGAACCAGTACCAAGTGGTGAGAGAACCGCAGCCAATCCTGACCTGATCAATGACGAAGTTGCATTCCTGTACAAATTATAGTGTGAGTACTCAGCCAGAACTGTGCAAAACCCAATCTCTTAGTTTAAAATAATCTAATTCAAACTATTTTAACCTATCTAGAACTACATCATAGAATTGTGTGTCCTTCTGTGACTTTAAAGCTGCAAAACTGTCATCTGTCATTCTGAAACTTTAAAATTTCATTTCTGAAAATCTACCTCCACAAAATCGTCCGTATCTCTTGAACCGTTTGTGCTAGAAGCGAGATTTAACTTTCATTATAAAGCTAAGATTCTAGGCTAGAACCCAGATCCGAATTCCTATTCATTACACTTTTTCCGTAATCGCGCTCGACGCACTCGGAAAAAGTGTTGCGATTTGCGATTTGGCTCAAATTTCTTCACGTGCAAAATAGCAGCTTCTTGCTTTCCTTTACTGAAATTCGTTTGCAACCTGACAATCATTCATAGAGCATTGCTGAAGTGATCCTGAACTAACTAATTTAAAGTAGCTATCACCCACCCTGAATCTCTTATAGGGAATTAAAATCATTTTTAGCATATTTTTCCCTTCTTTGCATACCACATTTAAAGTACGTTGCCTACGTTTAAAATCATCCCTGTTTCTCTAAGTTGCTGGGGGGGGAATGGAACTTTGTATTGAATTTCGTTGGTATTCTTGAAGACTGTGTTCTCCCCTTCCATTTCCTTATATTGTCAAAAGTAAAAGTGATCACATTATCTCTTGTTGAAATCATATCAAATTATTTCTGTGTTGCATTCTGTCCCACCTTGCATTTCCTTGAACCATATAAAGCATTCTCAGCTACCTTATCCTCTATCCTACTCCTAAGTAATTAAACCAGTGTGCTAGTATAACATCATCCATTGTTAATCACTGTCATTTGTCTAAGTGTGATATCAAATATTAATTTATTATAAAAGTGTGATATATATCTATAGTTTAATTTTTCAAATAAACCTTTTTAATTTGCAAAACAAACCTACTTCTTGGCTCACTGGGGTCAGGGGGATTCTAAGAGAGGGGCGTTATACAAGGGTCATCATCCAGATTATAACTTGTCATAAAAATATATAAATAAGGGCTTCCCTTGAGCAATCCCAGACAAGGCACTGACTTAGTGGGAATGCTTGATTGTAGTCATTAACAATACACAGAGGTCAAGACGGCCATGTTGCATTCGAAGTGACATTGTCCACCTACTTAGGACACAGGGTGACTTTAGAGGGAGAATCTAAAATTGCGGATAGATCAAAAATGGCGGCTTACACCGATCTAAGGTCAAGACTTTGCAACGCGGATTTACTTGCAAGTGGCTTATAAGCAACTTGGCAGAGGCCAATATACATATATTCATACAGTATAGGAGGCACGATATAATTTCCTGTTTGACAGGTCATGGTTACCTCGATATTGTCCCACATTGGACAAATACAGGGACACTCCCATACCACGTGCATAAAATCAGCCGTATCATGGGAGCACCTGAGACATTGAGATGATATATCCAGGTAGTATTTACCCAGCTGTGCCGGAAGGTAGTAAGCTTGGTGAAGGAACTTGAAGTGGGTGAAATGGAAACGATTGTTTAAAGACAAGTTACAAGATTGCATGCATACAGATTTCCATTGTGTCTCCAACAATTCCCTCCCCAGTGCGGTCTCCCAACTGACCATGAAACCACTCCACCCATCTGTCTTCAGTAATTTAATGATCCTGTATAAGGAGGACGCAAGCCTAGTATAGTCTGGTGGTCCCGTAACAAACTGCACTATTGGGGAGATTGGTGGGGCTTCAGGATAATTTGGCATCTGTGTTTTTAGTACCTCTCAAAGTCTGAAAAATAACAACATGGTCACTGCCGTCCATTCCCCCTTGTTTTACCGGTATCCAAGGTAACAAATTTACTGTCTTGTATTCGTTCTCCAAGAGTGTGATCTCCCAGATTTTCAAAGTGGATTTGAAAAATCTTTTGTAAAGTGATTGCAATTCCTTGTACTTTGTAAATGAAAAGCGATGGTGAGTAAAGTACTCCCACACCGACCACTCGCTTCAGACGGTTCCAAGCCCTGCAAGTGGTTTCCACTAGTTGAATCTCTGACTTTCCCATGGACTCCGGGTCCCTCCACAGACGGCCGCTTAAGTGATTTGGATGTTTGGCCACTCTTTCCAGCATAACGTGTGGAAGCTCTGATGAGAGTGACCACCACCATACAGAGTATTGCACTTGTGCAGGTAGATAGTATATGCACATGTCAGGGTACTCCAGGACGCCTTTCTCAACTGCACCATTAACTTCCTCAGCCTGGATCAGAAACTGACAGGGGGCGAGATTGGTTCGTTATTAAATATATTTATAAGAGTTTTGGAAGAACCACCATCTTGGTCAAAGATATCTGGGCAGCGTGCAATAAACTGAGACATATTCACATCACCACCCTACCTCCAGTTGTTACAGTGCTGCCATATAGTTCTTCACGTAAAGTGTCACAAGGTCACAAGGTCGCAAGGTCAGTGCCACCTGTATCCCCAAATACCTAATGTCCTGAGGGCATCATCGAAGGGGTCCCCCACGTCAGCCTGTTGCACAACCAGAGTCAGCAGGAGTACTTCAGATTATCCAGTTTATCTTCAATCCTGAGAGATCCCCAAAAAGGCAGATCCCTTGGACCAATGGTTGAAGGTTTTGTCTAGGGTTTTTAACATACAAAAGCATATCATCTGCATAGAAAGACATTTTGGAAATATTGGAATAGATTTTAATCCCCCTATGAGCATGGTATTCTCTGAGGCAACAGGCCAGAGGCTTGACCGCAAGGGAAATAAGAATGGGGGACTGGGGGCCTCCCTGTCTCGTGCCCTGCAAAGGAGTGATGTATTCAGACATCATCTAGTTAGTATAAACAGCGGCCCTAGGCGCTGTATAAAGCAATCAAACACAACAGAGAAAGGTCAACCCAATCTCAGAATGTCTCAGGACCTATTAAAAGGCCATTCTACAGATCCAAAGGCCTTTTTGCCATCTAAAGCTGCAACAGCAAGTGGAACTTCGGGATCCAGACTGTGCAAAAAGGAAAATAAACACCTTAAATTATTATGGGGGGAGCTTCCCAGAATAAAGCCAGCCATCTATGAGTTTGGCTAGGATTTTATTGTCTGTGTTTCTTAAGGATAACAGCCTATATGAGGAACATTAATGGGATCCTTATTAGGTTTCAGGAGCATCGTTACTAAAGCAGCTCTGGTCGACTTGGGTAGGACCCCGGATGCCAGGGCCACTTCGTACATACTGGGCAAAAGCGGTGTGAGGAGATCAGCATTCTCCTTATACATTTAGGCAGTAATTCCATCCAGTCCCGCAGACTTACCTTTGGGAAACGAGAATATCACCCATTGATTCTATTCATCAGAGGGGGTTTCATTTAATCTATCCCCTTGAACGGATCAAACCAGCCCAGTGCCAACCTGTGCAGGCATTGTGTAATGGGTCAAGTGTTGCTTGAGTCTGGGATGTGTATATGTTGTCATAGAACTCACAAAAGGTGTAATTAATCTACTTAAGGTCACTAGTGGGTGTCCCCTTCAGGGTCTCCACCTTTAGCATTGCCTCCTGTTGGTGTTCATGTTTTATTGCCCAGGCCAATGTCCGACTAGGGAGTTCACCCTCACCATAAGCTCCAGCTGCTATGGATTCCCCAAAGAACCTTCCTCCCTGTCCGTCAAAAGCGGCATGTCCTCTCTCTTTTTCGAGAGTTGAATAGCAATAGCCGGTGTGTCACTGCATCCCTGCCGGAGTTCCAGAGCCTTAATTTCCTCTTCCTGCATTGCTATAGATCTACGGAGCGACCTCAACAACCCCCTCCCTAGGCACATAGCAAGCACCTCCTACCATATACCTAAAAGGATTCCCATACAATAGCTGGGTCTGAGACAGAGCTCACATTTCTCAGAAAGAAGGTTTTTATATCCTGTGCATGGTCATCCCGGAAGACTGCATCTTCCAGTGCTCATGCTCTAAATCACCATCGAAATAGTCTATGGACCTTTAGGCAGTCCTGTGAAGGAGACCGCTACTCGAGAGTGATCAGACAGCATCCAGTGCAAGATATTAGTTTCAGTGATTGTCCTGGTGATATTCGCTGAGACCATCATGTAATATATTCTGGAGGAGCTGCCATGTACCCCAGAGTAGTAGGAATATACCGGGCTGCGGGATGCATAAAACAGGAAGCATCGTACAGCCCACGGTATTCAGCTATAGCCACCCACCTAGTGGTGGATCTGGGGTGTGTGCGTAAGTTGAGCGGTGGATGATCTGGCCAAGTCTAGGGATATAGCCACATTAAAATTACCCACCCAGATGACCTCCTGGTTTGGGAACTTATGCAGGTGATTGGCACAAATCTGGGAACATTTATGGACTATTAATATTCAGGCATATTTATTAAATTGACTGTAGCCCCTTACGCTCCGCAGCTAGAATCAGATATCATCCCTCCTCATCCCATATTTAGGCATGTAATCTAAAACCCAGCGATCAGTGGATATAGGTGGCCACCCCTCTAGAATGGGTAGAGAAAGAGGAACCATAATTATGTATCCCCCACACGGGGGGGCACTCGGGAGCTTGCCATCCTTAGCCAAATGAGTCTCTTTTAAACATCAAAATATTCACACAGGTTTTATTTGCATAGTTTGTAATCAGTATGAATTTCTTATGATTAGTGAACCCACGTATATTCCAAGTCATTACTGTGAAGGGATCCCTGGCCTGCTTATCAGTTGCAGGAATCCCCATTGTTCTGCCTTATTCCCTGGGACAGCAGAGTTATTTGGGCTTCCATCCATCTACCACAGCACCCTCTCGAATTCAAGGGTTGCGTAGTCTCCAAAGGGCAAGGGATTAAAATTGCCTATACTAACCCCCCCAACAACCACCCCCACTCACGCCAGAAACACAAACATACTAGCACCTCTACCCAATGCCGCTCCTCCTCAAGAACCCAACAGAACAACATACTTCAACCCGCGGCGACTGCGGAAATGTGGAATCACTGGCAGCAGCATGGGCTCCCTGTGGCGATTGGCTCAATTCATAAAACGATTCAGCCCAACTGGTGGCCAAAGTCCCAAACCCAGCCAGCGCTCTCTGCCCTCATGCCAGGCAGAGTACAGTGGATCAATCTGGGTTAGGAAGACCTGGAGCAAAACCTTCTGCAGCTTGAGGGGATGTGAAGAACACAGTTTTTCCCTTGTGGACCACTCAGAGTTTAGCTGGGAATAACATCACATATCGGACCTCCTCCTTCTTCAGGATATTCTTCATGGTCTGAAAGGTTTTCCACTTGTGGACTGAAGTCCGGGAAAGGCAAATTGTCACAGAACCCCAGCGTAGTTCGCTTTTATCCCTGGAGGTCTTAAGTAGCACATCATAGTTAAAAATCCTGCAGTTAAAAATTCTTGCGATGATAGGATGCTCAGGTGCTCCAGGGGGAGGCCTGTCTGCTAGAGAGCAGTGCGCCCGATCCACCATGAACATGATGGATATCGGCAGGCCACTTAGGACCTCCAGAAGTAATTTCTCTACAAATGTTTCCATATTATCGATGGGAGTCACCCTCAGACACCCCCAGAATATGTACATTGTTCCTTCATAATCTCCCCTCAAGGACATCATTTGTTGCCACCACTTACTTGACTGTTTGCAGAAGGAAGTGCTACCACTCATTGTAGGACCACCACCTTTTCCAAGCCCTCACTGATCCTCTACTCTGCATCTGTCATGCAGCCACATAACTTGTCGATCTGTACTGTGAAGACATCGACCTTGCAGGTAAGGGCATCCATTTTTGCCACAAGGTTATCTATACTGTTCTTGAGTGCTAACAATGTCTGATTGAGAGAGGAGACATCGAGCTGGCAGGGGCCAGGTGATGGGGCAGAGGTCAAGGAGGCCCGTTCAGCCCTGGCAAATTGATCCACCTAGGCCTGTTTTTTTTAGTATTAACCATGATGAGGTGGAGACTTGTTGTGGTATTGTCCTGCTTTGGACTCGCTGGTATACTTTGGTCCAGGTGCATCCTCTAGTGGCTACGTACCAGACCCTGGGCCTTGAGAGGGACTGAGGGAGACACAGGCTTGGAAATACTACAAAATATGTTCAGGGTAGAACACATCCCGGTCAGGGATGTACTGACAGAAGTTCCTCTGCTTCATCCTCAGTCACCTCAAGAGTCCAGATGTCAGGGTGGTTCACCATCATAAGGGGCATGTAGGCCCTGCAGGATATGAATTACAGACTGAATGGCACCAATGGGTGTCTCAGTGGTGCAGTGCTGCCAGGTTGGACGTCCTCACTGAGTGCTCCCTCTGCTTGCCGTGGTCCACACCCCCACTCAAGGATTCATTGCCCTCTAGTTGTATTCATGCATAGTCTTACAGGTGCTGTGGGGGGGCTGCGTTCCAGGCCACTCCGGGCATGCACAGCCACCCACCGAAAGGTCAAGTCTGCCACTCCACCCAGTGTTGGCCCCCCAATGAGGGCAATAAGGCCTTGTAGCTATGCAGCCAGGTGACCCCAGCAGCGCAGTAGCATCCAATCTTTAAAGCAGGATCTGTCCACTATGGCCCCCAATATAACAGGACACTGCCCCCTGTGTATACCACTCCAGGGCGTTTTTCCTTATAATGCAGTGTGGCAATTCCCAGAGAGATGGCCAGTCCCAGATGATGACAGGCTTTGCTGCTGCTGCCCCAGTCAGGCTTTGACAGTGCTTTCCAGATGGGATTGGATTAAGGGGGATTGTCCCAATCCCCCACACACAGGAACACCCTCATTTGGCCATCTCCCCAAACAGTCCCCCCAGCAGGGTGCATGAACCAACCATCAATGGGCCTCTAGAGATGTTCAAGGGGGCTGCGCGTCTTAACCTGGTTTTCCTCTGAGGTGATGGCAGCTTCCAGGGAGGGGGCAGCACCAGGGGATCACAGCTTTGCAGCCTTATATTAGATACTCTGGACTTCTCTACACCTCGCCGCACTCCTCCTGTCCGGGCATTCTGTCAGTTGAGGACAATGTTAGTGTCTGTGCAACATATCTGGGAGGGTCACAGCCACCACTGCGGGGCCTTGAGGAGAAAGGGGTGGCCCTTCATGATGTCACTCCATGGGTCCCCCAATGGATCATGTGTATAGGGCTCTATACAGTGTTGGCACATGGCAAACGTCTCTCCAAGCGGAGCCGCTGCAGTCATGGTGCCTCTCTTCAGTCGGGCAGCTGTCCGCGGCCAGGGCCAGCACTATGGGGAAGTATATCTAGATGCGCACCGGTCCGCAGGGGAAACTGAGAAGAGTGCCAAAGCCCATCAGTGCAACACCCTTTACCGAGCCACCAGGCCCCGTCAATCCCCCAGGACGCCGCCGAAGATTCTGAGACACTGCAGTCTTCAGCCCCAAGGTTGCCCCAAGATGTTGCTGCTCGCCCATTGGTCGATCAGGCACAGGTTAGTGAAGATAGTAAATCATAAAATGTAGGATGAATTGGCAGGATGTATGAGCCTTCGCTGTGGCCATTTTGCAGCCGCGCAACAGCGCCCACCAAAATCAACAATGTTTTTCAAAAAAAATATGTATGTGTGAACAAAAGGGATTCAAAGTAACCTAACCGGTCTCTAGTGCCCAATAATGGAGCAGGTGCCAGTTAGCTGTAAGTACCAATACAGGGGCTCTGGGACAAGGTGGGTCATTTTCTTGTGTTCCAAACACATGGGAGGCTGGCACACATTTGCTGGGGTTCATACACACAGGGAGGTCCTGGGTACTGCTGTGACTGACAGGAAGACGGTCTTGCTCCAGTAGAAGGTCACTTCTTAGGTTACTGTGAGTCCCACTCCAGGGACTCAGGGCTAGGTTTGGTCCTTGGTCCTGGGCTCCCAAACATGGGGGATGGTGCACACAACTGCAGGGGTCCTCCAACAAGGTGAGATCCTGAGTACCGCTGTGGCTGGCAGAGAGGCAGGTCCAGTTCCAGCATCCAATCACCTCCAATGGCCCCTTGGTATGGTAAGGGGACAGAACTGGCCTCTGCCTTGGAATACCTGCCTTCACCTATCAACTTGAGGACTTTAGAAAGGGTTTCTCACTCACCAGGGTCTAGTTAAATCTTCAGGATGGTCCAGGATGAGTCTAGATGATTCCCAGGATTACTTCAAGAAGTGGTGGAAACCACTTCTTTTATAGGCAAAAGTCTCCAGGTGATTGGACTAAAGCAAGCCTGCTTTAGGTGTCAGCTCCCTGCTCTTGAACATGTCTCATTTGTAGGTTAAGAATTAATAATAGCAAAGTCCTAAGAGAAAGTTCACCCTCAGCAGTTGGTGGGGGAGTGTGCACTTTGGGTCGTAGTGCTATGTCAATCTCAATTGAGCAGTGGTCAACTATTGTGAAGATTTTTAGTGTTGTGTGGATATCAATACAGGTTTTGGCACCATAAGTCAATAAACTCCTTTTGGTTGCCTCTCTGAAGCCAGTCTAGCCTGAGCTGGTAAGCATTTAGACTGATCTAAGACAATGTTCATTCTCGTGTTAACCCTAAAATGTTGACACCTTTGGTTTTTTGCAAGACTATGCAGAGCGTAGTTCACAGAAACTCCTTCTGTAATGTCTCAGTGGCAAAAAGTGAGCCAAAGGGTATGTTCTCATGCTCAAGTTTCCCGATACAAGGGTGTATCAACCAACAGAATTTGCTAATTCATTTTAGAATTTAAATGAATAACCCTTACAACATAGAATAGCAACCTAGCCACCTGAGCCACACGAGGTAAACCATGCTGGGTTTTCTCATTCAGCTATGGAGCATCTGCTCCACTTAAAAAGGGCCGTTGTGGCATACACCAACAACACTGGGCCTTCCCTGCCCATTGAACCACCTCCTGCACATGATGATTGGCCCTGCGGACCTCCTTATTCTGAATCTGTAGAGAGCTGGCAGGTAAAACCAGCGTTCATCCACATGCGGCAAAGGCATTACTTCCCAACCCTCCTCAAACCTGCAAAGGTAAAACGAGCTCTGTGTCTTTCCACTGCAACTCTGTTGTACATAATGCCAGCATGACAACATCTGTATCTGCTATTCTACCACCCCACACTCTCTTTTTACCTACCACACTGCCACTCTCTACAGCTATCAGCACTGTCTGCTACTCCATACTCCTACCTCCCTTACTAAAGTGTCTGTCTCCACTGCCCTCGATCCTCAGGCCACCCCTTGCTGAGCTATGACACAGGACCATCCGTGTTGATATGATATGATATGATATGATAAGGCATTTGTAACGCGCCTATACACAAGTGTTTCAAGGCGCGACGAGGCAGGGGGGGAACAAGGGGAGACAGACAACGATCTTACTAGGCCAGGTGTCATTCAGATCGCACAAGTGCAAGGGTAGAGGGGAAGGGAAAAGTGCATGGGGGAAAGGGAGAGGGGAAAGTGCAGTACAGGGTTATTAGCATACAGCATACATGTCATGATCTCTGCTTCCAAAAGGTCAGGGTTTTCCCAACTCCCTTGGAAGCAGATCCATAACCCAGGTTCCGAGTGCCAACCAGTCCCAATTGGGACCTTTTGGACCCAGTCCTGGCGCCAGTGGCACCAGGCTCATAAATATGCCCAGTCCCAGCGCTGGAAGCGCCGGGCTCATAATGCTTGGGTGGACTTACCTTCAGCAGACCATGCTGCTTACTTGCCTGCCAGTTGAGCCTCTGATCCTCTTCTGTTTGGAACTACTTTTCCTGTTGGGTGGGGCTGGAGCCACTCCCTAGATTCAGAACACTGGAACTCTTCTGGAAGGCAGGAACTCTTTTCTTACCAGGAACTCTTTTCTTACTTAGGCGTGGCTGTGGAATGGAAGGAGACACCTAAGCACTACAGGAGGCTATTTAAACCACACCCGGTGGATGAATCTTGCTTTGCGTTATTCTGCAACCTCTGCAGCAGAACGCTCATCGTGTCTTCTGCATCCGGTCCTGGGCCTAAGGAAAAAGGCTTACCATCCTGAATCCAGTCTTCAGCAACACCTATAAAGACAAGAAAGAACAGGTTAGCATTCCGGCATCTGAAAGGCAAAGGCTTACCATCCTGAATCCAGTCTTCAGCAACACCTATAAAGACAAGAAAGAACAGGTTAGCATTCCGGCATCTGAAAGGCAAAGGCTTACCTACTCTTCGTGCGCTCCGGAGGTCTTCACACTGCATTCCGGCATCTGAAAGACAAAACAAGGTGTGTTTAAAGACATTGGGGAACTTTAATACTCACGTGCCATTACTCCTTTCCACATCTAATCCAGTGGGTATTCCGGCACCCTGCAGCCGCTCCGAACTCGTACCTGCAAAATAAAAAGACAGTTAGAGCGCATAGTGAAGCAGGCAACAAGCGCTTACTTACGTGCTTCCAGGCGCTTCTATTCATCACACGGGCTCCATCTTCAACTCACTTCAGCCCGTCATCCGCCATCGCCGGAACCCTGCAAAACAAGAGACATCATTACTAAAGACTTTAAAGACATTTGAATGACTCGAAACTTACCGTTCGTGCAGTAAACGACGGACAGCAGTCCTCTGAAGTCAAGAGGCCTGCGCTACCTATCCAGTGAAGAAACTGGTTACAGCACCCTGCCCCGAGGCAGATGGAGAGCTCGGCATTCACTTACCTAAGGTGAGAGCGTTAACCTTTGGGGGTCTACAGGAGAGGAGAAGAGGAAAGAGATAGGGACACCCCAATAACCCCAGTTCATTAACCCCATATTTTCTATCTGCAGACATCTTACTCTACACGTCAGGCATACATTGCACAGAGGTCCAGCCCAAAGAGCCAACCGGGTGCTACACATCACCTTTGAAGATACGGTAGTCGCCCAGTCAAGACCGGCGCCTCTGCGAGAATCAGGTGAGCGTTACAGAACGCAAAGCCTACCGCAAAACTCTCGCCCAGGCGCTATGGAAACCTCGGATACTGACCCCCTAGCCCGGTTACTTGGGGAACTAAGGGCAGAAGTGCATGCAGCTCGTCAGGAAACGAATGCTCTAAGAAGGGAACTAATTATTTCCAAGGAGAGAACAGACAATCTTGCTAGACAAGTGCTACAGTCACAAGCCGGACAGACCCCGTTACCCGCATCAGGGGCAAATCTTCCTTCAACATCCTCTATGAATCCAGTGCAGATCAACCTGCCTGGGAATGTACCTCTGGCTCCGCCCGAACGATTTTCTGGTGACCCAAAGAGGTTTGCAGTATTTATCAATCAGTGCCGGTTGCACTTCTTATGCCGGCCAGCAGCCTTTCCAACTGATCAAGCAAAAGTAGCTTTTGTACTTTCGTACCTTAGTGGCAATGCGGCAGACTGGTCGATCCCTCTAGTTAATCAAGATAATCCGGATCGATTACATGCAATTGAAGCTTACGTCGACAGCGGTGCCATCGGCAACTATGTGGATCATGAAATGGTTTTGAGGATGAATCTAACTCTTTGTCCCAAGGCTGTAAAGGACGTCATTACTACGGTGGATGGTACGGAGATAGCCTCCGGGCCAGTAACGCATACCACTCAAGAGGTGACGCTAGTAAGTCAAGATGGACACCATGAGAAGATTGTGTTCGATGTGATCAAGGCCCCTCAGTTTCAGATTATTCTAGGAATACCTTGGTTAGAGAAACACAATCCTCTGATCGATTGGCGAGCAATAACGGTCCAGTTTCCAGAATGTGTCTCTACTTGTCACCCTCCACCTGGTGTTGCACTGGCCGCAATTTCTTCAGAGACTCCCCAGTTACCTCCCGAATACCTAGAATATCAAGATGTTTTCCGGAAGGATCAGGCTAACTCTCTACCTCCTCATAGGTCTTATGACTGCCAGATAGACCTGATACCTGGATCTACTCCTCCTTGTAGTAGAATTTATGCCCTCACCGAGCCTGAGAACCTTCACCTTCGACAATACCTGGATCAATACCTGGCAAATGGGTTTATCCGTCCTTCCAAGTCCCCTGCTTCTTCAGCTTTGTTCTTCGTTCCAAAAAAGGAAGGAGACCTTAGAACTTGTATCGATTATCGCTCCCTGAACCAGATCACCGTTAAGAATAGATATCCGTTACCTTTGATCCCTGAACTCCTGGACCAAGTCAGAAAAGCATGCATATATACAAAGCTGGATCTTAGAGGAGCTTACCACTTGGTACGAGTAAAAGAGGGCGATGAATGGAAGACAGCCTTCCGCACCAAGTATGGGCTATTTGAATATCAGGTCATGCCCTTCGGACTTTGCAATGCCCCGGCCGCCTTTCAATATTTTATGAACGATGTCCTCAGAGAGCTCATAGATGTATGTGTTGTTGTTTACATTGACGACATCCTCGTTTATTCTTCATCGGAATCTGAACATCGGAAACACGTGAAAATGGTCCTCGAAAGATTGCGTCAACACAAACTTTTCGCTAAGTTGGAAAAATGTGTTTTCAACGTGACTGAAGTTGAATTCTTGGGATTCATATTATCACCTGGCGGAGTGCGTATGGATTCAAAGAAGGTCGATGCAGTTCTCAAATGGCCATCACCATCCTCCGTAAAAGGTGTGCAAAGCATGTTAGGCTTCGCTAACTTTTACCGCAGGTTTATCCCCGAATTCTCTCGAATAGTCCAGCCCATCACTGCCTTGTTAAAGAAAAACAAACGTTTTGAATGGTCTACCGAGGCGGAACAAGCTTTCCAGGATTTGAAGACTAAATTTATCTCTGCACCAATCTTAAAACACCCTCGCCCCGAACTCCCCTACATGGTGGAAACTGATGCTTCAAGCCTTGCCATGGGGGCAGTTCTATCACAAAAGGACCCGGTAACCAATCAGTTGCATCCCGTGGCATTTTGGTCCCGCAAATTCTCGCCTCCTGAAATCAATTACACGATTACTGACAAGGAACTTCTGGCTAGCAAGTCTGCCTTTAAGGCTTGGCGGCATTATCTGCTGGGGGCCCGACACACCGTTACTGTGATTACGGATCACCGAAACCTGCAATATTTGAAGACCGCAAAAGCCCAATCCTCTAGACAACTCCGTTGGGCATTATTCTTTGCCGAGTTTGACTTCATAATTACCTATCGACCTGGTACAAAGAACGGTAAAGCCGATGCCCTTTCTCGGATGGGAGTGGAAGAACACTTGGTCAACCCTAAACCTGTACCAATCATTCCCGAACAAAGAATTCTGGGTGTAATCGCCACAGAATCCATAGAGGAAGTTAAGGATAAAGCCAGGCAACTTGTAACTCCAGCAAACATACAGAATTGGCATCTGCAGGGAAAGGACTTTGCAGTAAAGGACAACTTATTGTATTTCCAAGAACGATTATACCTACCCAGCACAGATTTACAGAAAAAAGTAATCTCTTGTTATCACAACTCTTTAATGGAAGGTCATCCCGGTATAGCCAAGACCTCAGAAAAGATCAAGCGCTACTTCTGGTGGCCGTCTTGGAAAAAAGATATCAGAGACTTTATAATGTCCTGTGGAGTATGCGCCCAAAACAAGAGTCAAAAGGAAAGACCAGCAGGCCTCTTATGCCCTATTGACATCCCACCTCGCCCTTGGCATACGCTTTCTATGGACTTCATCACCGATCTACCTCCATGCTCCGGATACAATACGATTCTAGTAATCGTGGACTTATTCTCCAAGATGGCGCATTTCATTCCGCTCAAAGGCTTGCCAACAGCAGCAACTCTGGCCCGAGAATTTCTCGAAAACATCGTCCGACTGCACGGTTTTCCTTCGGTTCTAATTTCGGATCGAGGTAGTCAATTTATTTCTCATTTTTGGCGAAGTTGCTGTCGGTCGGCTCAAATTGATGTGAGACTATCGACCAGTCACCACCCTCAGACCGACGGACAAACCGAGAGGACCAATCAAACTCTGGAACAGTATTTACGCTGCATGCTGCAACAAACTGAAAAAGCTTGGAAAGATATCCTTTGGATAGCCGAGTATGCCTACAATAACTCTGTCCATCCGGGAACTGGGAAAACCCCGTTTTTTCTTTTGTACGGCAGTCACCCTCGAACCTCGGAGTTGGATCCCCTCCAAGATCTTGAAACACCAGCAGTAGACTACCTGCATTCTACAATCATCCACGCCTTTAAGGAAGCTGTTTCTCACCTTCAAAGGGCTAAAGAACAATACAAGAAAGGAGCAGATCAACATCGGAAGGAAGCCCCTCACTATCAAGTAGGGGATCAAGTCTGGTTATCCACCAAATATCTATCTCTAAAAGGGCCACGCACATTCAACCCAAGATACCTTGGTCCCTATTCCATCACTACCATAGTAAACCCAGTAGCGGTCAAGTTGGACTTGCCCCCGCACATGAAGATACATCCGGTCTTCCACGTCTCTCTATTAAAACCCGTGCAACCTCAAACCCGACTAACCAAATCTCCAAAACCTATCCTAGTGGATGGAGAACTCGAGTTTGAAGTCAAAAGCATTCTGGACTCCAAGATCTCCAAATCTAAACTATTCTACCTAATTGACTGGAAAGGCTACGGCCCCCAAGAGAGATCCTGGGAACCTGCTGAATATGTCCACGCTCCTCGCCTAATCAAAAGATTTCACCGAACATTTCCTGACAAGCCAAAACCCCCGGAGAAGCCCGGTTTGGGAGGGGCCTTGAGGGGGGGTACTGTCATGATCTCTGCTTCCAAAAGGTCAGGGTTTTCCCAACTCCCTTGGAAGCAGATCCATAACCCAGGTTCCGAGCGCCAACCAGTCCCAATTGGGACCTTTTGGACCCAGTCCTGGCGCCAGTGGCACCAGGCTCATAAATATGCCCAGTCCCAGCGCTGGAAGCGCCGGGCTCATAATGCTTGGGTGGACTTACCTTCAGCAGACCATGCTGCTTACTTGCCTGCCAGTTGAGCCTCTGATCCTCTTCTGTTTGGAACTACTTTTCCTGTTGGGTGGGGCTGGAGCCACTCCCTAGATTCAGAACACTGGAACTCTTCTGGAAGGCAGGAACTCTTTTCTTACCAGGAACTCTTTTCTTACTTAGGCATGGCTGTGGAAGGAGACACCTAAGCACTACAGGAGGCTATTTAAACCACACCCGGTGGATGAATCTTGCTTTGCGTTATTCTGCAACCTCTGCAGCAGAACGCTCATCGTGTCTTCTGCATCCGGTCCTGGGCCTAAGGAAAAAGGCTTACCATCCTGAATCCAGTCTTCAGCAACACCTATAAAGACAAGAAAGAACAGGTTAGCATTCCGGCATCTGAAAGGCAAAGGCTTACCATCCTGAATCCAGTCTTCAGCAACACCCATAAAGACAAGAAAGAACAGGTTAGCATTCCGGCATCTGAAAGGCAAAGGCTTACCTACTCTTCGTGCGCTCCGGAGGTCTTCACACTGCATTCCGGCATCTGAAAGACAAAACAAGGTGTGTTTAAAGACATTGGGGAACTTTAATACTCACGTGCCATTACTCCTTTCCACATCTAATCCAGTGGGTATTCCGGCACCCTGCAGCCGCTCCGAACTCGTACCTGCAAAATAAAAAGACAGTTAGAGCGCATAGTGAAGCAGGCAACAAGCGCTTGCTTACGTGCTTCCAGGCGCTTCTATTCATCACACGGGCTCCATCTTCAACTCACTTCAGCCCGTCATCCGCCATCGCCGGAACCCTGCAAAACAAGAGACATCATTACTAAAGACTTTAAAGACATTTGAATGACTCGAAACTTACCGTTCGTGCAGTAAACGACGGACAGCAGTCCTCTGAAGTCAAGAGGCCTGCGCTACCTATCCAGTGAAGAAACTGGTTACAGCACCCTGCCCCGAGGCAGATGGAGAGCTCGGCATTCACTTACCTAAGGTGAGAGCGTTAACCTTTGGGGGTCTACAGGAGAGGAGAAGAGGAAAGAGATAGGGACACCCCAATAACCCCAGTTCATTAACCCCATATTTTCTATCTGCAGACATCTTACTCTACACGTCAGGCATACAGTGCACAGAGGTCCAGCCCAAAGAGCCAACCGGGTGCTACACATCACCTTTGAAGATACGGTAGTCGCCCAGTCAAGACCGGCGCCTCTGCGAGAATCAGGTGAGCGTTACAATACAGGATAAATAACAAGGGCCAGCTGGTGGCAAGTGCGAGGTAAGTGTAGACAAGTGCTGGGAAGGGGGGCTGTATGGATACAGACACAGTCCCGTAGTGCAGGGGTTGCCGTGGAGGCAGTGCAGGAGCGAGTGGCTGGGCCGAGAACGGTGAATGGCCCATTTGCAGATTCAGTGCAGTTTCAGTAATATTAGCAGGGTAGAGGGGGAGAGAAAGCGGAGGCAAAGAGGAAGGTTTTGAGGTGCTTCCGGAACCAGAGGTGGTTCTCCTCAAGTTTCAGGGAGGTAGGAAGGCTGTTCCAGAGGGAGGCCCCTGCAGTGGAAAGAGATCTGCCCCCAACTCGTTGTTTGGAGAAGCGGCTGACCCTGAGGGAATTTGAGGCGGATGAGCGAAGAGCTCGAGAAGGAAGATATTTAGGAAGAGAGAGTTGAAGGTATTTTGGCCCAAGGCCCCAGACGGCCTTGTGGACAATGCAGAGGGTTTTGAACTTGATCCTCGCAGTCACTGGGAGCCAGCGTAGTGATTTCAGTCCTGGAGAGATATGGTCCCTGGGCTTGAGGCCAAGGACAAGTCTTGCAGTCCTGTTCTGGATGAGTTGCAAAGGGCGAAGAGTAGAGACGGGCAGATTAAGATAGAGGCTGTTACAGTAGTCCAGCTTAGAGAGAACCAGGGCTCTAGAGACAGTGAGCTTCTGGGGGAAGGAGAGGAAAGGAAGGATACCTCTGAGGAGGTGTAGCTGGTAGTGTGACTTCTTAGATACGTCGGATATGTGAGGAGAGAAGGAGAGTGTGGAGTCGAAGATGACCCCAAGGTTTTTTGCCTTGCATATAGGAGCAGGAAGAGGGCCCAGAGAGGCCGGCCAGAGAGCAGCAGGGAAGGAGGGAGTGGGAGTGCCGATGAGTAGAATCTCAGTCTTACTGGCATTAAGGCAGAGGTCGTTGGCGGCACACCATTCCTGGATAGCAGAAAGACAGTCAGAGATGAGGGAAGGAGAAGAGGAGGCCGAGGGTAGCCTGAAAATGAGTTGGGTATCATCCGCATAGCACTGAAAGTACGGGCAAAGAGCGGCGATGTGGTGGGCGAGAAGTGCCAGATACTGGTTGAACAGCCAGGGAGAGAGGTTAGATCCCTGGGGGACACCACAGGTAGAGAAGAAGATGTCAGAGAGGAAAGACCCCAGTTGGACCTGGGAGGGTCGATTTGAGAGGAAAGAGGTCAGCCGCGTCAGAGCCTGACCAGTGATACCGAGGTTATCACGGAGACGGTTGAGCAGGATGGTATGGTTGACAGTATCAAAGGCAGAAGAGAGATCAAGCAAAATGAGAACACATGGAATGTTAGAGTCAAGGTTCGAGAGCAGGTCCTCACGGATGTTCAGGAGAGCAGTTTCCGTGCTTCTGGCAGCTCTGAAGCCAGACTGATGGTCATGACGACTACCAACACATTCAGCATGGAGATTAAGCTGAGAGATGGCCAGTTTCTCCAGGAGCTTGCCCAGGAAGGGAGTGATAGAGATTGGGCGATAGTTAGCTGGGCAGGAAGGGTCGGAAGAGGGTTTCTTAAGAAGGGGGTGCACAAGGGAGTGCTTGAGAGGGGATGGGAAGACTCCAGAGGCGAAGGAGTGATTGCAGAAGTCAGCAAGGGCAGGAGCCAAGGAGTCAATGTGGTCCTTGATAGTTTTGGAGGAACAGGGATGGACCTGTTTTGACGAGACTTTCATAGATCGGACTTGTCTTGAAACCTCGTCAGCAGAAAAAAGGGGAAAGGAAGAGAAGGAGAGAGGAGGGGTGGCTGCAGAAGAGCCAGAGGAAGGGCAGGGAATAGAGGGGGGGAGGTTATAGGAGGATAGTGAGGACATGATGTCCTGAGTTTTTGAAATGAAGTGAGAGGCCAGTGCCGTGCAGAGGGCCTGGGAGGGGACAGGAGAGGTAGAGACTGCAGCAGGGTTGGCCAGCTCCTTGCAGATTTTAAAGAGTTCGGCCGAATTGTTAGAAGCCGCAGAGATGCGGGCTTGGATAAGGGCTCTCTTCTTGGTGAGAACGGAGAGCCGGTATTGCCTTTGGAGCAGGCGACAGGCCAGTTTGTCAGAGGATGAACATGAAGCACGCCATTTCCTCTCTGCCACCCTGCACTTGCGTTTAAGGGTGACGAGATCCGAGTCATACCAGGAGTTACATTTGGCTTTGGGCTTCAGGCGGAATTTCATGACTGGGGCAAGGATATCAAGAGTATCAGATATAGCAGAGTGGAGAGTGGAGAGGGCTGTGTCAGGGTGGGAGTCAGCCGAAGGGGGAGGAGGGGGCAAGAAGGTGGCAGCGAAAGCCTCAACTGACACGCGCTTCATGGGGCGGATGACCGAGAAGGAAGGTGGCAGTGATGGGGGTGGCTTTGCCTGTGGGGTAGGGAGGGTTACGTGGGAGGAGAGGAGAAAGTGATCACTCCAGGAGAGAGGAGTGGAGAGAGGGACAGAGAGGGGAAGGTCAGAGGAGATCAGGGCATCAAGAATGTTCCCTGCAGAATGAGTCGGCCCAGATGGGAGAATAGAGAGCGAGAGAGAGTCGCAGAGGTTGCGAAAGAGTTCAGAGGGGGGACAGGAGGCATCCAGGTGGATGCTGAAATCTCCAAGAAAGAGGAGTTGAGTGGTTGAGGACAGGAGTGAGGAGGAGAGGTCCGCCCACTCGGAGAGGAAGGAGGAAATTTGACCAGGAGGCCGATAGATAGTAGCCACGTTAAGGGAATGGCTAGGAGAGAGAGAGAGTCGGCAGACAAGACATTCAAAAGAGGAGTAGGTCTGCATGGGAGTAACAGTGGCAGGAATCCACTCAGGGAAGATAAGGGCCACACCTCCCCCCGCACGGTTGGGCCTGGGCACAGAGAGGATCTTGTAACCGTCGGGTAGGAGTGTGTCAAAGCTGGTGACAGAGCTGGCCGTGAACCTTGTCTCAGTGAGACCGAGTACGTCAAGGTCAAGTTCCTCAAGAAGGCGGCAGATATCAGAGGAATGTTTGACGGCAGAGCGAGAGTTAAGAGTGGCAATGTGGAGAAGTTTGCCATCTTTGAAGGATTTCCGGGGAGGGGTACAGATCAGAGGTACGCCCTGCGGAGGTGAAGAAGGAGCACGAGAGGGGGTGGGGAGGGAGGGAAGAGGCAAGTTAGTCGAGGACAGAGGAGGGGGCACAGCAGGAGAGGAAAGGAAGTTGATGAGGCGTGGGAAGCGTCTATCGAAGAGGTGAAGGTTGGCCTGAGGGCCTTGGACCAAGACGGTCCCATTAGCATAGACATTAATGATGGCCTTAGAGGAGTGGAAGGAAGCCAAGAGGACATCCCAACGGGTGCCACCATTAATGGGAGAAGAGGAGAAAGGAGAGAGCACAGAGACCATATGAAGGGTCCATAGGTCAGGAGAAGGCACGAAAAAGAGGATGTCAGTGAGAGTTTCCTTGGAGGAGGCACTAGTGTAGGTGTCAGCGATAGGGAGGCCTGGGTTGGAGACCAGGATGTCCTTTTTAAACTTTTTCCTTTTGCCTTTGCTCCAACCCTCAGGATCAGCCAGCCCACCACCATCTTTGTCTTCAGGGCGCGCACTCATCCTATTATGGCCTATGCACCTTTGCATTACAATTTAACAATTCTCCTAAACAGCGCAGCCCCACCAAGCATCTTATCATCACCTCCCCTTGCTTCTGCCCATGGTTGGATCCTTGCCCTACACCAGTAGTCTTCAAACATTTTTGACTTTGGCTCCCCTGAGCAAAATGTGGGCAGGCCGGAACCCCACAAAATGCCAAATGGAGAGTAAGTCCAAAAGGCTATGAACCATCATGTACTGTCATATGCACCCTTCTCCCAGTATAATCCCTGAGCTCCCCCACCTGCTCCCATCACAGTCTCTGGACTCCCTCATCCCACTCCTAGCCCAGTCCCTGGGCTCTCCCCACCCCACCCCACCACAGACCCTGGGCTTTCGCCACCATGCTCCCAGCATAGTCCTAGGGCCAGCGTGGCTGGTGAATCTTTTAAGTGGAGGGGCATAAATATTTCCCTCAGATATACCATATCGACCAAGTGCAGTGAGGGAGCTCAAACTAATCAAGAGGTGATCAGGGGTTCTCCCCTTTGATTAAAAATAAAAATAATGGGTTTATATGCTACATTTAGAGCATACCTTTTAAAATTAACCCTGTTTACCACTCTTACCTCCCATCCTACCTGCACAGTTTATTAACAAGTCTTTCCAGAATAGGGGTCATCATGTGTGGCAGTAGAAGGAAAGAAGAAGCAACACATTTACAAATCTCTTTGTAGTTGTCAGGTTGGATGTTACCTCATTTAAGTTCACTTCCTTTGGACCTGCAATGATCGTACACTTGTCTCAGTCCCCCAGTGGAGGTGTCCTCTCTGGTGTGAGTTGAAATCATTTGTCTTCAGCAAAAGTCACCTGATGAACAGTGCTGTCTCTTTTCAAATCTCTGTTGGAGATATTAATGTTGAACCTAATTGTGATCAACTGTGCTCCCTGATTTCCAATGGAAAAGTCCCACTAAACCTATTGTGCACATATGACACCTAGCATGCAAGTACCCTGTGCTATGAAATTAACGTTTGGCACCATATGGCTCCATATAAATCACCTATATATAAAACAACATTCTGTAGTGGCTGATGGTGACATCAACGTACAATATAAAACTCACAAATATTCGAACTGAATGAATAATTGAATAAATGCCTCTCTCTTTCCTTTACAATGCACTAAAATGCTGTATTTAAGAACCTAAGCTGACACACGACTTGCCAGACTCAGAACTAGAACAGCCTCCCAGCTGTTCCCCATCCATGAGTCACTGCCACCCGCTTCTAGGACCACCAGATGCCCGAAACACTATTTGTGCACAAGCTCACCACCACTGCTTCTCACCTGTGAAGCACATCAGTCACCCCTATGTCACCCCTACATCCCCTTGCCAACCAACTATGTGCACTTATTAACATACGCCCTCACACTCGCCCTAGAAGTCATGAACTTCACTCAAAAGATAGATTCTCCTACACACATCAGAGGTCGATTACTAGATAAGATCCTCATGCCCAATGCCACTGTAGACATCAGCTCTGTTAATGAAATACCATGGTCTGATCATTTCTTAATACACTTCAAACGAGTCATTCCTTCTCCAATCACCGCTCAGGATATCCACATTGAGTCTAGCATTTGTCAGAAATAACTGCACATTGACTCCTGACGGTCTGAATTCAACACTCCTGGACTCTCCAAAGTTTTATTCCCTCCCTTGTAACATGAATCCCCAGGACATAGCCAATTACTGCTTGCCTGTCTTCGCATCACCATTGTCAAGCACAACCTGATCATTGATAAATGGCATAAGCCTATTAACACTTGCTTCACTGATGACCATGTCACCCTACAACGGAAGAAAAGAGCCCTTTAGCCCTTATGTAAAAAGCTTCTATCTCCCGGCAAACGCGGTGTCCTATTCTGTGGGGTACATTTACCAGTCCAACAGAAATCCCTGCATCACAAAACTGCAAGTTTGGAGTTACAACAATAATGGCTGCACTGTGTCTGCTGTGCACATATTCCCCTATATCACCAAAACTGCATTTTTAGCAGTTACAGAAGTAATGGCTGCTCTGTCTCTGCTGAGCACATATGGGCGAGATGGAGCATAGACACCCCGACAATGCCTACATTTTGATTTCTCATGTGAACCCAAAGAGAAGAATTCCAAAGCAAAATGGCTCAGCGCTGCTATGCTGTCAGCTTAAAACTTCAAACAGAAAGAAAATGTTATGGGTTTAAAATGAACTTGCACTGGTGCTATTTCCAGCATTAATCAATACACAGTTTGGTTCTAGTAAAACGCAGCCATGCCCCTCTATATTCAGGCTGAACATCAAATGAGGGCCATTCCTCCCTGAACGGCATTGTTATGTCAAGTAAAATATGCGAAGAGCAGAGAAATTCATTTCAGTCCGTATGGCCAACGTTCCCTTTTGCAGCAAATTAGTACATGCAAGCGCTTCAAAAGAAGCTCTCTCTCTTTCTTTGCCTGGTGTCAGTTTCAAAGAACCCATTTCTTGAACCTATCCCTGTGTACAGAAATTGACCAGGGCTATCAAAGCTTCAGATAGCAGAATGCAAGGAAAACCGCATTTTGTTAAATGGACATAGAAATAAAATGAACCCGTGTTGCTTTACTTTGCAGAGAAATGAAATTGCATTATGGAAGCTAAATGGGAAAGAATACTGTGAAATGCCCAGAATCACAACTGTACATTTGGGGAAGAAAAGCGGCAAGCAAGAGGTGTATTTTATGTTTCTTCACAAAAAAAGCTTCAACAGCCCAACTGTGGCAGGCATTCCTTTTAGACCAGTTTGGCTCAAAGGCCAAATGTTGCATTTGCCCATTATTTTATGCTGCCAAGGTAGGGACCCTGCTCTGTGGGCTGACAGGTGTGCACATTACAAGGTGCCTCAGTCTGCATGGCAGGAATGCACCCAAGTACAAAGGGGGATTCCAACCTCTGTGTTTGCCTCAGAAGTATGAAATCCCCTGCATTCAAACTGAAGCACTTCAAAGGAGAAACCATGGCAACCGCTGGGCAAGCTGGCCAGGGGGGGAAGACATTTGGCTCGGGGGTTGGAAGGACTGCCTACTTTTGGGGACAAAGCCATCCCATTTGATTTAAAAGACTTTTTACATTAAGACATTTATTTCAGTAATATTAATAAGCAGTAATGTGAAATTTTCATGGTTTTTAATGCAATTTTTGTATCAGCAAGATGAGACTATTTGGGTGTTCCTAGCATGTGGGGGACATGGATGGCATTAAAGAGGCATTTCTGAGTAAAGTGTACATGACACAGACATAACATTTAATGGAAATATGCCCGGCATTGAAAGGCTTATGTGTTACCATTTGTGGAATTGTAGGTGAAATGTTTTCCATAGAAATGGCGAAAGATTGCTAGACGAACAAAACAGCATCACACAAACTTGGGATTTGGAACAGCATATTCCATGTAATATATGAGGTCTGCCTATCTAATTTTCAGGAGGATAACAACTGTAAATATAAGGGCTTTGTTTCATAACTGATTTTGGCAAAAAGTAACTGTGGTATAAACAACCACATCATTAAACACACACCCTAAAACTGATGTCAATTCCCTGGATCCAATCCACTTACAGGGAGGCAGCGACATCTACAGCCTGACCTATACTATCTTAGAGGTATGTCCAGGTTATTTCCGCCCACATGATGTCATCCTGCTTGTAAAAGGAGGAGGCATAGGGAGAGTCAGGATATTCAAAAATCTGACATTCATAATTCAGGACATCCAAAATCCAGAGACATTCCACATTCACCCTGCAAGATTCCAGAGCAAGGCCAGAGGAAGCTGATCTATATTCAGGCAGATCCCCCCATCCAGGCAGCACCACTGTCCAGAATTAAACCCTGAATTAAACCCTACAAAAATCCCATTAATTCAGGGAGAAAGGGCGAAAGGCTGCTGTACCTTTCGGAGAATCCAGTAACCAGACCTGTCTTTGCCCAGCTGATGCACCCTGCTGTCCATTATGACCAGACCCCGCTGTTCCCTTAAAGGAGAGCCCAGGCACTGTGCAGTGACCAGATCCTTGTCCTGCTGTCCAGAGACCCGGTTAGCTGTCCAAACTACCCAATTCAAGTGCATTTGGTAAGTATTACACTCCCCAGTAACCAAAAAGCTGCATACACTGTTCTGTTACCTTGCATTCTGTCCAACCCCATCAAAATCCTATTAATACCCTAGTAACTTCTTAAATTGTCAGTATCCGGGGTACATCCTGTCCTTAAAAGAATCCTTATTAGTCTCCATGTGTAATTAATTTCCCATAGAGATGAACACGGCGTGAATAGGTTAACCTTGCAAATTAGCCTCCTTACGTACCGTGTCTTTCTTATATATAGCCACTAAAATATAATTGCAGTAGAACAAATCATTTTGCTAACAAAACCGAGTTTGCCCGGGAAAGTGTTTCCCTGTTAAAACTGATTTTCCTTCCCTGTGAAGAATCCCATACTGTCACCCAGCAAGAGTCACCCTTTCAATTTAGTATCATACCTGTTATGTGCCTTGGTACCTCATCAGTAAAACTGATTTTCGATTCTGTCTGTTTAGCTCATTTCCGAAGCTGTTTGCTTGTTTTAAACCCGTAAAAACTAGGAAATTGCAATTCTGCCACGTGTGATTTTTGCTTCACTGTTTTTCTTTCCGAAAGGCGATTTTCTAATCTGTATATATGTTGTTTAGTGCCTTGCCTTGTATCTTGTATGTTTCCTTGCTTCTTTAGTACAGCCACACAAATCCCTGTCTTATTCATTCAACCACACATGTAAAATAATTATTTAGTGAATTCTGAGTGCCATTTTGCTCAATTTCTAGGGTTTTCAATCCGATTTCGGCTTCCCATTTATGGATGGGACGTAGGTCGGATTTCTAATCTGATTTTTGCTTCTTACATCTGACTCCTTGCTACTCCTCTCCACCGACACACAACTTGGTTAAAAGGGTGTTGGGGAGTGATGTAGGGGGAAAACATAACTGTTGTCCCATTTAAAAGTATTATCAAAAGTGATCTGGTTTTCATTCATATTTGCATTGCGGTGTCTGATGTCTGAAAGTTAAATTAAGTGTATCCTATCATTTTGCTGTGTAATTATCACCCCACTGGTGATTGCTGCCCTATATTGAATCTGTTTGATTTTTATTTGAATTTAAAAATAAATTAAAATGTCATTGTTACACACCGGCCTGGTTCATGCTCCATTGCTAAACAGGGTGTACGTCAAGGGGTGTGTGTGACGGGTTGGCTGCCTTCTCAAAGCAGAATCTGAATTTATTAAACTTGAAAGTGTTTTTATTGTGTGCCACATCCCAGGCCAGTAGAAAGAGTCCTAGTCTGGAGTGTGCCATGTCTTTAAATCTGTGACAGGCCATTGCTTCTCATAAGTACAAACCACAGTCATCTCCACAAAAGCTAACGCCTATGATGCGTGTATCGCCAACGCAGGCTGCAATACCAAAGAGCTATTATCCATCTTGAGAGAGCTCGAGGCTCCCTTTCCTATTATACCAACTACCCAGGCAGACAAAACTTGGTGCACCACCATACAGGACTCCCTTGCACATAAAATTGACTTACTTTGTTACAGAATTAGTGCGCAAAATCCAGTCTTGCCGCAAAAGCACCCACACAAATCCTACTCGACCATCCCAACATGGCCCAGTTCTCCACCTTTGCCCCATTCAAGTTCAACCAAGTCACTCAATAGAAGGTGATTGCCACCATTCTCTCACTTAAACCGTCAAATTGTAAAGGTGACTTCTACTCTGCTCACATAGTGAAGCTCTTCACTCCCTCCCTATCATTCATCATTAACAATTTTGTTGATGCATCCTTCTCAACCAATGATTTTCCCTCTAACATCAAATCAGCATGGATCACCCCTCAAAAATCCTCCCCTCGACCTCACCATTCCCACTACCGCCTCATTACCACGGTCCCCTTCCAGCTTAAGATACTAGATAGAGTAGTTTACACTCAAGGCCAACTATTCCTTGAGCAATATCATCTACTTTGAATGGGCAATCAGGTTTCTGCCCTAAACATATCACGGAACCAGCACTCTTGGACCTAAAAATCCAAATGGATAACATCCAGGAATCTGCCAACCTAGACGGGGAGTCACATCCTGGATACACTCATTGCTCAGCGAACACACTACATGAATCTTCATTGGCGAGGCCTCTGCCGACAGCATCCCAGACCCACTAGGAGTACCACAAGGATCCTGCCTCTCACCCACAATCTACAATACATAGACAAAATCCCTTTTTGACTTCCTTGACCCTTTGGCTGTCAACTAACCTACTTTGCAGAGGACACCCAAATACTCAACTCATCACAGGTAACTATGCCCAGGACACCGTTAAAATCAACACGGTGTACTGCACCATTCAGATTGGATGGCCACACAAAACCTGTCTTAATGCGGAAAAACATATCTCCTCATTGTGAGCCCACCCTTTGGTTAAACAATCTTAATTCCTCCTTTACCTCCCTCTGCATTGATGGTAATTTTATACCAGTCCACAAACAAGTTAAAACCTTAGGGGTGCACCTTAAAGCAGAGCTGACTATGACCAGGCATATTAATGCACTATCATCCACCACTGACTACACATCCCAGCTTATATCTCTGAGCAGACAATTCTTGGCTCCCAGCATCTGCCTCACGCTCACATGTGCATTGAATCTCTCCAAGTTGGATTATTGTAACATGCTTATTCCGGGCCCCTCAACCAATATATTGGCCAAACTTCAGTTGTTACAAAATAAAGCCCTGCAAGTTGTCCTTGGTCTAAATCGATCCGACCACATCTCTGCAATTAGATTTAAGGTACACTGGCTGACGATCAAAGCATGGATTGACTTTAAAACCCTAACTATTGCCCACAAGTGCAACTACAAGGAGTCACCCACTTAACTCAATGACAGTGAATCCCCAAAACTTCCGGCACACTTCCTAAGATCTAGCTCCAGTATCTCCTTGGTCACTCCTCACTACAAGAGCAAAAGGGCAGGAGACACCAACTTTGGGGTTACTGCACCAACTCTCTGGAACACTCTCACCGCCAACATCAGAAACAAACAATTGTATAAGGCTTTTAAAAGTCTTGTAAAAACTTGGCTCTTTGATAAGTATGAATAATGTGCAGGGATTGGGAATTCTACAAATGTTCGAAATAAATAAATACATACATCAACCTTTCTTTCCTATTTGGGGAAGAGTAAACTATTTATGTTGGAAATAGCTTATGTTAATTTATTCTACTGTTGCTGAAGCAAATTAGTCTCCTCAATACATTATATTTTTACATTATAGTCCTGCAGGAGATGAACAGTTCTATCTCCTCTGTTCAGCAATGAGACCTTGAATATTTAGAGAGAATTTTAACCATCAATTATCACTTTCCTTCTTGGGTATGTTGCTGTAACTCCTAGCATAATGGCCACCACCCCCACAGCTGACTGCACGTTAGTCCATATGATATGCCATGAGGGTTCATTGAGATCATCGGGAGTGCTTTGTCCCTTTGCCTTAGAGGTTGCTGGGTTGTGAGGACAAACATGTATTTGTGATTTATGATCTCATGTATAGGGTTGCGGAAAGCAATTACTGCAGTAGAATTCTGGTGAGGTTAGTTTGTGAAATGATTTGTAGCAGGACTGCAAGAAAACTCAGATAAGAAGAACACATGATAGGTGCAGTTCTCTGTACAATCCCAATCAGTGATTTCGACTCCTTAAAAAAACCTCTCTTTAGACCTTTTCACTCAAGTATTTTCAATGGTGTAAGCAACATTTTACCATGTGGCCATCAGAGAGGATTTCAGTCTACTTCAAATAGGACAGTATGAGGCTCTGTGATGCGAGACCAACCCAGACCCCCAGGTTCAAACTGTGCCTATGCAAGATAACTTTGCAGTCGGCAACAACTTGAACAATTAAGTATTTAAGATTCTCTAAACAGTGTTCGTCTAAGACAAAAAATATATTTTTTTCAGTGAAAGTGTTCCTCTGAATATTGGTGTTTGAGCAGCAGTTTCAAACATGTGCGTACATGCATTATTATTTGCAAAGCTCTTTGATTTCCATTTAGCCGACTACACATTTCCCAAGATGGATTCTTTTTCTCATCCAAAATGATGTCTTGTCTTCTGAACACACTTTAATATCAATATTATATCAACTTATAGTTATATTTCCCATCAGCATTTCACATGGTTTCCTCAACAATAGAAGCTGAAGATTGATTGAGGGAGTAAACTCCTAGGAGATTTAAACAGCAGGACTTAGAACCACAGTATGGTAAGGATTCCTTGCACCCCTTTCCAGTCCTTTATTAAGCACTGCATGAGTCTCTAAGGGGAATTCAGAACACAAGCATTGTGTGCTTGTTATTTTTTTATGTACTACTAGCTGTCCCCTGTTAGAACTCCATGAGCGTTCAAAGCGAAGTTGTGGTGCTGCCAGAACATGGTTGCTAACAATCCCTGCCAGTGTAATTGTTAGTCTCTAAACAGGCCTTCCTCTGTGCTATGCCAGATCGTAGCAACGCCACCATCTGGCAACCAGTTCCTCCTTCTAGAGCTGTCTTCACACACACACATGCTGGAGCAATGTTCCCACTTCATAAGCACTACATCTGAGGAAGCCGCTGCTACTCTTTCCCGGACCCATTGGGAATCTCTGGCATATGAACGTTCATTGGTTCCTTGTCTCTATAGAGTGACAGGGGTGGAGGCATTGGGATGCTATGCACCGTTGCATGCTAATGAAGCTTTTAAATGTCAGAATCTTCTCCATTTGCGGTGTCTCTTCAGTACCTCCACACTTTATAGTGCTTCTTTGAGCCCAGTATGTTTAACAGTCAAACTGCTGTATGAGAGCTCTGCAGATAGTATCTCAAAAATCCACCATCTTTGCTCTGCTCTCTTAAAAAGCCAATTTTTGTCAGTCATTACTTGACTGGGTACTTGTCTGTTACTCGTCCCAACCTTCCGTCCTATCCTGGTTCTTTATGAGAGCAGATGTGTACCAGCTGAGTACTGTACCAGTAATTACTATGCACTGTGATCAAGTTCATTGAACTAGCCGTTCCTGGCGTAACATGCACTGTTCTAGAAAATCTTAAAGGTCAATATTGGTCGGTAATCGTCTGTTAATCAACCAAACCTTTTGTCTTTTCCTGGCAAGCAGAAGCTGATAAAATGAAAGGATGACTTCCCTTTGGTATAAGTGTAAACTCTGCCTTGCCACCCCTACATGGAGCTATACTTTCTGTGCGGCATACTTCTTGCCTGTTCAGAAAAATCTGAGTTTTCACAGAAAAATACACCCTCTTAAATCATCCTTGGGAATAATCTGTCAATGGTCTAAAGGCCTCAATTAGAGCACTTTGTTCTCTGTTGGTGATAGCAGATGTGAACCACTCAGAACTGTACCAGTAATGACCATGCACTGTCAAATTTATTGAACTAGCAGTTCCCGGCATAACATGCGCCATTCTAGCATATCATAAAGGTCAATATCGATCAGTAATTCATAGGGTTACTTCCGTCCCTGTTCTTAAATATTGGAATTACCACTGATTGCTTCTAGGAAGGAGGTACAGGTCCCTGTGACTTTTTTGATGGTCACCACTGATCACTTTCAGAAAGGGGTCGTAGGTCCCTGTGACTAATTAATGGTCATTGAAAACATATAGGTACCTGTCTTCTTTTGAATTTGAAAGGCATATTTGTATCAGATGCAATGAGAGGTATGTGCAGTTTGAGAAAAGTATCTAAGTTCCATTGATTACACAGGCCTCTATGATAAGTCTTTGTAAAAGCGTAACTGTCAACCTTGTTTCATTGCAGAGTACCTGTGATGACATAAGATTGCATAGTAGCATAATTACAGCACCTACTTTCTGTTTTAGCTTGTGTGGAGGCATTCGTCCTACAGCTTCTCGCTCTTTAGAGACTGAAACATTGAGCTGGTAATTAACTGTCCAATGACACTGGCACCGCCATGCCCTGTGTGAAGAGGAGTGGGGGTGAAAAGAAGTAACTTGAATTGATTTCAAATGTTTGCTATAGTGGAAGGTGAAGGTGACCACGTAGACCTGTGCTCATTCTGTTTGTTAAAATTATTGCTGTTGTTTAATTGGAAGGGCACACAGAGGTGCACCTTTCCATTTGGACAGCAGAGGGAAACCTAACACTGATAAATTGCATCAGATGAGTACAGAAACATACCTAAGCATTTAATATATATAGATAGATAAAACACCATCAAGAGATTGGTGCGAAGCAGGAGTCAGGAACGGGTCATTACTGCCAGTGGTCCTAAGGGTGTCCTAGACAAATCGGCTGGCTGATGCTCCTCAGCATTTTTGGAAGCTCTAATGTTTGTTCCTGAGGATGCAGCAGATGATATTGTCTAAGAGTTAGGGCACATGTGACTTTTCCAAGAGATGGATCGCGGGCGGTAATTTGCCTGAACAGCACTGTCTAAGATAGATTGTTTTTGAGAGGGTGAGAGAGTTTGCTGTTTCTTTCAGAGAGGAGGTAGATGCAACTGAGCGAAGACAGGAGAATGTAATGTTTAGAAATGGAAGAAGTGATGATGTGGGGAGAGATGTGTGGAGTATGTGTTAACTTTGTAGGGTTTGAGGGTGGCGTGGAGCGAGTCGAGAGAACGTGGTTGGTAAGAATGCCAGGAGGGATCTTCAAGGGTGAGCTATCAGAATTTGATTTGGTAATTTGAGAAAGTAGCGGTGAGTATTGCTTTCACTGTTGAGCTGGCAGTGGTCTTCATGTGATACCATGCCTTTGCGGTTTTCCCATTGTGATGTGTACCTGTATTAAGATCGGCTATTTACCACAGAGCGGGGCTGATTTTGGCTGACTTCTTTACTGTGCAGTATCACATTATCGCTGCTGAAGCAAAAAACATTGACTATCACTTTAATGTGCATCGTGCAGAATGAGTTTTTCTAAGCCAACACCACTGCCTTCTGGTATTAAGTAAATAGCAATTATTTAGTAATAGCGTATCTCAGCTCAACAGTGTGCTCAAAGTAACAGAAAAGGCATCTCGCCCAGGGGAGTAGATGGAAGAGGTTCGCGGACGCTCAACACACTGCTAATCAAGTAGCAAAGAGGCACTGAGAAACAGGAAAGCATTTTAATGAGTCACAAACTATGCACACTTTGCCTAACTATCCAAATGAGTCAAGACAATAAGGATCCCAGAAACACAAATCATAATTTGTACCCATCAGAGGAGCCATAAAACCATCCCAAAATAGTTAATGGCAGCAATTACAAGGCAAGGGGGAGACAATTAGGCAATTGTTCAGCTTTTCAAAGGAGTTCCATTATTTACTCAAACATACAAAGGGAGGAATGCAGACTGACACATACACATTCCCTCAAAAGCCAGGCCCTGCAAGCGCGGCGGTAAGTCATCGTTAACAAGCGGGAAGACGACAGTATCGCTTTTATGAGCCTAGCAATTTTCTCTCCGCCATCTTCTCTGAAAGACATTTCGATAAGCCAGCTAAACTATCTCAAACTGCAGGCTTTGGAAGCAATCTCTGTTGACAGCGCGGCAGCCATTTTGACCCCCATGTTCCTGAATGTGGACATTCCATCATCTGGCGCTTTCTAGTGTATTATCGAGGATACACAATGTAAACAATGTATTGTTCCTATTGCGATCAACAAAGCAATTCACACAATTCTCAACTACTGAAGCAGCCATGTTTGTGTCTTTGCATGTGCACTGATTGGGACAATATGCTGGAAATAGTTGGCATCTTACATAGCCAATCAACTCTAGGGGCTTAAATAATAATAATAATAATAATAATAATAATAATAAGTATTATTATTATTATTATTATTATTATTATTATTAATATTATTATTATTGTTATTATGTGTATTACTAGAATTATTATTCGTATTATTATTGTTATTGTTATTGTTATTATTGTTATTATTATTGTTATTATTATTATTATTATTGTTATTATTATAGATCTATCACCAGATTATCTGTCAGTCCGCAGCTGTTTAATGGCATTGCTATTGGAATAGAATAGACATGACTTGACACGTATAAAAGGGGACTGTTGCAAGCTGCAGAGAGAATTGTGGAGTGGTTAGAAGGAAAGGTATAGTAGGTGGGGCGAGGAAGTAATAGATGTCAGTGGTCATTTAAAACAAAAATAAAAACTGCGCTACAGATTAACATTTGCACCGGTGCTAAAAATGTATGAACTGCTTTAATAATAAAGAATAGCGCAAATGATTTTTGTCACAACCCATATCGGGAACCCCTCTACTGAGAAGCAACACAGCCAAATAGCCTGTTCTCTGGGAAGGAGCCCACTCGGGAGAGTCTATCTAAAAAGCGTGTGCACTAAGGCAACATCACTGTATATATATGAGCTGCATAATATGGAAAATAAATAAATAAATGTCTTTGCCACATTTATCTTCATCAACCAGATACTAGCATCAAACCTGTTATTAGCGCTCGTGCGTGCACAGCCACAACATCACTGTGACGCCGGGAAAGGAAAGTGTGTACGCAGGAGTACCGGAGCATGAGTGAAAGTGTCGCTACTGGCGCATATTATATTTATTTATCAGGGGGCAGACTATCACAGTTTTGCACCTATGCAAGAAAAGGAGGGAAATTAATTTAACTACAATTTTATTGCTTAGATAATATAGGAAATAGCCAACAGGTTTAAGCAAAAATCTTTTCACTAGGACAAGAGTGAAGCAGGCTGTTTTATTTACTTGTTTGCTGAGTAACATGAATAGACATTTAGTAAACACATTCATTTTTAATGTTTGGGTAAACTGCTTCCCCAGTCCGCTTAACCTAAAAAAGTTGAAATATTTATATATTTGTTATCTGGTGGCACGCTGCAGAACGAGTGCAAATAGATTCTACCCATAATCTCAAGATAAAGGATAACAAAAATTGTACTAGTATCATGCGCTTTGCCCGTTGTTGTCCCAGCTGACCTAATATTGTTTGTGACATATATTTGAAGTGTCGCCTACAAAGGCCACGATATATATAAACCCAAGTTATTCAGATATCATCTAATTTAGCATTTGTAGATCATCAGAGAAACAGCCACAGTTGCAATTTACTTGAAACCAACACAGGCGTGAAACATATGGCCTTGAGAAAGACATTGGGCCTCATTACAAGATTTGATTTAGCCTTGACGGTAAAAGTGGCAAGGCTACCTCCAAACTTGCAAGAAAGTCTGGCATCCGCGAAGGGACAATTATTGGGGTATTCCGGCCCCACCGGCCCCAGTAATTGCCCTTTCGCGGGTGCCAGAATCGAGTGATCTCCATTCCAACTTGAGACCCAGAGGGCTCAATGGGGATGCCTGTAGCAACAGGCTTGCTGTGCTACAGGCTTGCTGTGCTTGCGGGTGCCTTTCATTCTGCCAGGTTAGACCTGCGAGCACAACTCAGCGTTTGCCAGTCCGGATACACTCGTAATGAGGCCCACTGTGTCAAAACACGTGTTGGTTGTTCGCGCTGCAATGTCAGGCTGAATGTTCTTCAACATTTACAAAATATTAAATTCCTATGGGTAAAGCGCAGGATACTAGTTCAATTTTTGTTATACATTCCCTTTCATGGTAAGTGACAAAAAATTCAGATTTATTTTTGTTGAAGTTTTAATGCTTTTGGATAACATGGATTGTGCCAAAACCTTTTCGCTCTATTCTGTAGCATTTGCTCCGTTTTTAGCATCAATGCAAATGTGAAATATTTGTCATAGCGATGTTCGGCTTGTGTGCATATGCATGTGACTGGTTATCAGCCATCACTTCCGATGCAGTGGCCGCAGCATGTTTTAAATTGCATCCCTGAATACATAGGGCTGCGAGGGCCTCATCACGAGTTGAGTGGTAGCCCTTAAATGCGGTGGTAATGCTATTACTGCCCCACTTAATTCTGGGCCTATTATGGGTTCGACAGTAAGTTGGAGTTTTACCTCTATCAAAAAGCTGGAGGTAAAAATGTCCACTTACTGCACAGTTTTGGAGGTGGTAATAGCCCATTGGGTAATACCCGCCCAACTGCTACTCGTGATCCAGTGGTAATAGCAACGGACCGAGAATAAGTAACGCTTTTTGTGCTGGCGGTATCCCACTGTATTACTGCCGTGATACCGCAAGGCTTGTGTTGAGGCCCATGTGACAGGAAGGATGAGACAGAAAGAACAGCAGGTTAACTATTGAAATTGAGGTATGTAATGGAGGGAGTCACCGAGGGACCGACCGGCGATCCGTACGATAGTCTCCACCCAAAGATTGTAGATCCCACCTCACAAAGAGATGGAGGGTCCCCATTGGCAGAATGGGGAATGCTGGGGCAAGTAATCAGTAGACCACAATGGCTAGTTGAGGTAATGCAAAGAACTGATCATATGTGAGGGGAGGATATTGTGTCCTTGTGAGAACATCGTACCGAGGGAAGGGGAGGAGCAAAGCAAGGAAAAAGGGAGAGACAGGAAGAGGAGGGGACAGAGATCGAAAGAGCAAAATGAATAAAGGAGCGTATAACTGCGTCCTAACTGTGTGCATACTCATTTAGCAAACAGTGCATTGTGTTCCCACGAGAGAGATGATACAACAAAGTTCCTGCCTTTCTTACTTCTTACTCCTTTAGTTATACATTGGTCAGTTGTCGCCTCTGCCTTCTCACATCTCAACCAGGCTTTCTGAATGGGGTTTTAATCTGAGAGAGAGAGTGAGAGAGTGAGAGAGTGAGAGAGTGAGTGAGTGAGTGAGTGAGTGAGTGAGTGAGACAGAGAGAGAGAGAGTCAAAAAAGAGCGAGGGGGTAAATGGATGGGTCTGCAAACTTGGCCTCTATGGATGTTATAGACCACAACTCCCATGATGCCTCGTCAGTGACTGCTGGCTAGGGAGCTGTAGTACAAAACATCGGGAGAGCCAAATGTGGCAGGCTCCTGAATGGGAATGCAAGACAAAGAAGGGAAGAGGGAGAAAAAGAGATAGTAAGTGGGAACTGAGGAGAGGGATGTGGTAAGAGGAAATGAGACATAGAAAAAGAAAGAGAGAAAAGAAGGGAGGGAGAGAAAGAGAGAGAGAGAGAGACAGAGCCAGAGAGGCAGAGAGAGAGATAGAGAGAGAGAGAGAGAGAGAGAGAGAGAGAGAGAGAGAGAGAGAGAGAGAGAGAGAACACAATTGTTGTAGATATGGGTATTCTGAAGGGAAGCCTCAGGAGTGGAAAGGACATGTCAGCATCCAGAGAGTGCATAGTTGGAGGCTTATACTACACAGCCTTTCTACCAGGATCCACATTATAAGGGCGCCTTCAGCTGGTACTGGATGTTTCACTAACGGTGTGGCACATGCTGAAACCTTCAGGCCCATCCATACGATGGAAAAGTGAATGTGCAAGTCCAGTCCATCCACGCGCTGCTGGTTAAACAGCCAGAACTGGGCGAAAGTGAATCTGATGACAAGGACACGTTGGAAACTCCAAATACCCAGGTGGCCTGCTTCAGAGATGCTAATTTACTTTGAAAAAATGGGTGAAAACCGAATATTCCGATGCGATTGCTGTAAATAATTAGCTTTTTTCAAACACTTTGAAGGTCAGAATTAGTTCTTAGAGGTATGTGTTTAAAATGAGCAGTGCGACTGGGATGTTTGCCTCTACTTTACCTGTATTATTTGCATCACTGTGATTGGACGTCTCGCTAGCTCTGATGTATGCAGAGGACCCTTTCCCACTAGAAGAGATGCAGCTAGGAATAGAACATGTAATCTTCTACATGCATACTCTGTGGCTTAGGGCAGCAAAACAAATTACTCAAAATCAGAAATAATTGTGTTTTGTAGAAAACAAATTAGGTCTAATTGGTCTTTGGATGAAAATAAATTTGATGGAGCTCTTGAAGATAAATGTATTGGAGTAGCACTTGCCACGACTTCATCTTCTGGATTATATTTTCAGGCTGTTTATACTAAGACAACAATCTTATTGGCAAATTGAAAGGTTTTAATGTATTCATTGATGTCCGCATGCACTTTTTAAAATAAAGTTATGCTAGCATTATTTATCCTGCCACTGTGCCTCTGTATAAGCTCTCCAAAATTAACTGGACTACATTTTGTATTCGTTTTTTGGATTAGGAGTTTCTGTAAAACTCCACCCAATTTTAAAATGTCCTAGCAACTTGTGTTTCTTCTCTGTACTGTGTTTATACTTTCTAGGCTTTGAACATTATCTGAAATGCTGATATGTAGTCGGCCTCCTCGAAAACTGTCTTTCTTTGGTGGACAAATGTTGTGTTTAATATAGTATTGCCCTGTAAAAAAATACATTTTCATGAAGCAAAAGCTTGACATTTCTGCTAATTTGCATACCCACACTGCATTTCCTACCTGTGACCTTCCAGCGAGGGCTGGTGCTGTGCTGTGTGTGATTATGCTCAAATGGCTTCATTTACTTTCACATTTCAATTGGAATGGTTTCTTTTTCAGGGCTTTTTAAACCTACCATAACTGTGCCGGTGTTTGCTAGACATTCGGCAATGCTCCAACCACAAGGCTGTTACATGGTACTGTACAGGTGATCCTTAATAAGGGTGAACTGATATACAGTCTGCAGCCTTGAGAACTGTCTATCTTGGGATGAAATGCTTTGTTAAAAGAAGACAACTACATGTACAAAGATTCGAAATAACAATATTAGGGGAAATCTTGCAAAATAAATAAAACGTACAATGAGTGGAAACAAGAATGTTAAGGTACGAATACTCTGAATGCTCTATACCACTACAAATTCAACCAAGAAACTTGAAGTATAAACTTACTCAATACCACTAAAAATCAAATTTTAAGATTCATTTAAATTATGGTATTGATGTCTTGGGAGGCTAGCTCTAGGGCAATGTGTTCACCCTGGACACAAAACGACATGGTGCAACAGAGGATCGATCCCCGGTCCCCGCTTAGAAACCACTGGGTATTAAGCGCGTTATAAATAACCCATCATATCATATGTAACCTGCCCTATGTGTGAAATTAGTGTTTATACTTCTAGTTTCATGGCTGCCCTGCATCTAAAGTGAGAAGTGCCAGAAAAGTGCCCAGCTTCATTTAAATGTGTGTTTTTTTCTGTTGATTATGAGGAAATGGCGCACTTGTAACATGCAGGTCATTACCGTCACACCTGAGAGACAGAGCCCAATACAATAACACAGATTTGCCACCAACTGAAAATGAGTATATAGAAAGCCCCTTTTCTAAAATAAAACGTTCTACTTTCATCTGGAAAATGGGGTATTACTACACTGAAACATGTACTTTACAGAATCCTACAAAAAATGTAACATACAGTCCGTGAAATGCAGGGCAGTACTCCAACTAGAACCATTTATAACATCACTTATTAGATCACTATCTATAAAAAATCTTAAGAAACAGTGTCATTTCTTACATGACCTGGAAAACACGCTTAACTGTTTAAAGGGAGCTTAATGTATTTACCTGTAATTTAATAAACCAAAATGCCATGTGTTTTCGAATGACCTACCACATTGTGCAAGGCACATCAATTTGCAATGAATTTCATTCAGGATATGTGAAATAATGCAAAAGTACAAGTGATGCAATCATAAATACAATTAGTGGCTGATTGTTAATATATTCAATGTTTATTTATATGTGAGTTTTTACAACTGGGAATAGATCACTGTTTAGATTTGCATGGACCCGTTTGTGTTCTATTATAGCTCTGACAATGCTCATTTTGCCGATACTTCCTGGGGACCTGACAACAAACTAAGATTTGTGTAGCCCTGTACATATTTCTGATGGGGAGGTTGGGGCTTAAAGTCCCTGGGGATTTGCTTGTCCATCTGGAGACAAACAGACTTTGCATTTAACAAGTATGCTGTGCCCAGTATACTACAAAGGAATCCCAAAACCCCAGGTTGACTGGGTAATGGGATGTCCCCACCCACACAGGCTCATGTCAAGGAAAAAACTGTTAGAAAAATATTGGAATAAATGCCAAAAGCCACACATCTTGGTCTGTTTAATGGAATAACAAACACAAGCAGCCTCTGTCAGCTACTCATATCAATCATTGACTGAAGGTTTCACAGATAAGCTTCTCAGAGCTGTTCACATGACTTAATACTTTAATCTTTTGTCAAACCTCTTAGAAAGGCATTTGAACACAATGGGCCTCATTGCGAGGCTGGCGATAGCCGTGCCTGTAGTACAGCTGCCGCCGGTATCCATTTCTTTATGGCACCCGCCAATGGGCAATTACCGGGTCATGGCGAGTTTGCCGGACCCGGAAATTGCCCATTCGTGGGTGCCACGAGGGACTCCCCATCCCCATTCGGCCCAATAGGGCTAAAAGGAGAATGAGACGTCGGATGCACCGGCACCATTCCGAATGATGCTGGTGCAGCCGACGTGCTGTACTCGCGGGTGCTCCTCTGCCAGTTTGGCGGTTCGGGAATTAAGTTACTGACATGCTTATCGCTACTGTATAACACCATGATGATATGACTTACAGCCAAATGATAAAATGTTTCTCCTCTACAAAATGAATCTAAATACAACGGGCCTCATTACAAGCCGTGCTGTTAAAAACGGCGTGGCTGCCTCCGAAGTTGCATTTTTTCCGGCACCCATGAATGGACAAGAACCGGGTCGTGCCGAGATAGGCGGACCCGGTACTTGCCCATTTTCGGGTGCTGGAATCAGGGGATGGGGACGTTGGATGCACTGGCACATACAGAGTTGTGCCGGTGCATCTGATGTGCTGTGCTTGCGGGTGCCTCTCAGCCCACCAGGAAAAACCTGGCGGGCTAACAGGCACACACGACCACAATACATAGTATGGCAGTCCGGGAACTGCGGTACCAGCATGCTTACCAGTACCATAGTTCCTGGACCGCCAGGGTCATAATGAGGCCCAATATCTGTAGATGCATTCATACTTAATACGATTATAAAATATTAATAATTCAGGCATATTGCATTGCACATGCTGTATGTCTTTCAGTTTGTGAGAGTCATGGGAGTCAATGACATCCATATTTCATTGATGAGATATGCACTAAAGTATCTAGTTAAAAAAAGAGGCGTTTTCTGTGGGTGTTTCAAAAGCAAGCCAATGGGAAGTCTTCACCAATCAGTGCTTTGTCCCATGGAACATTTTAGCAAAATTAGAAAACAACTGGAATTAGGAAGAGGTGCTAGGATCCTGTAGGCTGCTAAAGGGGGAATCCCTGTCCCAAATAGATGAGTGAAGAGCTTGGATGATATATTGAGATGAAGAGGCCATATCCATTCCAAAGCCCAAAGTGCATTTTACCTGAGGCACACCTGATTTCAAAGATGGAGAATACAGGCCAGGGCGGCCTAGCCGCTGGGTCTGGATCTGTACCCTAAAGAATCAGAAGTAAGTATAAAAATTCTTCAATGTGATTAGATAGAGGCCCTTTACAACTATTTCTCAGAAGTACATTGACTGGGAGGGAATTCCATTATGGGGGTGGATTACTTTCAAATAGAATCCTTTAGCATTTTAGTGTAAAACACATTGCTTTATCACTATATTTAAAGGCAAGTAAACTCGTATTTTGTTTAAAACACAAAGCATTTCCTGTGCACAGCGCAAAGACAGCTGGTAAATTGTCACCAACAGAATATGAATAGGTTGCCGTAGCCTGTAGTGTGAAATGTATCCTGCTTTCATGGAATTCAAAGTTGAGTGAGAATACATTTAAATAAGAAAGCATAGCTTAACGTTATGCCTATGTTTGTGCTGTGTGTGCAGAGTAAAATAGCTAGCATTTCCCAATGCTGAGAGTTTTGTAAGTCATAGGGCCTCATTACACAGACGGCGGTGGACCAAGTGCTGTTGGCACCTTGGTCCATGCCGGCAAAATACTGGCACCGCCTTGGAGGAAAGGTGAATTACCGCCCTATTCCAAGGTTGGTGGGGCGGTAATTCCCCCTTCCCCCATTGCCCTTCCCCATTCCTATTTTTGCCCCATAGGCATAATGGGAATGGGGAAGGTGCTAATTACGGCACCGCAAATTGTGGTACCGTAATTAGCTCCCTGGTCCCTTTGCGGGTTGGTTTTAACGCCTGCAAAAAGCAGGCATTAAAGTCTCCAACCCGCAAAGCGACCTCGTAGTAAGGCGGTAAGGGTTAACGGTCACCGGTACCATTAACGGTGACCATTAACCCTTACCGCCGTCCGTGTAATAAGGCCCATAGCTAAAATACTAAATGATGCAGTTTTTTACAGGTCTAGTCTGCCACTGGATTTGTGAAAGGGGGTACAACGTCCAGATTTCAATGATTCATTAATACTTTGATACTGTGTTATGATATGGCATTTATAACGCACCTATACGCAAGTGTTTCAAAAGCTCTAGCCATTTAAAAATAGATGAAAAGAACAGTAAAATATAACTAATGACACTGGGTTGAAGTGAGAGGACCAGAAATTAGATTAACTCAAAACATGCAAGGACATTGGGGGGTAGTTGTCCTTCCAGAAAGTCATAGCCTTCACTGAATGCATAGTTTAGATAATAGATATTCTGTGCATTATAAATTGGTAGCACAGCTTTCATAAACAAAAGCCTGTAGATTGGGAACATCAGACTAGAGCTGGTATTTCTTTAACATGTATACGCTAGACCAATCACACCACATGACACATGGGAACACATTGGCCCTCATTAGGAGGTTGGAGGTAGCCTTGCCGGTAAAATCGGCAAGGCTACCTCCACACTTGCATCCGGGTCTGGTACCCACGATTGGGTAATTACCGGGCTATTCCAGCCCAGCCGGACCCAGTAATTGCCCTTTTGCAGGTGCCAGGCATGGTACATCCCCATTCCCATTGAGCCCCATTGGGCTCAATGGGAATGGGGACATCAGATGCACCGGCACCGTTTATAACGGTGCCGGTGCATCGACTTGCTGTGCTCTCGGGTACCTGTCAGCCCGCCATGTCTGACCTTGCGGCCAGTGCAGCACCTGCGAGCACAGCTCGTAGTATGGCGGTACGGTAACAACGGTGCCGGTAGCACTGCCGGCACCGTGGTTACCTTAGAGCCATGCTTATAATTTTGCCCATTGTCTGTAGGAAATCTCTAGCAAATGCAATCATCTGTGTACGTTTTCTCTGATACCAATACTTGTTTTCATATCGGAGAAAAAAAAGAATGCTTTAAATTATCCATTATGAAAAGAACACATTCTAGTATTTGAACACACTGGCCGATAAGCAAAGGGGAGCCCACTATGCAAGACTCTCCCTTGCGGTCTGAGCTAGTGGGACTTCACTGGGAGTGAATCCCCCTTAGAGGACAAGGACTCCATTTGCAAAGGAAGCTTCCTATGCGGGACACTTTTTCTGCAACCATGGGACTGCCTTGAATATAAAAATAAAGCAGATATTACTTTAAGAAGCAATGGCTATGAAAAAAGGGACCCAACGAGAGGAGAGAGAGGGTTACTCAAGGGAAGCACGCTGATTTCAGTATGCCAAGGAGAGGCATAGCTGAGTTCAGCTGTGGAGCCAATGGTTCTCTGGGAAGCAGGGAAGGCCATTCAGAGATGCCAAGGGACAGGCATAGCAGACAGCAGGAGAACTGTTGTCTGGACAGAAGGCTTCTCTTGGGGGTAGGGCACTGCTGTTATCAGCACCCAAATGTCCCTTGGGCCATGGCAGAAACCTGTTTGGGCTGATTTCCCATTACAGCCGAACACATGTATTTCTTTATTTTATTTTGTTTTTAATCAGCAGCAAGCCTGTTGAAATAAAACCTCCCATAAATATATTTCCCAGGAAAAACCCCTTTACATTCCTAGGCCAAGACCGGGCCTTCTTTCAATATTACACTTTTAAAACAGGCATTTTTCCTTATTTTCAAAAGCACATTTTAACACATGGTGAAGTCTGCTGGGCTGACCATTTCAAAAGGTTTTCTCTTTCTTCTGACTTCCCAACATTGTTTTGCAGCCCTAGTCAGTTTCACTTATACAGCAATCTGTTTAAGACACAAGTCCACTGAAATTGACATATGCCCTTGTGCTAGAGTTTCTTTTAAAGCCATGATTTTTGACATTTTGCAGCCCAAAAGTCAAGCGTTTTCCGGTGCGGTTGTAAGTAAAGAGTCTGTTGATTTCCCAGACTTGGTCTGACACCGCCTGCCATTCAGGAATAAGGCTCTCTTCTGCTGGAGCACAATCTGAATATGGATGGGCATGGCAGGGCCTCACTGATAAAAGCAGAGTAATGTAGAACAGATGAAAGAGCATCAAAGCAGCATAATTTTAAATGTAAAATAGTTCCTTTTTTCAAGGGGAAATGTTGAACTAGCAGCAAAGCAGTGCTGTTTTTCCAATTTCTTCTTGGGTGCACGTAAGAAACACACTGGGAGGCTTTCTCAGTATGGCCCATTGTTCCATCCTACCGAAGAGGTGCTTGGCAAAACAGTGCAGCTATCCTTTTGTAGCTGCAAAACACAGTTTTGATGTGAGGCAGTGGTGCTCAAAGGAGCCAGCACAGCCATTTTGCTGTTAACTGCTGAAGTGCAGTTTTGGTTATGGATGGATGGAAATTCTTCTGAGTGGGTCAATGTATCCCACAAATCCAACCCTGACTCTTCTGAAACTTCTTGTCGAGGGAGAGTAGGGCAATGTGGGATTCATCAGTAGGGCAAAGTGGGGTTAAATAGGTGGAGTCCTTCTTCCATCAGAGAGCGGTACACCATGATTCTCCCGTTGTCTCTTGGAGTGTGGAGAGATACTCACAGCTTTCCCTTAGGTCTTTCTTTGTGGTGTGGAGCAACACCACCAGATTTTCTTTTGATCTTTCTTTTTTGGCCTTTCCTTTCCAGGTCCCGGGGACGTCACCCTTGGTCTAGGACTTGTGTGAATACAGTGAAAAAATAAGAACTGGTTACTACATTTTCTCACTGACTGCCCTCCCGGAAGTTTGACAGCAGTGGGACACACATGCATTGCAAACATTACAGTACTTTAGAAGATAAAGACAACTAATCACTGACAAGACACAGATAACTACTGGTGTTACTCGAATTTTTGGGGTCTCGCTCGTATTGACAATGAAGAAAAATACTCCCTGTTAGATGAATATACACATGATCCTACCTGTTCAGTTCTGGTTCTTCTTTTTCTGGTTTTCATTCCCCAGATGTCTCCTCGATTTGACTTTCTCTTGGCTCCTCAATCCGCCACAAAGTATGTCTAGGGTGACAACTCTTTATCTGATTAATATGGAGCCATTTCTCTTCTGCCAACTCTCCTTTGGTGATGCAGATTCCATAGGGCTAGGCCTGGGATGGTGACCTCTTCTCCATTTTTGAACATGAACTGCCTATGGTAGCAATGGGGCTGACCGGAAGACTTGCTTTAGGATTGCCAGGGCCCTGGGGGTTACCCTCGAGTTGGGGCCGGGCTTGGCAATTACTGGGATCCAAATGAATTTCGAGTCGTTTGAGGATGTGACTGCCAATATAAAAGGTGGAAGGATCACCTTGCACAACCCAACAATTATGTTCTATGCTTTTGTCACTGATAGAAATTTTTATCATGCAACTGCTAAGCAGAAGATGTTTGGAACGAGGTATTGCCAAACCCCATACCCATTGATAAACAGACTCAACAGCGGGCAGGGTCTGGTCTTTTGGGAGTCTCCTGATTAATACTTCACTGATGAAGCTTTCTTTGCTATTCAAGCCAACTCTGGCGAGAACAGACTCCCTCCCCTCTTTGTACCTTGTTCACACAGTCTAGTAGGGGAGACAACCTGCAGAATATGTCATTCTCTAAAAGACAGGGGTTTCCCTCTGGAGTCACGATTATGACCGGGTGTTTCATCTTATGTTGCCCAATTTTTATTTCTAAATCTGCAGTCCTCTAGACAGGAATTTCATTCCTGTCGAAGTTCTGGAGTTGTCCAGGTTGAGGGGTGAGAGGGATCTGGTCTCTCCCCCCTTCCTGAATTTAGCTGCTCAAAGGTCTTTTTAGAAAGAAGTGTGGCTTGAGTCCCGGTGTCCACCAGTGCTAAAATGCACATTTCCCCTGCACTTGGACGGAGGCATAGAATCTACCTGCTTTCTCCTCAAATGGGCAAAGGTAAAGGGTATTCTGAGCCAGCTGGGTGGTTAACTTTTTATTTTGAACTCTGACACAGGGGTATTTTGGACCTAATTGTGTGTCTGATTTTGGGGATCTGAAATCAAAATTTGGCATTCTGATATTTGGGGAGTTTGGGCTCCCCTTTCTCTCTAGGTTCTGTG